>NW_027529641.1:0-236715 GCF_008692635.1 Crocuta crocuta | reverse complement strand
CCCAGGGTGAAAACCACTGGCTGGGTGGCAGTGTGGACTCCGAGCTCAATTACATCCGGACCCCGCAGACGCTCCTAGGGGCTCACCTGGTTGACAACCTTAAGGCAGCCAGGACGAGGGGCAGTGACATCGAAAAAGGACTCCATTTCCTTTTGCATTTTTAAACCAGTAAATAGCCGATTTCAACAGTGTTTATTATTTGGGCTGATTATAGAAGCATGGCACGAATAGATTAGAAAAGTGGAAAATTTAATAAAGCCTTAATGGGAAAAACCATCCAGAGTCTTACCATCTAGAAATAACTACTATAAAAACATTAATGTACTCTGATGCATTATGTCTGTGTGTGTATGTACGTGTGTCCATCTGTTATTTACATATGATATAAATGACCTCTTACCACCTTTTTATCTTCCACTTTGTATTAGGTTATTCATTTTTTATCAAACATTATCTTTTAAAGTTCTGGTTTCTTTAATTTCCCCTCACGTTATTTCCATGTCTAATAATAATTAACACTTACCAAGTGCTCACAAAAAGTGCTCTCTGTGTGTGTACTAAGTTAATATGGCAAGTATTGATTTGCATATGGAGAAACTGAGACACAGAGAGGGGAGATGACTTGCCTAATGTCACATAGCTAGGAAGACATAGTCTCCTGCGCTATGCTATGCTAGTTATTGGGAAAATATAAAGTTAAAGGAGACATGGGTCAGACTGTCTCATTCCCTTATCAAAGAAGTACTTACTGAGTCCCAAATGTGGGAATTGTTCTAGATGCTAGAAATGCCACAGAACAAAATGGAAGAGATCTCTGTTTCGTGGGGCTTCGATGTGTGTTGGACAGACAAAATAGAAGCTAAGCAAACAAAAGTACAGCAATCCCCTCTTATCCACAGGGAATATATTCCAAGACCCCCCCCCCATGATGCATGAAACCACACATAGTACCAAACCCTGTATATACTATGTTTTTCCTATATATACATACCTATGATAACATTTAGCTTATAAATTAGGCACAATAAGAGATTAACAATAACTAATAATAAAATAGAATAATGATAACTATATACTGTAATAAAGTTATGTTAATATGGTCTCTTTCTCTCAAAATATACTGTACTCGTTTTTCTTTTTTGAAATTTTTGTTTATCTTTATTTTATTTTTTATTTATTTTTAAAAATGTTTTAATGTTTTTTATTTATTTCTGAGAGAGAGAGAGAGAGAGAGAGACAGTGTGTGCAGGGGAGGGTCAGAGAGAGAAGGAGACACAGAATCTGAAACAGGCTCCAGGCTCTGAGCTGGCTGTCAGCACAGAGCCCGACGCGGGGCTCAAACCCGCGAACGGTGAGATCATGACCTGAGCCAAAGTCAGACGCTTAACCGACTGAGCCACCCAAGCACCCCTATTTATTTATTTTTAAAAGAGAGAGAGAGAGAGAGCATGTGGGAGGCGCAGAGTGAGGGAAAGAAAATCCTAAGTAGGCTCCACACTGTCAGTGCAGAGCCCGATGTGCGGCTCTATCTCCATGACCTGAGCCAGAATCAAGGGTCGTTTGCTTAACTAACCGAGCCACCCAGGCGCCCCATACTGTACTCACTCTTCTTGTGATGAAGTGAGATGATAAAATGCATCCGTGAGGTGATGAAGGGGAGTGAGTGATACGGGCACTGTGATGTAGCACTAGGCTACCAGTGGCCTTCTGGCAAGATGTCAGAAGGAGGATTATCTGTTTCCTGGACCACAGTTGACCACGGATAACTGAAACCACGGAAAGCGAAACGGCGGATATGGAGGGACCACGATATACTATGATGTCAGGGAGTGACTAGTGCTATGGAGAAACAGCAGGGGGCAGGGAAGTCCTCGCGCATGAGTGGCATTTGAACAGAGGTGGAAGAAGTGAGGGAGCAAAGCATGCAGGTATCTGTACAATCTCTAGATTGTAGAAATCATGCATGGGGGAGACAGGGTAAGAGCAAGGACATGGGGGCAGGAACACAGCTATGATATGGCCCAGGAAGAGCAAGCCAACAGATGGGGCCGGAAGGAAGGCTAGGGTACGGGTCTGGTGAAGGATACGTGGCTGGAAAGTCCATGGGAATCATGTGATGATGAACTTGAATATCAGACATTGTCTTAGTGCAGTGAGAAACTGACCTGCAGTCTCTTCCACGTCTAGAATTCTGTGATCAACTTGTTCTCTAAGTGTTCTGACCAATCGCAGTTAGAAACTTCACAAATCAGAGGTCTTGATTATCAGGAATCCATAAACAGAAGGCTTTGGCGGTCAACATCCTGAAGAGACACAAAGTAACAGAAGTCTTTTCCTGGGTTGTTAAAGGAGCCACCTCAGTGGCTCAGAGTCTCCCTGCTGCCTCTCGCTTCACAACAATGACTCCTCCAAGGTCATAGCGCTTCTCCTTCACACCTGCCTGCTGCCTGCTCCTCTTTCATGTCTGATCTCATGTTCTCATCCTGGGCACGCCTCACCTTGGAAAGCAGCACCTTCTTCTGCAATGTACTTTTCAAGAGGAGATATTCTTGCCCAAACGATTTTTGTTTTTCTTCCTCTGGGCGGGGAAAATGATTATCTGCCAGTTTTGCACATTTGTAGGCCCTTCTGCTCACAGTTCTGTCTGAAACATCTCGCCTCTAAGGTGCTTTGTCCTTGAGGCTGCAAATTTAATTTCTCAACAGCCACTGCATTTTCCCTCCCACTTTCAGTGGAAATTTAAAAGACCAGATAACTCCATTTTTTATCGTCCCTGTCATCCTACCTGGCCATCAAGGTGAATGTGCGTTCTGTCTTTGCTTTCTTCTAAGACTGCTGAGACTATACCTTAGGTGATTGTAGATTCTGAAATATTATCCAAATAATCCTATCTTAATGATGGCCAAATTTGTCACATTGTTGCATTTGAAAGAAATGAAGTCAATTATCATTATGTCTTAAAATATACTAAGGGGAGCCTGGTTGGCTCAGTTCGATGGGGTGCGACACTTAATCTTAGGGTTGTGGGGTCGAGCCCCGTGTTGAGGGTAGAGATTATGTTATGCCCAAGGTAGAGATTATGTTATGCCCAGATTGCGAGAACCCCAAAGACCACCGAGGAGCCGATTCCAATGCAAGCACATAAGGGTCTTTATTCAAGCTTGAGCAGGGACTCCAATGCACCCCGACGGAGCATGATGGTATGGAGCCCCAAACTCGTGATCGCAGGGCTTTTTATTGTGGTTACAGAATTCGAGGCGTTTCAGCTTGGCAGCCTCCTGATAGGTACAGGCTGTCTTGTCAGTACTCAATTGGTTCGGCCCATCTGGCCTGACCGCAAACTGCCAACCAGAACGTCTTGGGACATAGGCACCTCTTTTAAACTGATTGGCTGTGGCTGTTGCTAGGGAAGTAACTAAGGGCAGGCTGCCTACTTACTTCCTGCGGTTTTTCCTGGGACTGGGTTTGGGCCTAGTTCACTCTCAAGATGGAGGCTTTTTCTGAAATGGAGTCAGTTAGATTTAGGTCTCACAATTACTTAAAAATAAAATCTTAAAAACTAACAAATAAACAGAATGCACTATAGATCGCCTGAGAATAAGCCCAGATGGACAACATACAGCCACATTCTTGTTAAACCTCACCCCTCGCAACGTACAGCAGCGCCTACCATCTCTCCTTTTGTGACTAATATCACCTTGCTTCTGCTTCTCCTCCTCCTAAACACAGCTCCGAATAAGTTCCACCCTTCCCCAAATCCGGTGTCCCTGATGGGCCTCCTTAAAGCTCAAAGTTCACTTGGAAAGCGTCTGGCAAGAGGCGGTAAATTCTGCTGAAGAAACATCTTCCGCACAAGAGCCAGGGTAAGTCTAGTGTCAACATTTTGGGGAAAAAATAACAAAAATGCAAAAACTGTAGTTATATTTAATTACAGTAACTAAATTGACTAAATTCGAAGTTAAAATCACAGTTAAATACCCCAATTTTTAAATTTTTAAATATTTTTTAATGTTTTTTTTATTTTTGAGAGAGAGACAGAGCATGAGTGGGGGAGGGACAGAGAGAGAGAGAGGGAGACACAAAATCCGAAGCAGGCTCCAGGCTCTGAGGGGTCAGCACAGAGCCTGACCTGGGGCTTGAACTCACAAGCCGTGAGATCATGAACTAAGCTGAAGTTGGACACTTAACCAACTGAGCCACCCATTTGCCCCTAATCTTTTGTTTTGTTTCGTTTTTTTTCAAAGAGAGAAAGAGAGAGAGAGAGAGAATGAGCAGGGGAGGGGCAGAGAGAGAGGGAGACACAGAATCTGAAGCAGGCTCCAGCTCAGAGCCAGACAAGGGGCTCTAACTCTTGAACTGTGAGATCATGACCTGAGGCAAAGTTAGACACTTAACCAACTGAGCCACCCAGGTGCCCCTGAATCTCCCAATTTTTAAAGGCAAAACACGACAAGCACAACTCCGAAGCGCAGGGGAAATGATAAAACATGCAATGGCCATCCTCTGGCCCAGAACCAACTCTGCCCTGGAAGCTTAAGGACTGGTTTTTACTCCAAATCCGAATTGCCTTGGGACCCAGCCACTGTTGTTGGGGCTTCTGCCTCAATCTTCTTCTATCTTCTAATGAATATTTTCTGTTTCTAAACCTACAATAATTTAATTGGCTTTTTTATGATTATAAAAGAAATAAAGGCTCATTGTGAAAAGTTGAAAATGCATAAAACTTTAAGGAAGGAATAAAAAGTGCTGTTACTACCAAGAAATGGCAGTTGTTAACGTTTTGGTATATTCCTTTCAAGACTCTGTGTGTGTGTGTGTGTGTGTGTGTGTGCGTGCGCGTGTACACATGTGTAAATATAAACCCACTTTTCTATTAACTTAAGGTTCTTTTCATGTTAATAACATGTATTTATATTATCATATTTATTTTTATTTTCTCTTTAAATTTTTTCTATGATAGAATGTCTTTAAAAATTAAAAATTTTTAGGGGCGCCTGGGTGGCTCAGTCAGTTAAGCGTCTGACTTCGGCACAGTTCATCATCTCGCAGTTCATGGGTTCAAGCCCTGTATCAGGCTGTGTACTGACAGCTCAGAGCCTGGAGCCTGTTTCAGATTCTGTGTCTCCCCCTCTCTCTGCTGCTCCCATGCTCATGCTCTGTCTCTCTCTGTCTCTCAATAATAAATAAACATTTTTAAAAACAAAAAATTTTATATGTATATCAGAATACATGAGATAATCCAAAGATGTGAAAAACTTTTTTTCTTACTTTTTATCTTACAGAGAGAGCACACACAAGCAGGAGAGAGAGGCAGAGGGAGGGAGAAAGACTCCCAAGCAGCCTCCGTGCCCAGTGCACAGCCTACACGGGACTCGATCCCAAGACTCTGGGATCATGACCTGAGCCAAAATCAAGAGTTGGAGGCTCAACCGACTGAGATACTCAGGCGCCCCTGAAGATGTGAAAATCTAAAAAAATAATAATAATCTCCTCTATTCTCTTGTCTTCTGAACCAAGCATACCTTGATGGCTCTAACTTCCAAAGGTCTTGTGCAGGTCTCAGAAAATACAGAGTTTCAGGGATGGGAGGTGCTTCTAACACAGCTGGTTAACCCCCTCATCCCAACTCCGGAAGAAGGTAAGATGATTCTCCCAAGGTCTGCTGAGAAGCTGATGGGGCTTCTGGGCCTGGAGCTGGCATGGGAGGGGGTCGGCAGCACCCAGTGTACCCTTCTGTCCCTATACATGGTAAGAACCAGCGTCAATTGCTCATGTATTCTTGACAGAGCACTGTTTGAAGCAGCATGTGTGTGTTACCATATTGAATCCCTGCAACAAGTCTATCAAATAGGTGCTCTTAGCTTCCCTTTACAGGTAAGCAAATTTAGGCAGAGTTAAGATGTCCAGAGTCACGCCGAATGGAGGAGACAGGATCAAAGCAGAGACTTTCTGAGCCAATGCTTGTATCCATTACCACGCCACTCAGTGAATATTTGTGAATGACTAAATGAATGGATGAAACTTGAAATGGCCAAAGATGGTGTGAAAAGGCTTTTGTCTCCCATTTGGAAAAATGCAAATCAAAACCGGGATCGATAATATTTTAATTAACAAGACCTTACTAACCAAGAACATCTGATGCTCTTGAGAATAGAAGTCCACTGGGGATTGCCATATATTATTGATAAGAATATAATTTGCCACTATTATTTTTGATACATAATCCCTTCAAATTAAAAACTTATATATGTCAAAAGACACAACGTACAATGTCAAAAATCAAGAGCAAGGGGCGCCTGGGTGGCACAGTTGGTGAAGCGTCCGACTTCGGCTCAGGTCATGATCTCACAGTTCGTGGGTTTGAGCCTCACATCGGGCTTTGTGCTGACTGCCAGCTCAGAGCTTGGAGCCTGTTTCGGATTGTGTCTCCCTCTCTCTCTGGCCCTCCCCTGCTCATGCTGCCTCTCTCTCTCTCTCAGAAATAAATTTTAAAAAAATCAAGAGCAAGACTAAGAAAAAAGTATCTGCCACACTGTTTATATAATAATCTAAACTTCACTAATTTGTGGTATTTCTGAAAAGCATTAAAAGCCAAGAGTATAGTGTGTTGGGGTGCTGTTCTTCCACTGGCTGAGAGACTGCCTGAAGGAAGAATCATCTGATTTGCTCAACTATATTCTGCCAATCTTGCTACATATGTTTTCATGTTTAGGTACTTGAGTACATTTACAACTTCCTCTGTGAGTCCTGGTTTCCGTCTCCCTTAACAAAATTGTTCTCACCCAATTTTTACCCATATAACTTAAATCTCCCCCTCCTGGAATATCACTTTTCCCTCAGAGAGGCTGTCTCTCAGACCCTCACACTTGACCTGGAATCTACACCATTTGCTCTTGAAGTCTTAAGACTCTCGACCATGCCGGGGCGCCTGTGTGGTTCAGTCGGTTGAGCGTCCAACTTCATCTCAGGTCATGATCTTGCAGTTCATGGGTTCGAGCCCTGTATCCGGCTCCGTGCTGACATCTCAGAGCCCGGAGCCTGCTGCGAATTCTGTGTCTCCCTCCCTTTCTGCCCCTCCCCTGCTTGCGCTCTGTCTCTCCAAAATAAATAAANAAAAAGACTCTCGACCATGCCACCGACGTTCGTCGATCTCTAGCCTGCAGACAGCAGCTCATGGGACTGTTTCCTGTTGCTTCTATTTCTCCGAGGAACACAATAGTTTCACAATAACTTTCCAAATTTCCAGGAATATATCGCAGCTTTTCAAAGTCCCCTGCGGACATCTCATTCCTCATTCTTTCCTTTTAAGTTTTTGGTCAGATTCTCATTAACTTTAACCAGTAATCCTACCCTCTGCAGCTGCAGCAGACCATTGCCATTGGCTGTTTTCAACCAAAGAGCCGCAAATAGGGGTCTTCACACAGAGCAGCCAAGTTGGGTCAATTAAAGAGAAGTCCTCCAAATGAAGCTTTTTTTTTTTAATATAGTTTATTTATTTTTGAGAAACAGAGCATGAGTAGGGGAGGGGCAGAGAGAGAGGCAGACACAGAATCTGAAACAGGCTCCAGGCTCTGAGCTGTCAGCACAGAGCCTGATGCAAGGCCTGAACCCATGAACCATGAGATCCGACCTGAGCCGAAGTCAGATGCTCAACCAACTGAGCCACCCAGGCGCCCCCAAATGAAGCTTTTTAACAAGCTGCCCAACCTGTCAAATAGTGATGGTGATCTGGGTGTGAGGTATTTTGGGACGTTCCAAACCCATTCAGCCCCTTCAGTGCTTCTAGGCGATAGTTTTTAAATCTACCATGAGGCTGGGGAGAGAGACTCGGGATTGAGGCCAAGTTGTAATACCACATAGCTCATTGTTCTTACCAAAATGGAGCTATTGTTCTTAAAAAACCATTTTTTAGATTGTAGCAAGACTTTACATAATTTCCAGAATTCTGAAAAGGTGACTTTGACAGTTTTTGACAGTATTCTCATTTCTTTTATGGAGGAGAAGGTTTTCGAAGATCCTTACTCTGTCATTCTTGTAGTGGAGACTCAGTAATTTTTTTTAAAAAATTTAAGATTTGTTTAAATACAGTTTGGCTGTGCCCCAAATATCTTAGTATACAGTGCTTTTCTATTTGTGACTTTAAAGGATTTACTTGCGGGGCACCTGGGTGGTTCAGTGGGTTAAGCATCCGACTTCAGCTCAGGTCATGATCTCATGGTTCGTGGGTTCGAACCCCGCATTGGGTTCTGTGCTGACAGGTAGCTCAGAGCCTGGAGGCTGCTTCGGATTCTGTATCTCCCTCTCTCTGACCCTACCCTGCTCATGCTGTCTCTCTCTCTCTCTCTCTCTCTCAAAAAAAAACAAAACATTGAAAAAATTTTTAAAAAAAATAAAGGATTTGCTTGCTTCAATTTCATTATTGAACCAAGGCTAAATGTTGGGAATTGTTTTAGAATATCGCATATATACTCTCTCGGTCTCTTTATTTTAGTTTTACTGTATTAAGGAAAACCTATAACCCTGTCCGCCTTTACTTGTGTGTGTTTATTAAGGTTTCCTCTACAGAGACTTCCAGGAAAAGCTTCTGTCTAAGCTGTCTCTGGAAATACCATTATAGATTTTGGTTTATAAATACAATGTCAGCATACAATGTCAAAGACTGTATATGGTTGACTATATTACCTGGAAACTTCTCATTTAGTTCATATTTTGAAGACATATTTATCTTTTAGGAGATCATTCTTTATGTGCAGTACATAAATATTTTTAATTTTTTATTTGCTTGAGACATTTTCTTTCATAGTTCCCATTTTTATGCTTCCTGCCCTTGAGAATTCTCCTGCATCTAATATACATCTAATTTTACTATTGCCACTCTTGCTTTTCTTAATTGTATGGCCAGGTATATCTTTTCTTTATTTTTTTTTAATGTTTTATTTATTTCTGAGAGAGAGAGAGAGAGAGAGAGAGGCAGCATGAGCAGGGGAGGGTCAGAGAGAGAGGGAGATACAGAATCTGAAGCAGGCTCCAGACTCTGAGCTGGCAGTCAGCACGGAGCCCAACACAGGGCTCGAACTCACAAACTGTGAGATTGTGACCTGAGCCGAAGTCAGACGCTTAGCCAACTGAGCCACCCAGGCACCCCCAAGTTTGAGAGCTACTAACATGTGATGGAAGTGAATGGTGAGCACACACAAGAAACCTCCACTTCTTTTTTTTTTTATTGTTTTATTTATTTTTGAGACAAAGAGAGACAGAGCATGAGCCAGGGAGGGGCAGAGAGAGAGGGAGATACAGAATCTGAAGCAGGCTCCAGACTCTGAGCTGTCAGAACAGAGCATGATGTGGGACTTGAACCCACAAATCGTAAGATTATGACCTGAGCCAAAGTCGGACACTTAACCAACTGAGCCACCCAGGCGCCCCTGGCCAGGTATATCTTTGCCAACCTTTTGTTTCTAATCATTGTCTTATTTATGTTTTTCTCTTGCCACCTTTTAAATCTATTTTGTTGAAAGACTTATAATTCTTCATTTACCTTTTGTTTCCAATAATGAGATGTTTTCTTTTTTTTTTTTTAATGTTTTATATATTTCTAGGAGAGAGAGAGAGAGAGACAGCATGAGCAGGGGAGGGTCAGAGGGAGGGAGTCACAGACTGAAACAGGCTCCAGGCTCTGAGCTGGCAGTCAGCACAGAGCCTGACGCGGGGCTTGAACCCACGAACTGTGAGATCATGACCTGAGCTGAAGTCAGATGCTTAACCAACTGAGCCACTCAGGCGCCCCTAGTCTTAATTTTTTTTTAATTAATGTTTATTTATTTTTGAGATAGAGAAAGAGAGAGTGAGAGAGTGAGCTTGAGTGGGGAGGGGCATAGAGAGAGAAACACACAGAACCCCAACTGGGCTCCAGGCTCTCTGATGTGGGGCTCAAACCCACAAACCATAAGATCATGACCTGAGCCAAAGTTGGACACTCGACTGACTCAGCCATCCAGGCGCCCCACTCTATTGTTAATCTAAAGGTATCTTAATTAGAAATTGGCTGCATATCCAGGAAGTTAGAGGCCTCCTGAAGACTAAAACAGCTGGGAAGCCTTATATAAATGGACAGAAGATATCATAAATCCTGGTTTCTTTCTCAGTTTGGTTGTTTTTTCTAAGGTCTGAAAAGTAATTTATTGAAAATGCTATGTCTGCTCATGTATGTTCATGCTCATGATTTTACTAAGATCCTTCCATTAGAAAAGGGAATTTCATGAGAATGACACCATGGGAAACATCCCATGTATCGGGTATATTTTAAATATTCAATAAGTGTTAGTCAATTACATTATTAATAATAATAATTGATGAGTTAAGACCCTGCAAAGAAGTTGTTCTCTTCCCTTATGAAGACGTTAAGTGACTTGACCAAGTTTCCTCGGCTAGTTAGTAACAGAGGAAGACTTCAAGCTCAGTCCACTTTATTCTAAACCCAGTTTTTTTTTCCATCTTTGTTTTGTTATTTAAAAAGGAAATAACAAGGGGTGTCTGGGTAGCCCATTTGGTTGAACGGTGGAATGTCTACCCAGGGTTGTGGGATCAAGCCCCATGTTGGGCTCTGTGCTTCCTCTCTCCCTCTCTCCCTCTGCCCCCTCCCCTACTTGCATGCTCTCCCAGAAAGAAAGAAAGAAAGAAAGAAAGAAAGAAAGAAAGAAAGAAGGAAAGAAAGAAAGAAAGAAAGAAAGAAAGGAAAAGGAANGAAAGAAAGAAAGAAAGAAAGAAAGAAAGAAAGAAAGAAAGAAAGAAAGAAAGAAAGAAAGAAAGACTGGAAAAGGAAAGAAAAAAGAAAAAGGAAAGGAAAGAAAGGAAACTAAACGAAATGAAACGAAAGGAAATGAAAGGAAAGAACAAATATAAATGTTGAAAAGTAATTTTTTACTTTTGCAGTATAATTACTACAATTGCTAAAGAATCCTCAAATACAAAAATAAAGTACTTATGATTTTTAAAAAAATTATTTAGAATGAGTGTATGCATCCCATAGCCACTCCTCTATCTCGGACTGTGAGTTGACTGATTCCCAGTGGCCATGATGGACTTTCTGTTGTTGTAGATAACATTCTAAGAAACTGTAAGATTCTTATAAACACTGCACTCTGCTCAGAGAGAAGACACATCACTGTGAGAGGAAACAGCCCGCACCCTTGGAAGGCAGCTGCCATTCCCCCACTACCAGGAACCTTCCTGTTCTTCTAGAACTATCCCAGAAGCTGCTTCTCCAAAAAGTCAACTCATTTACTAATCATCTATAAATCCTTCCCTGGGACCTCAAGGTCACACTGACTTTAACACATATTCATCGTCCAAAACCTTTCTCATCTGCACAGCAGAGATGGGAACTGCTCTCCAAATACTCTGCTATATCCTCTCCAATGTGCCCATGTTCTTCTCCCCCCCCCACCCCAACCTGGTCTAGTTCTTCTCCATCTTCCACGAGTCCTGACTTACTATCCCTTATTCTATGAAACTTCTCTGAACCTGAGGCGTGAACATCAATCTCTTAAGCGTGAACAAGTCATACTATATTTTGAACAAGTCATGTTATATTGGATTCTTTGGCCCCAAATAGAGTGTAATCTCCTTCACAAATAGGAATTGTCATTTTATCCCCTCACAGCAATTAATATAGCTCTAGACATGGGGTAGTTACCAAAACTAAATGTCTTAAGTTAAGAAAATAAGTTTGTGGGTTTTTAAAAAAATGTTTATTTATTCAGAGAGGGAGAGAGCTCAAGCAGGAGAGGGGCAGAGGCAGAGAGAGAGAGAGAGAGAGAGAGAATCCCAAACAGGCTCTGATAGCACAGAGCCTGACTCCGGGCTCAAAGTCATGAACTGGAGGATCATGACCTGAGCAGAAATGAAGAGTTGAACGCTTAACTGACTGAGCCACCCAGGTGCCCTGAAAATAAGTTTTAAAAACCTTGGTACAGTATAATAGATAAGTTTAAATAAAGTTCTATAGATTTGGAGTAGCTTATTAGTAAATTCATACTCATTAGCATACATATTACTAATATTTATTAGGAAATTAATACATATTAGTATACTTATTACTAATACTTAAGAGTAACTTAGTGATTAATAAATCATTCAACAAATAATTTTTGGTGTTTTATGCTATAGTCTGTGTAATTATCAAATGTAATAAAAAGTAACAAAAGGAACAAAATCCACATAAACATTTTTTACTCTTAGACTAATTTTACCTAAGAGTTTAAACATCAGGGAAGATCACATCAGACCTTTGGTTTCTCACTGATCAAAGTGAAAAATAGAATTGAGACCATTTTCCTCTATTATATCAATATTTCAACCTATTTTTCTACTAATTCTATTTTACTTATAAAAATACAACACATTATAAAATAAATAAGCATATAATTTCTTGTATTCACAATTACACTATTTAACTGGTTGGCAATCACTTAGATCAAAATGTGAAGAAAGGTATCTATTTTATTGAATTTTTTAAAAGTTTTTAAAAATTTATTTATTTATTTATTTTTGAGAGAGAGAGATTGAAAAAACACAAGAGGGAGGGCCAGAGAAAGAGAATCCCAAGCAGACTCCTTACTGTCAGCATGGAGCCCAATAGGGGGCTCGAACCCATGAAATGTGAGATCATGGCCTGAACTGAGATTGGAAGCTTAACAGACTGGCCCACCTAGGAGTCCCAGAAAGGTAGCTATTTTAATAGAAAATATTTAATTTAACTGCTTCTCAGCCTTTTGGCTAAAATCAAGTGTAAAAAATACATCATTTATATACCTTCAAAATCACTGTGTAACCTAATCTCAGTTTCTTTCCTGAATTGTCAAATTGGTTTCCATACAACACCCAGTGCTCATCCCAACAAGTGCCCTCCTCCATGCCCATCATCCACTTTCCCCTCTCTGCCACCCCCATCAACCATCAGTTTGTTCTGAGTCTTTAAGAGTCTCTTGTGGTTTGCCTCCCTCCCTCTCTGTAACTTATTTCCCCCTCCCCCTCCCCCATGGTCTTCTGTTAAGTTTCTCAAGATCCACATTTGAGTGAAAACATATGGTATCTTTCTCTGCCTGACTTATTTCACTTAACATAATACCCTCCAGTTCCATCCACGTTGCTACACATGGCCAAATTTCATTGTTTCTCATTGCCATGTAGTATTCCATCATATAGATAAACCACACCTTCTTGATCCATTGGTCATTGATGGACATTTAGGCTCTTTCCATAATTTGGCCATTGTTGAAAGTGCTGCTATGCACATTGGGGTACATGTGCTCCTATGCATCAGCACTCCTGTATCCCTTGGGTAAATTCCCAGCAGTGCTATTGCTGAGTCTCTGGGTAGTTCTATTGTTAATTTTTTAAGGAACCTCCACATTGTTCTAAACAACCTTAATCAACTGGCTTAGAGTTCCAAATCTCTCATCAGAAAGCCAGGACTTGAACTCCAGAATTTTAGTTCTTCAGGGCAATATTCTACACTAAATGTTTATGAGCCCCAAGTCCATATGTTGAAACCTAACCCTCAACATGATGGTATTTGAGAGATAATAGGTCATGAGAGTGGGGATCTCATGAATGGGATTAGTGTCCCTTTAAAAGAGACCCCTTGAGCCCCTCCACCATATGAGGATGCAGTGAGAAGACAGCTGTGTATGAATTAGGAATCTGGTTCTCACCAGACACCAAATCTCCTGGGGTCTTGATCTTGGATATCCAAGCCTCCAGAACTGTATGAAATAAATTCCTGCTGTTTATAAGCCATCCGGTTATACCATTCTGTTATAGCACTCAAACAGGCTAAGACAGGAATCTTGATATAAAAATCCCATATATGTAAGTCTCTTGTAGAAGTTGGTATTTCTTATTACTCTTATTATTTCTTTGCTTTTAATTGATGTCAAAATGGCTTATTCGGATATCGCTTCTACTTCCTTTCCTTTGTGTCTTAACAGTAAGACAAAAATACATATTACTGGTTTCCTTCCAACCCCCTTTCTCCCTCTCCATAGTCCTCTCTGTTTGGCCACATTGTATAACCACATTTGTAGACATCTTCCCTATTTTGACAAAACTTCATTCTTTTCATACTTCTCGACTTTCTAAATATACCAAAATCTTTAAACAAAACTCTAAAATGATTTTATGTTAATGATTCTACCATCCCAATGTTCTTGAAGCATTTGAGAAAACACTCGATACTGTCGTGCCTCCAGTTTTCCTCATTTAATCTGATACACAAAGACTTTTTGAACACCTGCTCCGTGCCAATTACGGGTAAGAGACCATTTGTTTCAAATGCGCATGCTTTCACAAGGAAGAGCTTCGCATGTGCTAGGCTCAGTGTTTCCAAGGCCTTTGTCACTGAGGAGATAAAACACCATTTGTTCTCAGTCCCAAAGGATGCAGTGAAAATGTCTTAGTCAAAATACAAAAATCGAAAGTGTTTGGTTTCCCTGAAAACCCTAGCCTGGAAATCTGAACACCTTACCTTCCGGTGCTGATTCTGGTCCTGGGTGGTTTTGGGTGACTTGACCATCCCTGCCTATCCACGTTTCCTCGCTAGCTTCTGAAGATGAAGTTTTATACATGCTGGGACCGTCCAGTGAGTTAGTGGCTGGGGCGGGGGGAAGGGGAGTCTCTCTGACTGACGGTTCTAGTTCTACAATAGTGACTGTCAGCCAAAGAAACAAATCATAGGAGTTATCAGGACAACAACTGTAAATCTGTGTGCAACATCCCATTGATGACTTGCCCTTGAACTCCCTTTGTGGGTGCACCTAGTGATGACCAGACCATACATGGCCTCAAGGGGTCTCAAGCTGCCTCTCTGTGCATCCGTCTGTGCTGACAGATGAAGTATTCTTTCGGTTTAAAGGAAGACTTCCTTTGTTAAAATGGCAACTAGCTGGGATTTATGAGCTTATTACCTCCTCCTCACCCTCAGCATCGTCATAAGAGATAGAGATCTCAATCCCATGTGATCTGGTGAGGGGGAAGGTGGTAACTCAGATACTAAGATGGGGACTTTAGTCTTCAGCCCCAAGTCGCCAGATAGTCCTTAAGTAATGTGTGAAGATTCCTCAGATATTGAAGTGAATAAATATCTGTTGTGAATGTTTAAAGTCAATGTAAGATTGATTGCACAATCTTATAAAGCATAAAAAACATAAAATGTCACAAGGAACAGATACTCATTTAGTCTAAATTTTAAATGCTAATGAGGTTTTAAATGAAGCTATGTTTAGGACTTAGGAGTCGTAAATTCATTTTCTTATTTTATTTTTTAAATTTATTTTCTTTGAGACAGAGAGAGAAGAGAGAGAGGGAGATGGAGAGAGAGAGACACACAGAGAGAGAGAGTGGAGAAGAGGGACAGAGGATGAGAGAGAGAGAGAGAGAATCTTAAGCAGTTTCCACACTCAGCTCAGAGCCTGACATGGGACTCGGTCCCTTGATGCTGGGATCATTACCTGAGCCCAAATCAAGAGTCAGATGCTCAAACTACTGAGCCACCAAAGTGCCCCATAAATTTGTTTTCAATAATGAATATTATTGAGGAAAAAATGAAGGTCGTATCCTGGAATTGATAGAGGGCTGAGACAATACATTTCAACAAAGAGATCCCAAAACATTCTTAATCGCCTTGTTCATTGCATACTGCAATGAGAATATTTTTAGAATGTCTTAGAGTATTTTTAATAAATTTTTTTGTCACATATGTTTTACTGGCCATCTTGAGAAATGCCACGATGTGAAGCAAAGTTTTGTATCAATGCGAGCACTGTAGAAGTGTCTAGAAAGTCGTCCTAGAGAGCGTACTGAAAGGAAGGAAGCTTCTAAGGCAGTAAGAAAAGCATATCCACCTTAGACAGATGGCCTTTGCAGCTCTCCCTTATTTATCTCTCCAGGATTAATTTTAAATGGATTTTATGACCTTTCAACAATGTGAATTATCATCTGTTGTTAATCATCATGTAGCTTAATGTGTACTTTGACTTCAGGAACTATTTTTCATCTTTGTGAACAGTGGGACAAGCAAACAGGGAAAGTGAAGGACACAGAAAGGAGGAGATCTTGAGTTTTTATGAAGTTAAAAAAAAATAAGGCTCCCAATGTGATTTTTGAGTTATCTGGTATCTGTGTTAGAAAAAGTAGGATAAAATTAGCAGCTAATTTTCCAAGGTAATATTTGTGACAGTCTCATACATTTATACAATAAGGGTCATAAGTAAAAATCTTGAGAAATTATATGTTATTACTGAATTCTCCTGGTTAATGTCGGTTCTGTAGAAAATCTCTGTAATAAACAGGCAGCACTACTTGGTTCAGTTGTTAATTAAGAATTTTTTTAAAAAGATGAGAAATTGTTTAAAAATGGCATGTACCATGCCAGGTCTTACAGAAAGTGTTTTAAATTAGCATGGATTAATGTAAACTGGTTCACATACAATTTGATGTGGACTCAAGGTCATTTAAATGTGTGTGTGTGTGTGTGTGTGTTATAGATGGGGTCTGTTCAGTGGATATTTCTGTCACCCCTCTTGCATAAATTCTATAGAAGCTTCAATACATAAAATCTCCCACTCTGGTTTATTTTAAAGGACATCTGAAATTTAAAGACAGTAGCATGGGACACCTGGGTGGCTGAGCGGGTTAAGCATCCAACTTCTGCTCAGGTCACGATCTCCTGGTTGATAAGTTCAAGCCTTGCACTGGGCTCTGTGCTGACAGTGTAGACCCCACCTCAGATCCTTTGTTTCCCTCTCTCCCTGCCCCTCCCCAGCTAGGGCTCTCTCTCTCAAAAATAAATAAATATTACAAAAAATAAATAGGGGCGCCTGGGTGGCTCAGTCGGTTGGACGTCCAACTTTGGCTCAGGTCATGATCTCATGGTTCGTGGGTTTGAGCCCCACGTCAGGTCTGTGCAGACAGCTCAGAACCTGGAACCTGTCTTTGGATTCTGTGTCTCCCTCTCTTTCTGCCCCTCCCCCACTTGTGCTCTGTCTCTCTCTGTCTCAAAAATAAAAATAAATAAATAAGCAAATAAATAATAAATAAATAAATAAAAGGTAATGAATTCTGTGGGCATCCAAGACGGAGCAGTGTCTTTCTGGAATTCGGCCAAGTGAAGGTCACTTAAGAGAACTTTCTATCTTATTTAACACCGTTACATGAAAAGTAAGTAGTTTTCTTTTAAATGTTTATTTATTTTTGAGAGAGAGACAGGAACAGAGAGAGAGACAGAGTGTGGGTCGGGGAGGGGCAGAGAGAGAGAGGGACACAGAATCTGAAGCAGGCTCCAGGCTCTGAACTGTTAGCACAGAGCCCGTCGTGGGGCTTTAAACCCACAAACTGTGAGACCATGACCTGAGCCGAAGTCGGATGCTTAACCTACTGAGCCACCCAGGCTCCCTTCAAGTCATTTTTTTTTAAGTTTATTTTATTTATTTAGAGCGAGAGAGAAAAAGAGAGAGGGAGAATAGGGGAGGGGCAGAGAGAGAAGGAGAGAGATAATCCCAGGCAGGCTCCACTCTGTGATTGCAGAGCATGATGCAAAGCTCAAACTCATGAACCATGAGATCATGACCTGACCCGAAACTAAGTCAGACAATTAACCCACTGAGCCACCTAGGCACCTGCAAGTAGTTTTTAAATGTAGTCAGTGAAGCAAATTTTGTAAATGAACAACATCTTATCCCCCAACCCAAAAGAGGGGGAATTCTTCCCTTCAAAGTTTTTATCGTTATCTTGAAAATGAGATGGTCTCTTTTTAATACACTGCTAATAATACTAAGTGGATAGGATCAAACATCGTTACATAAAGTGTAACAAGATGACTTAGCATGCTAATTTAGGAGATAATTCATCTAAAGTCCTTGCATGAGGAGCAAGCAACTTATTAAATGTCAATTACTTTGTTTTTATAGTATAAAATATAGATGTATCTACCAGCAGAGCTTACTTTTCACCGAACTATAAATTCTCATTAAGGGGAAAGTATAGAGAGAGCTTGATATAATTAAACATAGAGAGAAAACATAGAGAGAGCTTGATTAATTTTAAAAGAAACACTTAAAATGTGGACACCAAGTCTGGGCAGAAGTTAAGGAAAATGGCCAGAGTTATGGAGTGGGAATGGAGCATAAGCTGATCACTCTTCCTCGAGGGAAATCTGGAAATGTCATTTAAAAAGTTGAAAATATATACACGCATTTACTCAGCCTTCTAATTCAAAGCAATTCTACTAAATAAGCGATCAGAAATACGCCCAAAGATGTGTGTGTTACAAAGTTCTCCACAGGATTGTATATAAAAGAGAAAGAAGGAAGGAAAGAAGAAAAGAAGGAAGGGAAAAAACAATATACTAACCTTACTGTAGAAGAATTCCTAAAAGTACCAATAATGCCTCCTGAGGAATTACCTTTCCCCCTTGGTATAGAGTCTGGTAAAACCTTCCTTCGAGGCCCTTTACCTTTTCTTGTTGACGGACAAGCCCATGAACCACAGAAGACCACTGGAGCCTGCTTCAGATTCCGTCTCCTTCTCTCTCTGCTGTTCCCTGCTGCACTCTGTCTCTCTCTCTCTCAAAAATAAAAACATTAAAAAGTAATTAAAAAATTAAAAAATGAAGAGAGAATGAGAAGTAGCACTGGATGACTGAAAATCTCATCATATAACAGTTGTCCTCATTTCAGTGTATTTATTTCCCTTCCCCCCCCTTTTATTTTATCCTAAATACTAATATTCCTGTTTCTGAGCATGAGTTCAAAACCTGAGAAGTGTAGTGGAAATGAGTAATAATTGACAATAAAAATATTAGCTAATTTTACCAAGTAATCCTTGTGTCCTCAATATTTTGTTAAATATTGCAGATAATATAGGTAGTATAATTACCCCTATTTTACAGATGGAGTGATTCAGCTGTAAGCTCCAAGCATGTTAAGTAATTTAACCCGGTGACCTGAACAAATTAATAAAATGAAATTCAAATGTACATTTCTAACAGATCCTTAGGATTTTTGAGGGAGTAGCTAAGAAATGTCTGTGTCTATACTATTTAATCCATGATCCTTCATGTTCACATTTGGAATATTTTTTTAAGACATACAGGAATGGGTCCTGAGCAAAACAAGGATTTTTTTAAAGTTCATGCTTCAAATATTCAGTGAGTTTTCACTTTGCACCGAAGACCTCTAAGGACTGTATTCTTGAATGCAAACATACTGCTTCCCTAGAAAAGAATTTATTCCTGGCCTCCTTAATTATTTAAATATGTTAATGTTTTCATTCTAGATGTGGGAAAACAAATGTCACAAAGCCGTGTTTTCCAGGAGATTTTTGGATTCATTTTTTTTATTTGTCTCATCTAACAACCCAAGATTTTCCATGAATTTGGAATAAGCAAAGTAAATATATGATCCCGCATAGGGGATAAATTTGGAATACAGGAAAAAGTATATCCAGAAAGCTTTAGGAGATATTTCAGTGTCTACACCTTTGCACAGCCCAAGAGTTAAATAGTCAATATACAGTCATAATGACTCGACCAGAAGTTGGCTGGAATTTTTGCACATCAATAGCAATTTACAAGGGTGAACTTTAAATCTGGTCTCTATTGGTCAGATTGCCACTTCCCAAACACTTCAACACTACTCTACATTTTATAAGACTCATCCAATTTTCCATGGGAATAAAAGTTTCAGTGGATTTGTGAGTTGACATTTCCACTCCTATCTTGGGATTTCACTTACCCCTGACATTTAGATGTTCCTTTGGTCAGAATATATAAGCAAAGCAATGGCTTAAGGCTTAATCCAGGAAGGAAGGAGAAATTCTTCACTGAACGAAATGTCATTACCTTTAAGTTAAAATGCCTTACACTGAGCTAAATTTTGCAGAATCCTGCGGTTTTCAAAAATGGCCTTCCTAATTTTGGGGTACACCGCCAAACACACATGGAGACACCTGCCAAGTGAGAGATACCCTGCGGAGTGTTGGCTATGCTCACGGTCCCGCATGATGCAACTCCAGTCCACCTTCCCATTCTCCTCTCACAGGACTCACACTAGGACATTCTCTTGGGCTCCTGGGTAGAGACTAGTTTAGAATGGAGAAATGACAGGGCGCGTGTGGGTGGCTCAGTCCGTTAAGCGGCCGACTTCGGCTCAGGTCATGATCTCTCGGTACGTGAGTTCAAGCCCCACGTCAGTCTCTGTGCTGACAGCTCAGAGACTTGAGCCTGCTTCAGATTCTGTCTCTGTCTCTCTCTCTCTCTCTCTGCCCCTCCCCTGCTCACGCTCTGTCTCTCAAAAATAAATAAACATTAAAAAAAATAGAATGGGGAAAGGCTGGGGCAGAGAAACCAGTTAGGAAAGTCTTGCAGTAAACCCAGGGACAAATCATGATGGCCAGCATCAGTTTATAATAGTAAACGTATATTGAAGAGAATAGATTCAATAAATGGTTAAGAGGCAGAAATGACAGCACGTGGTGACTGACTGGACTTCTTTTGGGAGTTTGGGCTGGAGATGGGAATAAGTCAAGGACAAATCGTAGGTTATTTTTATTATTAAAATAATAAATAAAATATTAATAAATATTTTTTAAATAATCGAATTTTTAGGGTCATAAGTGGGTTGTAAATGGTGCCATTCCTTGTTCATCTTTATGTGCGGCGAGATGGAGTTTCCCAAAGGATAGTCAAGTGGAGATGCTTAGATAGCAGTTGGATTATAATTCAGAAGAGAAATTGTGCTGGGAAATACAAATTTGAGAGCTATTTTTTAAAATTTTTTAATGTTTTATTTATTTCTGAGAGAGAGAAAGACAGTGTGACAGGAGAGAGTCAGAGAGAGAGGGAGACACAGAATATGAAACAGGCTCCAGGCTCTGAGCTGGCTGTCAGCACAGAGCCCGACGTGGGGCTCAAACCCAAAAACTGCGAGATCATGACCTGAGCCGAAGTTGGACACTTAACTGACTGAGCCACCCAGACGCACCCAAATTTGAGAGCTATTAACATGTAATGGAAATGAATGGATCTCCCCCCCACCCCCCACACCAGGGGAATTCGCGTAGCAATATTGAACAGAACTCAGGAAACACTTCAATGCCCATAAAAGTGTCTGGCACACAAGTAGCTGTTAATTAACATGTGTATGACATGCTTAATCAATAAAGGGAAGAAGAGACATGGAGAGAAGGAGATCTCTTTTTAATGAACGGGTAGATGTATAAACCAGTAATGATCATTTCGTGTGTTCTAAATAAAGTGCAATAAAAATAAAATTGAATGTCTCCAACAATAATTTACCGAGCTTCACAATAAATATAGCAGAACAGGCATGGAAGATGGTATTCTTATTTTAATCCCAATACAATTGAAGCTAAGAAGAGTGTTTTGTCCAAGGCTACAAAGACACAATTCATAAGGATAGATCAGAACCAGAAATAAAACCAGCTTTTTTTTTCATATTGAATGAGTAATTCTTAAAATACAGACTTTATTTATGACATTGGGATCGGAAGAGAGGATGGAGGGAGAATTTGCGTGTTAGTTTATGGTGCGAAATCACAAGACTGAAGGTAGCTTGACAAATTGAAACCATCTGAAGAAAAATGGAATGAGAGTAGAGAACAGTGGTTCTTTCTGATTTTCTCAAGGCCAGTGATACCTTTAACTACCACCCCGCAGAGGTCTCAGAATGGACTCCTTTCCTGGGTCTGCCTTCCATCAGTCCTAACACAGCAAGAATTGTATTCATAATCCCATTTCCCCAAATGCACGACATGAAATTCCTCTCAGATATTCAGATTGTTGATGGAAATTTGGTTTGGAGTTTAAAATGTGTTACAAATGGAGGCCCCCCCTTTGCCCTCTTAAATCAGAAAGGCTCTCTAGAGTGGTTTGAATTCTGCGTTGCACTAATGAGTGTTTTAACATGTTGGGAAGGCAAATATTCTTAAAGCAAGTCATTCCTTTTTTGTCGTCCATCAACTAGCAACTCCTTCCCAAACATTTGTTTTGCTTGTACATGTGTGTGCCTTTCTCCACCTATGAAAAGAATGTGGGATTAGGTAGTAGGGGAGGAATGATCTCTTTCTTAGTTCAATCAATCAATCAATCAATCTGCCCGAGGGACCTCTAAGGGGTTAGGTTACATTGGATTTTAAAGCGTATTTCTCTTCTGTTCCAAGTGGAAACCAATTTTACAGAGAGTGAGAAGGACCAATGTTTCCATCCCGGTGGCTCCAAGGGTGAAATCGTTATGTTTTCAGGAATCCTAAGGGATTCTCAAGGTAATCTCAAGTTAAAAAAAAAAAGTAATGATTATTTCAGAATAAAATACTGCCAAGAGAAACGAATCATTAAAATGGAGGCTGTCCCTGACACACTTCTAGCTGTCCAGGCCAAGGGAGAAGGTGCTCAGATGTGGAGAACAAATCTCAATGATCAGAACTGAATATCATGAGCTATTTATTTAGAGAACTTAGCCACGGAGATACTTCTTCAGAACTCCATTTCCCCTTTTCCCTCGTTCTTGGTGCAACAAGCAAGATTATTTCATCTCTTGGGTTGCCCAGTAGGGGAGAAGTTTCATTGAGCAAATGGTTCAGGCCATTTATTTTAATAGATACATTCTCCAATGTAAGTTAATGTAGACTCTTTTGATTTATTCATGGCTGTTGTGATCGAATTCATATCAACAAGTTCTGAGCCTAAGAAACACAGGATGAACTGGCAAAAATGAGTTTCTTTGCCAATGAATCAGTGAGCCAGATGGGAACTTTGGGCCTTCAGCTAGAAGTAGTAGAATCCATAGTCACAAAGACAGCGGACTTTAGACCCAAGCAATGGTGGTTAGAGTTTTCTGTTGCCTACATGGCAGAAAGTTATTTAGCCTTACAGATTCTGAATGTCCTCATTTAATTAATGGGAATAATATCAGCACTGCCTGAAGGTTTTATATAAAGGTTAGAGGTAATGGTTTGAAACCATAAAATTCCTAATAAAACATAGGGGGTAAGCTCCTTCATATTAGTCTTAGTGATGAGTTTCTGGACGTGACACCAAAAGCAAAGGAAACAAAAGCAAAGATAAGCAGGTTTTCACTACATCAAAGGGGAAAGCTTCAGCACAGCAAAGGAAACCATCAACAAAATGTCAAGGTAATCTACTGAATGGGAGAAAATATTTGAAAATCATATAGCTGATAAAGGGTTAATATCCAAAATATATAAAGAACTCATCCTGAGACTCAGGATAAACAACTATAAATTGCTTTTGAGAAGTTTAAACAGGTTCCAGGAGCTTTTTTCAAACTTGGGAAATTCCCAAGTGGTTTTTTTCCTTATGGATTTTAAACTGTATACTAGTATCCTCATGACCCCTACTCTGGGCAGCTGGGTTTTGTTTTTTTTTTTAATTTTTTAATGTCTATTTATTTTGAGAGAGAGAGACAAAGACAGAGAGAGAGAGTGTGGGTGGGGAGGGGCAGAGAGAGAGACACACACACAGTATCCAAAGCAGGCTCCAGGCTCTGAGCTGTCAGCACAGAGCCCGATGTGGGGCTCAAACCCATGAACCATGGGATCATGATCTGAGCTGAAGTCAGATGCTCAACTCACTCAGCCACCCAGGACCCCCTGGGGCTTTTCTTTTATAGAATTTTTTTTTTCCTGTTTAGAATATCAGAAGCTAGAGCATTTAAGGATTATAGTCTGCCAAGTCTCTCTAAGTAGGGCTCAAAAGCCTGGCTTCCAAGTTTTAACAGAACTTTGTTAGTTTTCACCCACTCTATGAAAACATATTCTAAAAAGAGGATTCTAAAATCTCTCAAACCAGGTCGGCTGGGTGGCTCAGTTGGTTAGTCATCTGACTTTGGCTCTGGTCATGATGTCACAGTTCATGGGTTCAAGCCCCACGTCAGGCTCTGTGATGACAGCTCAAAGCCTGGAGCCTTCCTTTGGATTCTGTGTCTCCCTCTCTCTCTGAGTCTCCTTTGCTTGCACTGTCTCTCCCTATCTCTCAAAAATAAATAAAAAAAATTTTAAAAAATTTAAAACAAATAAATAAAATCTCTCAGACATAGAGTCTCCAGATAAAATATAAGATGCTCAATTAAATTCAAATTTCATAAAAATGGCAAGTAATTTTTAGTGTGAATATGGCCCTCATAAGTTGGAACATCCTTGTATTAGAATGTCATCTGTTCTTTCTCTGAAAATCAAATTTAGTTCAGCATCCTGTATTTTTATTTGCTAAATCTGGCAAATCGACCCACATATTTACGATTAACTGCACAGGTGGAAACTCCAAATGAAGAGTATGACCTAATACGTTCCAAGGACTGTGTTAAATACAGTTTGATTTAACCCTTATAACAGTTCTATAAGTATAATCATTCCTATTTAAAGCGAAAAAAAGGGGGGGGGGATCTCAGAAAGCTTGAGAATCTTGTCCCAAATCTCCAAATCTCACAGCTAGTGTGGGCAAGAGTGTGAGTTAAAGATAAATCACAAAATCCACTGTCATTCCAACTCATCAAGGTGATTAAAATGTGTTCAGATCACTCAGTGACGCTGTCAGCCCCATGGGGTGAGCAAATACCTAGAAATGTGACCTCAGGTGACATTCATAAATTAATTATAGTGCTTGGTATTAGAGGCAGATATAAGCATCATTATCCCAACCAAGCACTGTCTTAATTACCAGGCTCTGATAAGTCTACTATTTGACAATACATCTGAACACAGGCATTATCATTTCTCCCAGCCAAGGGATGAAGTCTCAGTACTAAAGGAGGTGCGGCGGGGTGGGGTGGGGGAGGCATAGACACCAAGGGATCATTCAGGAAGGTGGACAGCCTCCTTACTTGACCCTAGAAAAGTTGTGGAGGCCACTACACAGTACTTGGTTGCAGTGACATCCATTTTATTGGGTCTTTCCAGGCAGAGAGGAAGGTTTTGTTGTGTTGTGTTGTGTTGTGTTGTATTGTGTTGTGTTGTGTTGTGTTGTGTTTGGTCCTCTTCACCTCATCAATGGGTTGGTCTATTTAGAGAGAAGAATCTACTACCTTTTCCAAAGGTGGTCAAATTGGCTCTGATTCAAGAGTGTCTTCTTCCTTTTAGGGGAAAAGCATCCTTCTTTCTTGACCCAAGAGCCCAAACTATTTGATCAAAAAGAAGAGGATTCAAGGGTGGCCGGGTGGCTCAGTAGGTTAAGCATCTGACTTGGACTCAGGTCATGATCTCACGGTTCATGGGTTCAAGCCCCACATCGGGCTCTGTGCTGACAGCTCAGAGCCTGGAGCCTGCCTCGGATTCTGTGTCTCCCTCTCTCTCTGCCCCTCCCCTACGCACACTCTGTCTCTGCTTCTCAAAAAAAATGAACAAGATTTTTTAAAAAATAAACACTAAGAAAACTAAAATAAAAGAATTCAAAGGTCTGCTAGTTGAACTATCTTCCAGCAGTGTTTTACACTTGAAGTGCTCCTACGGCTAAAGCACCCCCAAGTTGTGTGTCAGCTCCACTCCTCACCACCACCATCACCACTGTCCCCTACAGCCACCCTAAGCATGCCACATGGGGAGCATTCCAGAGTGACATCAAATGCTATTCATGCCAATCAGCCATGAAAAGGAGTAAATAAAGTTCTATCATTTGAGCTCCTTCACTTGCGGTATTATTTTTGTGGCAGCCCAAGAACACCCTATGACCATTGAATGTAATGTCAGATTGACCTCAGCGTGCAAATATTTCCTAGCAGTGGGCGTTTCTGTGGTGTAGTGGAAAGGGTACTAGAACCCTTGCCTTGGTCCCATTACATGGGTCTTACTTCTTCACCTGTAAAATAAAGACACAGAATGAATGAATCTGAAGATCTATAGAAGTGAGTAATTCTATAAGACACAAAGAAATTCTTAGAGCCGAACGTGGACGTCTTACCCGGCATTCCCCACAGAGTCTGTAGCTAATGAATTCTCTATTAGGCAGATGATCAGTGGGTAGCAAAGAGGGCAGCAAAGTGGGGGTGGGGGAGGGAGCAAGCAGGGGATGAGGGTGGGGACAGGATAGACAACCACTAAGTGCTCGGAGAAGCTTTTTAACGGAGTGAGTCTTGAACAGTGTGTCTGGGGGAAGAAAGAGGGAAAACCCATAGACTCGCTACTCTTCCCATTGAGGAGAACTTCACCCAGGGGAACACTACACCTTGTCATGTCTGAGTTTTAGATGCAGCTGAGTGGAATGGGGTCCCAGGATACCCCAAGCTTTGTGTCAAAGGGGCAGTCCCAGCTGAGGGGACTAGAGGAACGAAGTAAGCACCAGTCAAAGGGCAGTGAGCTTGTGTCTGTGAGAAGTAGGTTGGGGCCCGTCAAAGGCCAGAACAAGAGATGGGTGGGGCAGCCACGAATGTTGAACAGGTACAAAGGATGTCTCTGATATTGTGGTTCCTAGTAAACCTAGACCCTTATGAAAATTCAGTCATAGCTGCTACTATGAATAAGAATAATTAAAAATATCACCACCACCACCATTTATTGATGGCTTACTGTGGACCAGGAACTGTATCATGTCCTAAAGAACCAATTCATTTATTGTTTCCCCCAATACTTTTATAAACTACATTACACATGAATTCCCAAAAGTAAACTGAAATAAAAAAGTAGACATTCAAAATAGATGCTTGTTGAAAAAAAATCATTTGATTGAACCAGCATAAAATTACTTGATCAAATTGCCATGTAAATTTCTGAGTGCTCTCAGTGTTTGTATTCATTTCGTCATGAACTGCTGAAGGTCTGGCTGTAGATTCTACGGGGGGTACCCTCCTCCCTATGCAATACTTCATTTGGTTTTTCAGCAACCCTCAGAGCAAAGTGCTGTGAGTATACCCATTTCACAGGAGAGACAACTGAGGCTTAGCCAGTTAAATAATTTATTTATCTCAGCCTTCACAGCCTGCTGGGAGCGAAGCCACATCACTCTGACTCCTAATCATGCTGTGAACCACTTTCTTATACTGCTTTCTCTAGAGGATGGCTTCTGGTTTGGGGATTAAGTTAATTAAGCCCCTTAATTAAAGTTTCTCTTTGATTTTTAACTGTTGTTATTAGTTAACTAAAGTTTGAACCTCTGTGTGTATATATGTGTGTGTGTGTATACAATGTGTGTGTGTGTGTGTGTGTGTGTGTGTATAGTTGAATCAAATAATTTATTTAAATGAATGTACTTTGGATGTCTACTATTTATTTCAGTTTATTTTTTAGAAATTTATTTTATTGTGGTTTACAAAAGTATTGGAGGAAAAACAATAGAATTGACCCTTGATCACAGTTTGTAAAATCCCTGAATATATGTAGATGTATATCTCTATCTCTCTCTATCTCTATCTCTCTCTATATCTATCTATCTATCTATCTCCCATCTCACATTCATATTTTGTTTGGAATATTAAGAATGCACATTTGGTACTTCGCTCTTTATTTGCCTGGATAAATAATACTTTGGAACTCATAGGATTGTGTCAGCTGCTAAGCATTCTGTCTCATACCAAATGGGCGTTCTGATCCTCCTACATCCTGGGCTGGCCTCAACTTATTTTCACAGGGCGTTAGCAACCATTGTCACCACTAATTGCTATTTACTAGGAAATCACACGGTGCCTTGTAATCAGAGACACTTGACAGAGCTTACTCTTTGCTAGAGGCAGAAGGCAGAAACCTGCTTCTTAGCTGCTTTCGCACACGTGAAGATGCTCGTCTGTCCGTCCCTTCCGTCCCGGAATACTGCCAATGTGGAATATCCCAAAATCCTAATCTATTAGCGCTGAGTAATATTACAAAGCCGACACGCATACAAATGATAGGGTGCGGTTAATACCTCCTGGCATTAATGTCAAGAGCTTGTGTAGCCACATGAAAACAAAGGATTAACCACTTCTCATTTGAAATCTCGTTCCCTCACTCCTCCTGCTAATGTTCACCTGTAGAAAAATGAGGAGATTTGGAATGAGGCTGTATGAATCCCTGAAAGGTGATCCGTACAGGAAAAAATGTCCTCCCTCCAGAAAGCCTCGGACCCATAGGGTTCTGTCGGTGCTATTGTTCATTTCTGTTCGTTGGTGGGTTTTGTTTTGGCCATGGTTTGTGATGATTCTGAGCCTCTGGCCCTTTCGAATTGCACAAGGTTATCTTGCACCCTTGAACTTGTAAAACACATTTATTGTGGCGTTGTCACATATTTAGCAGACTAATTCTATTTTTTTCATCCTATTGACGTGTAATTCACAAGGACAAGAGAGCATTGTGTGTATTCAAGGTGTACGACTTGGTGTTTGGATATCGGTATACACCGTGAAGTGATTGCCAAGATCAAGCTAATTAACATATCTGTCACCTCGGTTCCTTTTTTTCTCCTGGTGGTGAGAACCCTTAAGATCTACCCTCTTAGAAATTTCCAGTGTAAATACCATAGGAACTGTAGTCTTATTGCTGTCTGTTAGATCTCCAGATCTCTTTCATCCTTCCCAAGTGAAACTTTGTACCCCCTGACCAATATTCTTCTTTTGCCCACCCCCCTCCCCCACCTCTGGCAATCACCAGTCTGCTCTCTGCTTCTGTTCATTCATCTATTTTAGAAACCTCACATAAACGGAATCACGTAGTACTTGTCTCTCTGTGTCGGGCTTCATTTCACTTAACGTAACGCCTCCCTGTTGGTTCATGTTGCCACAAAATCAGGGTTTCCTTCTTTTCCAAGGCTAAATAATACTCATCGTGAATATATACCAGATTTCCTTTGTTCTTAATTTTTCTGAACACCTGGATTGGATTCTTTTGGGGAGTAAAGAAGAGGCTCAGACTCAATATAGGGAAATAAAGACCCAGGAACCAGTGTAAGAAGCATCTTTTGGCTGCTTGTTAGGGATTGTGAGGTCACTCGGAAGAGCACGCATGACACACACTCGGGTAAACATCAGCAACCTCCGTGCTCCCATGGCAATCCTCACGGCAACCTAACCTGACAGAGGACATGTATGGTCATGCATGTGCGAAGGGCTTTGCATGAATTGTCACCCCTGAGACCATACATGGGCTCCGAGACGCCTCAGAAACATGACCCGTGGTATAATAACCAAGCCCATTTCTGGCTGAGCATGTAATATAAGCATATATGTAATATAAGCATAGGGAATTGGAAAAATATCTTTATTTAGGTCCTGAGGAAGTGTAAAATGAGTAGGATTATGGTCTCTGGAGCCAGACTACATGGGACCCAATGCCAGCTCTGGCAATTACTGAGTGACCTGTGAATTTACTTAAATGTGTGCCTTCCTTTCCACATCTATAAAATGGGGAAGTGAATGACTTTGAGGATAAAATGAGTTAAGAGATGTAAAGGGTTTAGAACAATGCTTGGCTCATTGTCATTACTGAATACACATTAGCTACTAGTCACAAGTCAGTTTTAGCAGTGAACTTTAAACCAGATAGGAACTCTTGAGGTCATGTTACATTCTCCTTATATTGCTGCAGTAATTGCTACTTAATAATTATTATTTTATTTAAAAATTGAAAAAAAATTATGTTTATTCATTTTCGACAGACAGAGAAAACAGAGCGTGAGCTGGGAAGCGGCAGAGAGAGAGAGGGAGACAGAATCCAAAGCAGGCTCCAGGCTCTGAGCTGTCAGCACAGAGCCTGACAGAGGGCTCGACCCCATGGGGCTGACTGTGAGATCATGACCCGAGCTCAAGTCAGACACTCAACCAACTGAGCCACTCAGGCACCCTATTTAAAATTTTTTAACGTTTATGTATTTGAGAGAGAGAGAGCAGGGGAGGGGTAGAGAGAGAGGGAGACACAGAATCTGAAGCAGGCTCCAGGCTCTGAGCTGTCAACACAGAGCGTGATGCGGGGCTCAAACTCACAGACTGCAAGATCATGACCTCAAGTGAAGTCGAATGCTTAACCAACTGAGCCACTCAGGTGCCCTGATCATTATTATTTTCAAACAACTGCTGGAATCTGTTTGTTAATATTTATGCTAATAACAAAGTATGCTCATTTTACATATTTTATTTATTGAAATGGTGTTTTAGGATATAATTTGTGATTTGCGTCAGAAAGATTGGGTCTGTAGTTTTCTTAGTGTGTGAGTTTACTCTTTCTGGCTGTGTTTGTAAAAATGAAATTCTCATTTCATAGAAATGTTTGGAAATTTTCTTCCTTACCTATGACTATAGAATAGTTTAAATAACATTGTAATTATTGACTCTTTAAGGTTGGTATAATTGCCCTGGTGATTTTTTTCCCCAAAGTGGTTCTTCAACAACTTTTTTCCTGTGTCTTCTTTGGAAACTGAAATCCTTATACTTTACTAATTTCACTAAAAATATATCATGGTGATTTTTAAATCTACTTGCATAGTTTCCTTGCATCTTTTCTATGGTTCTCTTAATTTCTCCTGCTCCTTTTATTACTTACCCTGGTATTGTTTTTATTCCGTGTTTTTCCATTTTCTTTCTTTTTGTCTTTGCTGGCAGTGGATCATTAATTAAAGTCAGCTTCTGGATTACTAGTTTTACTCATTTTTAAGACTAAATTCCAACAATTTCTCAGTCCTTTCTGCTTTCCTGAAGCTTATTTTGTTGTCTTTTCTAGCTTCTTGCTTCAAATGTTGTCTTTCATATTTAATGAGAAAACAGCAAAGCACATGCATTTTCTCTGAGCACTAGGTGTCTCTCACATGCTCTTTCGATTTTTATTATGTTTTGGTTAGGCTGAGATTCAGCACTGTACGCTTTCTTGGTACCAAGAATTTATTAAGATATCACTTAAAATTTTCCAACATGGCAGAGTATTCATTTCCTGATTGTATTTAATGACTTTATTGAAATTGTAATGACATAATGCTATCTGCATATTTGTTACTTAGAATTTATCATGGTTTACTTGACAACTTCATATGTAGCCAAATGTTGTGTGTGATTGCCAGTAAGGTATAGTCTGTCTTCTTATACAGAGTCTGATAAATAGTGATCAAGTCTATTGTTAGAATTCAGTTATGTAAATATTCTATACTTTTGCTTAATTTTTGTCTTCCTTGACTATTGTGGGACCAGTTTCATTCAATTATCTTTCTAACATTCTTCTGTTTCCTTAGATAGTAACTATTAGTTACTTGCTATGAGGAATAATAAATTTTAATACACTCTTTTTCCCTTATGTGTTCTAGGAGATTTAGATAAAATGATTTGTAGCCCAGCTATTATTTATGAAGTGTTAGTATTTACTCATTGTACTTCTCACCTTCCTTTCCTTCCCTGTTTGTATTTGTCGGATCACATCCACATGAGCAGGACACAAACACATGCATTCTATTCTTATATCTCATATGCATGCAATTTAATCTTCCTTTCCCCTCAAATGCACTGAACATATGGTCACTTCCAATGTCTCCCCCCACCCCCACCTCCCCAGTCTTTTCTTGGTTCATTACAATTTCGTTCTATTACTTTTGTCAAGAAGGGCTCATGGGTAGGGCACCTGGGTGGCTCAGTCAGTTAAGTGTCTGACATTGACTCAGGTCATGATCTCACAGTTTATGGGTTAGGCCCCCGCGTCCCGCGTTGGGCCCTGTGCTGACAGCTCAGAGCCTGGAGCCTGCTTCGGATTCTGTCTCCCTCTCTCTTTGCCCCACTCCTATTCACACTCTATCTCTATCTCTCAAATATAAATAAACATTTAAAAAAATTTTTTAAAAGAAGGGCTCATGGGTTAATATTTTCTGAGATTTGTCATGTTGAAACTTGCCCGTGAACTAGGTTAATAAAGAACGCCTGACTGGGTATAAAATCCTTGCCTTACACTTTCGTTCCCTAAGGATATTGTATGTGTTGTTCTACTGTTTTCTGTCAATGAATATTGCTTGGGGTAAATCTGCAATCAGTGTGATTTCTTTTTCTCTTGTAAGACTCATTCAATCTTTTTGCCTTGTTTTCCAAAGGACTTGTTCCATTTATTGACAAGACCAATGGTGACCTTGGATCATATCACAATACTAAGTATTTTGTTAGTATTAGCTCTTCATTCTTCTCTGGGATCTTGTGAGCCCTTTGAGTATTGTAGGTTCATGGCCTTAATGTGTCAGAAGGATTTTTTGAATTATATACTTACATATCTGTGTCATTCATAGCTGGACTTTCTTCTTCTAGGGTTTAAATGATATGCATGCTAGATATCTTATGCTTGTATTGTATAGTCTGTTATTCTCTTTCTAAACATTTATTTCCTTTTATTATGTTTGATTTCTCATTTCTTTTTAAAAATTTTTTAAATGTTTTATTTATTTCTGAGAGAGAGAGAGAGATACCACAAGCAGGGGAGGGTCAGAGAGAGAGGGAGATACAGAATCCGAAACAGGCTCCAAGCTCTGAGCTAGCTGTCAGCACAGAGCCTGACACGGGGCTCGAACCCACGAACCATGAGATCATGACCTGAGCCGAAACCAAGAGTCACACACTTAACCAATTGAGTCACCTAGGCAACCCAAAAGGTTGTAATTCTTGAAGATTTTAAAAATTGTGTCAAATTTTTTAGATTATAATTGGTATCTATTCTGTGACAAATTTGTGTGTTTTCAGTCTCTCATTATTATTCCTCTTTCCCTTTTTTTATTTTCTTTTACATCTTTGTGTCAGTGTTGTGTTAGCTCCTTTGATTATTCATCACAGAATACATTGAATTTTGTGGGTCAGATAATTTTAAGAGTTTCTTTGAGGAAGGAACAAAGATACTGTTCTGGTGTAGCTGGTTTTTGTAATTCAAAGACTCTCTTCTTTGAATTATGAACTTCTAGAAAATATGACTGATCTTCTTTTCTGAGTCACCCATTGCTGTGGCTTCTTTGGACCAAATGGGGCCCACAAAAGATTTCTCACCCGTCCACCCAGGTCTTGCCCATAATGTTGCAAACAAGCAGTCTAGATTTTGCATCTCAAGGTTTTGTGTTTCCTGTCAGAAGCATATTTGTGCTGCTACTTTCTGAGAGCAATCAATACCAAAGACTCTTAGTACTGAGATCTGTCCCACTACTTTGTTATTCTGCTATTCTGGTATGCTTTCTGCTCAATGCCAGCTGCTTTTCACAATCCCTAGAAATATTTTGAGGTCCAGGAATTATATTTGTCTCCAATTTTATTGAGCACAGCATGCAAGGGTTTTGTTTGTTTTTCTTGAGGGGGGTTGTCTTTCAGATGATTTCCAGGAGGAGAAGGAAAAGTTCTCACTAGAGAGGAAGTCCATAATTTCAGTTTTTTGTACTCCAGATTCTAACAATATTCAAACTGTTGACCAGTTAATAGTTGACATTCCATAAATGTTTGCTGAGTAGCTGAATATGGATGAACAGGTTAGTGTAAACCAAAGAATCACTAAATTAGACAATGTTTGCAATGTCTGTAATTTATGACGTTTTCCTAATTATTATAAATATAAACATTTCTTGAAAGTATTTTTGAATATAAAATTTATGGAAACCTGGGGCGCTTAGGTGGCTCGGTTGGTTAAGCATCTGAGTTCAGCTCAAGTCATGATTTCAGAGCCCAGCATCAAGCTCTGTGCTGACAGCTCAGAACCAGGAGCCTGCTTCGGATTCTGTCTCCCTCTCTCTCTGCCCTTCTCCTGTTTGCGCTCTGTTTCTCTATCAAAAATAAACATTTAAAATTTTTAAAAAATTTATGGAATCCCAAGTGACATTACATTTTAAAAATCTCTTCCAAGGGTGCCTGAGTGGCTCAGTTGGTTAAGCATCTGACTTCGGCTCAGGTCATGATCTCACAGCTCATGAGTTCAAGCCCCATGTCAGGCTCTGTGCTGACAGCTCAGAGCCTGGAACCTGCTTCAGATCCTGTGTCTCCCTCTCTCTCTGCCCCTCCCCTGCTCACACTGTCTGTCTGTCTCTCTCTCTCAAAAATAAATAAACATTAAAAAAATCCCATCCTGAATTTCTTAGAAGTGCATAAATAAGGTATTTTCTAGATAGTATTATATTTTTTTTATATTCCAGTATTGTTGAAACAAAATGAAGGATCTTATTTTCAACCAAAATATTCAGAAATTTTATTAGCTTAGCAATTAGCCATTGAAATACAAAACTAGGAAAATAAGGCTACTTTGTAAGATCTGAATGTGTATGTGGTAGTTTAATGTTTGTATCCTTGACATCACATTTTTTTCTATAAAAAATGTGTTGGAAGATGAAGTGCAAATAGTTTATTGTTCAACACGCTGATTTTAATATGCCGCTAATTTGCAGAAATACTCCAAGAAGTGAGATCACGACTACACTGTATCTGAAAGGTTGTTTGTGATGGAGACAAAGCCCAGGTATCTATCCTGGTAACAACAAAACACTTCAGATAAAATTCCAAGAAGAGGAAAGAAACCACTTCCTTCTTACTACTTTTTTTTTAATGTTTATTTATTTTGGAGAGAGACAGAGATAGAGCACGAGCTGAGGAAGGACAGAGAGAGAGAATCTGAAGCAGGCTCCAAGTTCTGAGCTGTCAGCACAGAGCCTGATGTGGGACTTGAACCCACGAACTGTGAGATCATGACCTGAGCTGAAGTCAGATGCTTAACCAACTGAGCCACCAAGGTGCCCCCCTTCTTACTAATTTTAATAATATCCACAATAATGGTTTAGGAATTAAGTTAGTTATCTACTGCTCCATAACAAAAAAATTACTTTATTTTTTTTTAATGTTTTTTATTTATTTCTAGGAGAGAGAGAGAGAGACAGCGTGAACAGGGGAGGGTCAGAGAGAGAGGGAGTCACAGACTGAAACAGGCTCCAGGCTCCGAGCTGGCAGTCAGCACAGAGCCCGACACGGGGCTCGAACCCACGAACTACGAGATCATGACCTAAGCGAAAGTCGGACGCTTAACCGACTAAGCCACCCAGGCGCCCCACAAAAAAATTACTTTAAAACATAGCAGCTTATGATCACACACACTTATTGTCTCATATGGTTTCTGAGGATGGAGAATCTAGGAGCGACTGAACCGGGCGGTTCTGGTTCTCCACCCCTGGGGCTCATGAAGCTTTTATCAAGCTGCCTCTTGGGGCGGCAGGCACCTGGAGGCTTGGTTGAGTTTGAAGTGAGTCGCAAGTTCACTCAAGTGACTGTTGATGGGAAGCCTCAATTCCTTCTGTGAGCCCCTCTATAATGACTGCTCACAATATGACAGTTGGTTTTTACTGGCTGAGTGAAGAGAGAGACACAGAAAGAGAAAGACAGAGAGACTAAGAGACAAAGAGATAGAAGCTGCACGTTCTTTTACAACCCATTCTCAGAAATGTCATATCATGACTTCTGCCATATTCTAATGGTCATACAGTCCACCTCCAATAGAAAGTCGAAAGGGACAACACAGAGTATGAACACTAAGAGATGGAGATCATTGGGGTATCTCTTGGAGGCTGGTAACCAGAGGCATGAAACTTATTCTAAGAAGTACACCAAGCATAGGGATACATCCATTATAGAGCCATTTAGTTAGTCTTTCAGTGAATCAATTTCATGATCAATAGAACATGTGTTCAGCACCTACCATGTTCCAGGCTCTGTGCTATATACAAGGGATCATAAAGTAGGCATGACTCATACTTGTCTTCTGGCCATAGAGATAAGCATGTAGGATTATAGGACACAGACAACAATATTCCAATTTAGGATAAAAGAGGGTTAAATGAAATACCATAGAGGTATTATAGAAAGAGAGGTTGGTTTTGTTTAGAGAATGTGCAGCAAAGTTGAGCAACTGGTATGCAAGTTCATCTTGAAAGACAAGCAGGATTTGAATACAATAGAAGGAGTGATTAGGATTTCAGGAGGAGGAAACAGCCTAAGTGTGGAAGACCTTTCTTTTCCAGAGATGGGCATGAAACAATGCCCCATTCCATGTGCTCTTCTGCCATGTCACCTTGACATGTCCCCATTAAGAGTTGGAGTCTACTTGTCCACCTCCTTAAATCTGGGGGAACTTGGGACTCTTTTCATCAATAGATCATGATAGAAGTGTTGCCACGCCACTTTCTGTCATAGTCCTTAACTAGCTGAGCACTTTCTACCACCTTGCTCTCAGAATCCAGCCCCTATGTAAAAAGTGAAACTCCTTTTAAATATCCATGCTGTAAGAAATTCAGTCAAGTAGAGAAAGCCTGGAGAATGTGAAGCCACATGAGGAAGGCCAAGGATTTCTGAGCCACCAGCTGTGTGCGTAAAGAAGCCATCTTGAAAGAAGATTCTTCCACTTCATGTGATGCAATGTTTATCAGAGAATAAAACCCAGTAGAGCCATCCTAGAACCCTTGACCCACAAAATCATAAGCCAAATAAAAACGGTTGCTCTGAAACACTCAGTTTTGAGGCCGTCAGCTATGCTACAAGTGATAACTGAAATAACGAGCATATTGCATTCCACATTCAGCAGGTCATCCAATGAAACTACCTGCTAAGTTGAAGAGGAAGGCAGGAAAGAATAAGCTGGCACAGAATCCAAAGTATAAAGTGCTTGGAGTGCCCTAATAAATACTGTTTAGGGGAAAGGTGGACTTTCTCAACTCTTCTGAAGGCAGAGTGACATAACTTGACTTGTGTCTTCTTCATAGTGAAGAAAATGTAAAAAGGTGAGCCACACAGAGGAGGGGGCTGAAGGAAAGCAGAACTGTTTCTATTTTCTCTTGCAACCAAACCTACAATGGGGATAAAAGTAGAAATATGGAAGAGTCACATCATGGAGAGAAGCAGATGCCATCAGGAATGTTTAATGATTAGAATTCCATCCCTTTGCCTGGAATGATGGTGCTAGATAGCAGTAGTAACAGATGACTCGAGGACACCTAGCCATTATCTGAGACAGCAAATGTAAGAGGAGGAGTAGGTATGGTGGGGCAAGGGTTGGCTGATGAGTTTGGTTTTAGTTGGGTTGAATTTGGGTGCCTATGGAACTTTTCATCATTGCAGTCAAGTCCTGGAAAAGCAAGTGTGCTGTGCTTTTGCCCTTCCATGATTTCACCTTTGTATCATGCTTCTTAATTACCTTTAACAGAGGGCAGCAGTCCAAGAGATGTTGGTTGCTACTGAGTCACCACTAATAGCTCCCTGCAGATTCTTACATTATAACGATCCTAACATCCCACCAACCCACTTTTCCCATTCAGTATTTTTATGATCTCTAATTATACACATAAGATCCAGGTAATGACTGGGTTACATTTTCTGCCAGACAAATTATGTACATAATTATAGGCACATGTTCACTGAAATATTGAAGCATCTGATGCTTCTATAGAGAAGATAATTGTCAACCTTTGCACTGTAATTAAGTCTAAATGGGAATCCTAATCATTTTCCAAATGAGCAAACAGTAAGCCAGTCTTGATTGGTTGTGTCGTGGCAGCAAATGGAATGGATTTGCCACACAGGTTAATTAGTCATCCATGAATGTCACAGCCCTCAGACAAACCCACGTTAGAGCTAAGCATTAGAGCTAATTAGCAGCCTATTGTTGAAACTCTATATGATTTTTACCTGGTTTATCTGTGGAATTCTAAGTTTCCGAGGTCTTTTCCCCTTCCCTTGAATCTTTCTTCTCATGATGATTCAGACCAAGTCATTTAGATTTTCTACCCATTAATTCCAATACAGAGTGGACAAGATAGAGATTTGGACGAGATAGAGCTGGGTTCAAATCCCACATGATGTCATTCTGATAGTGAAAGTCAGACTATTTACTATCAACCTCTCAGTTTCAGTAGATTGTCTATGAGCCCCATGTGATTCACCTTCCTTCTGACGTGTTCCTAAGTAGACATCAAATCCTTCCTCCAAGTTTTATAGCCTACATGTCATTAACTACAGTTCAATATTTATTTACAGCTGTTTGGGGGTATGAAATTTATGTACAAGAATTGCACAAATCTTGACGGCATGTTTGCTGACTTTTGAAAACGCATATATACTCATGGGACCCAAACCCTGTCAAGATACAGAACATAAAGATGAGTCTGGAAAGTTTGCCCATGCTCCCATCAGTCAAACGTCACCCTACCTCTCCAGAGGCAATAAGCCTTCTGATAGTTCTCCATTAGTTCTCCCTGTTCAAGAACATACATCCAAATCCAATCATTAATCTCTAAGTCCTTCTTGTAAGGCTTTGTTTCCCCCCTACTAAGCATAATGTTTTTGAACTCTACTTGTGTTGCCACATTAGCACATCCTTTCTGCTACAACAGCCAATAAGCTGTGACATTCTGTCACTTAATATCATAGAAATCTCTTCTGCACTCATGTCAGAGCACAACACTGTATTCCTGTTTCAAAGACAGTTTTCCTGGATGTGGGGAACTTGCTCCTCTCATCTGGGTTTTCACCTTTGCTTAAGGCTTTGGTACATCTGTGTCTGGCAGGTGATGCACAGAAAGAGAAAAAGGCAGAAGGTGACCTTTACTGCTTAAGAACCCAGCCCGGAAGTGCCAACACACCATGTCTACGCATAAGCCATTGGTGAGGGCAAGTCACAGGGCCACATGTGTATAGAGAAGTGTGAAGTGCAAGTGCGGGCTCTGGGTGGGCAGCTTTGATCTTGCACTCACTCACTTTACACCGTGGAAGGAGGGTGCATTTTTGAGGGAAAGCTAGTTATTTCTGTCACAATGTCTGACCTCAGTCCCATGGTTGTCCCTTCACCCCAGGCTCTAGGTGCCTCTAGAAGGACATCAGAAGCACAAACCTTGTACAGTAGTGAGATGGTGCCCATAGATGCTGCATCCCATGGGTCCTGAGCTCAATTTCTCTCCTCCTATCGCAGTGATCTTACAAACTTGCCTCATTCTGGGCATTCTGGTGCTTTTAAGGGCTCCTGGGCCACTGCAATGGCTGTTTTAAAACTTGGCTTCTCCTCTTTATTCAGATCCCACCTCTACTAATCTGTTCAAATGCCAGCTCTGAGAAATCATTTGCTTAGGTGAGGATCTACCTGGTACCTGGAAGCTATTTTCAGGAAAAAAAATTTTTTTCCAAATCGTTGTTAGCAAGGTTCCTGCACACATGTCAAGATTTCCTGTGTGTCTGGCTCTTTACTGGAGATTTTCACACATATAGAGTCTCAATTAAACATCAGAGCACATGAGAAGACATGCATTATTATTGTTACTCCAGGATTAAAGTCCAGGCATTAAATCGTGCTGTCCTAGATGTAGAACTAAAGAGTTGACCGGAGAGGTGAATCCAGAAATGTGTAGTCGTAAGATCAGGAAGGACTTTTACAGATTTTCTGCTGCATTCCTTCTTTTCACAGACCCGGAAGTAGACGTCTAGAGCACTCAGGTGATCGGTCCTGTGTCTGAGAGCTGGAAAATGGCCAGGCCAGGCAAAGCCTACGATGTCTAAATATCTATCATCTCACTCTATTTTTTTTTTTAAACAGTGAAATGTTGCTCAACATACATCTGCCCCTCTGCTGTGCCTCGGTGGGTTCCCAGTTGACAATCACTAGTTGGACAGCCTCCCATCGCAACCTTCCTGGCTTCCACCCAAACCCTGGTGTCAACCAGCCATGTCCCGGAAATGATCAAACATACTTTGCAAACTCTCCCCAAAACCTGTTTAGCAGAGGCAAAAAAAAAAAAAAAAAAAAAAGCTTTTGACACAACGGTTCCCAGTTCAAAATTATTCGCTGTGTCCAGTAAAGCACTGGTGTCACTGAAAGTGTTTTTCTGCCTTACGAATCAGCCTCTCTCATTTCCTGGCTAACTTTGCCTTTACTGTCTGTGAACACATCCATCTGACCCAGCGCCGGCCACCGCGTCATATTTAACTGCTACAAATATACAAATATGTTTTCATCATACCCGTACCTCTTTTATTTGCTATTGTAAAGGTGATAAACCAGTGTAAGTTAGGCGTCACCTACAAATTGAAAAGGAAATGGAAAAATATCTCCGCTGAGAAGATTACATATCTCTTCGGAGCAACAGGTGACATTGCTTTTGTGGTCCCCAGTCGAGGGCCTTATGAAGAGCCCAGCAGGGCGCCGTGGGGCACACAGTTGAGACATGTATCTAGGTGGGAGAGGGTAAGAGGGAAGAGAGAGCTATCTGACCACTGCACGAGGGAGTGCAATCCCGGAGCCAGTCAACAAAGCACTTTAGGGAGATTATACTTGCTGGATGATATGTAATTTGTGGGAAGCCACTAATAGCAAGTTACATAACATGGCCTTAAATCTTTCTAGAAAAGCGCCCTGTTTATTCAAAATGAGGCATTTAAAAGCTGCCAAACTTCCAAAAGCTCTTGCCTGGGGTGACTGGCATTCTGTCCTTCTGGGGAAAGAGTCAGTTTAGCTGTCCATACTGACAATTAGACTTAAGTGTTCATGTGCATAGTAGATACGTTGGCCTATGTAAAATGTAAAATAATAAAAGTAAGAAAGTTGTTATTTGCCTGAGGACAATCTGATTTCAGGCCACAAATGTACATTTATAGATTATACTCACAGAGGGAAGTGTCTGCTAAATGTCTTACGGAAAAAAAAAAGTTAAAAACATCAGTTCTAAAGTAGTTACTAATAGGAACACTGCCTACTTCTTAGAAGCCAATTAGTACATGTTTTTTGAATGATATAGTTACTATTTACTGAGAATGTACCACACATCCAGCACTTAGTAATGACTCCTTAACTGGCCCTTGAGACCTTCCACATTCAGGCCAAGGCTAACCCTCACTTTTTTCCTTAGAGTCTTCCTGGACTTGCTTTAGTTTTCCAGATTTTTACTCACTCTTCATGCCCTCCTTTCTCCATCCTCCCCAGAACCTTCTCTGTCTAGTTATCTACCCTGCATTTTTCAGCACTCAGCCAAAATGTCCAGGAACAGGTGAATCAAGGATTTCCTATCTTAGCAGTCAGACATTTCCCCTGACCTAGTATATTGCGACAATTTCCTTCCACGATCCAGACAATGTGGATGTCACACTACCAATTCCTGAAGCATGCTCGCTTTTTCTTCCATAATTCTTAGCATAGTCATAATTGCTTACAGAAGCCCTACAGTAAGAGACCCAGGAGGAGTGGAAGGGCATTCTTGTCTTGCTCATGGCTACATCCTCCTCTCTTGATTCCATTCCTGTAGATGTTTAAAAAAATATTTGTAGAATGAATATATCTTTAGTGAACTCTCACATCAGTCCTTCAAAGTAGGAATTGTCCCTGGCACCCACAGGAGAACAATGAAGCCTAGAGAAGAAATTTCTCTAAGATCCTTAATGTACTACATGACAGAGCTGGCTTTCAACGCATGCCTACCTTACTGCAAAACCCATGCCCGCAAGTCCTATGCAGTCTTTTCGTATGCCTTAAAAGGAACTCATACTACATTCATTTAAGATAGAAATGTGAAAATAGTACAAAAAATGCAAAAGAAATGAAGCAAAATGTACATATGTAACTTACAGCTGGTAAGCAGCAGAGATTTTGGTCGACCTCCCCTGCGTTTTCTGCTTCAGAACATTATGAGCATGAGTTCAAGACCCAGCAGGTACTGAAGACACCTCACATCTGCCTAAATGGAAGTGAGGGTGAAGTGAGGCCACGTGGTGTTTTCCTATCTGACCTCAGAGTTTGAAATCTACAGGAGGGCATCTCACCAGTCAGGTCAGGACCGAAACAAACCACAAAGGGAGAGGGGGTGTGTCACTCTGATGGGGACAGACTGTCACCATAATCTGCCTGTCCTGTCTGTTTGATTAGGGCTACGGCAATTTCAACCATATGTAATAAAACCAACCCATGTGAAACCACTTTGAGAGATGACCTCCTCTGACAGATGTATCATGGGCGATTTCATCAGCATAGGACATCTGGTTAACTTTTATAAAGAAGAATGGTTGAGAGCAGCTGAGAAACTGTGAAAGAATGTGGTCATGGCAGACGTGGCAAACTGTCTATATAGAATGTTTGTGGACACATGGGAACCGAGACCTGCATCAAAAGCTACATAGATTTTGTGGGAGAGGCTCACCACTGCAACTGGGTGATGGCCGCTCTGAGAATTACAACTGACAAAAGTCACTGAATCATTATTGTCTGACATCCCGCTGTGTTGTGGTTCTCATTAAAAAGAATAGATAATCTTCTATCTGAAGACTAATGAGAAGCTTGTAAGTGGGGAAGAGCACAGCTGCTCAAGAAGTCAACTTTTCAGATTTCTAGATCAGAGATGGGGCTAAAAGAAGTCCAAATTCCCTTGAGTATAACACTGCCAGCTTTGATGCATTCAATTCCAAACCTCCAAATACAGTGCTACCCCAAGATATCAGAGGTTCCGCCCAGCAGTACTTGAGCAAGAAGTGGGCTCCAGGGGCATTCGTTGGACCAAAGATGAGAAGGATAGAAAAGGAAAGGGTCAAGGCTGAAAGGTTGGGATACATTTATGGGCGGAGCATAAACCATGGCCCAGAGACTAATTTTATTCCCTTTTTAAGCAAAGACACAGGGCGTGTTTTTACAAGCCAGTTTTAGGAACACTGCTAACTCCCAGGGATGTGAAGAAAGAATTATACAAGTGAATGAATGCATTGCTTCTCTCCAGGACAATCTCTTTAGAGATTTAGAGAAAGATCTGGTTATGTGAAGAGACATTTATATTAGCATAGAGATATTTGCATGATGCAGCGGGCACACAGCACAGAGAGCGCTCTGAACCCCCAAACTGGAGAATCTCTAAAAAAGAATTATGCAAGCAAAGTGACCCTGGAGGACTGTTATTCTGAATGCTACTTATGTAATACATTGGAATAGGCCAGCGCTGAAAGGAGGGAAATATCCAGAAAGCTCTTGTAACAATCCAGGTTCCAGTGGGGTAACCTTTGAAGAAATAAAATTTGGCGTTAGAAAAAGACTTTATGAGTATTCAAGGAGAAATTTGCTTTCCAATTCATTCCCTTTCAGGGCCTACCCTCACAAGTGGTCTGCAATCACCTGGACCCCAAAATACCCAGAGATATAGAGCTGTAGTGCTAGTTCTAGCCTTTCACTGAAGAAGTCTGTGTGTGTGTGTGTGTGTGTGTGTGTATACAATAGAAACTGAGATATATGTATATATGTATATGTATATATATACAATGTGTGTACATTTTCCCATATATATGCATATATGCTTTTATATATAATCTATTGTCAAGTTGGTTTCCATATAACACCCAGTGCTGATCCCAACAAGTGCCCTCCTCCATGCCCACCACCCACCCTCCTCTCTCCCCTACCCCCCATCGACCCTCAGCTTGTTCTCAGCACTCAAGAATCTTTTATGGCTTGGCTCCCAGCCTCCTGTAACTTTTCTTTCCCCTTCCCCTCCCCCATGGTCTTAGGTTTAACCTAAATTGACCAAAGCCTCATAGTATCTAATCTCTTCTGTGTTGGGACATAACAAGAAGAGGGGAAGAGAGCATGGCCCAGCTGCCCAGTGGGCCTCAATGTTGAGTACATATCAGAATCACCTGGAAAAAATGTTGAGAGAAGGACTGTTGGACCCTATGCCCAGTTTCTGATTCAGCAAGTCTGTGCAGAGCCCGAGAACTTCAATTCTAACGCAGTTTTCCAGGGGGTGTTGATGCTACTGGTCCAGAGTCCATACCTGGAGACCCTCTGGAGACAGACTCGTTTCCTATTTCTTCTTTTCTACTGTACTTCAAAGAAGCTGTCCTTCCTTGTCAACACTAGTAACACCTAAGGTTGAGTTTTATATGGTCCAACTCTCTGCTTAATATGTGGGCTTTACTCCTCATAGGGCTGAGTTAGAGTTCCTTGACTTATTTTCTTGCTGAGGGGTAAATGTGCAGTTGCATGCTTTTATTGATCATTTGCCAGATAACAGCTTTGCGTTCTTATGACCTAGAGGATGGAGACAGTCTTTATCCAAGACTTGTGCCTCAAAGGGTCCAAAGGAAACTTCCAGTGTTCAGAGTGCAAAAAACTTAGCACAATCAAAAATGTACTGATTAGGGAAGAAAATGAAATTTAAACCTCCAATTCACCTACATACTCATGAAAAAGAAAGGCCCGTCTGCCTTCTACCTTAGAATAACCACGAAGGTCTCACAGAAATTTCTATGTGCCCTTAATGAGGTGACCAGTTAACCAGGACAAAAGGAGCAGCCTCACATAATTGGAGGAAGTATAAGGAGAGACTCACCATATTAGTTTCCATGCATCTGCATGTTAAGATCAAAACCCTAATATGTAAATTAAAAAGAAAGAAAGGAATTAGGACAATTTCCTGCATTTAGTCAGCTCAGAAAATATCAATTGAGCCTCATTTTTAAGTGTGCGCGGGTGTTTTCCCTCAGCACAAGTCTGCCTACATCTAGCAGACTTCATCCTGCTCACATATGGGGGAAATCAATCACTATTTCAACATATGTCTGAGGACCCCTTTGCTGCATGCACACAGATGCAAAGCACTATGGGAAACAGGCATATCACATCTGGCCAAGCTCTGAGGAAACAGAAAAAGTGCTGGGAGGACTTTGCATGAGCAAGGTCTTCACTTTAGAAGAATGAGAACACAGAGATGCACACCTGAATTATCTATTTCCAGTCCAGTGCTTGGCACATGAGAAGCAGTCCATAAGTCCTTTTGAATGTGGAATTTAGTAAATAAATGAGGAGCCAAGACTCATTGGGTTTTACTCATGAACCTATAATTCATTTTGCCCTCAGAACATTCCCCAGTTAAAAAAAAAAAGGCTAAAATCTTGGCTATGCGTGTATATTTGTTTTAATTTTCTAAGATAAGTCCTTAGCAAGTATAAAGTTGTAGAAAGGAGAACACTGCAGTGTCCTGTGGAGGAAATATCTTGAAAAAGAGGTCATTTTCCAAGATGCTTAGTGACTGTAAACGTCCTTAGGACTAAATGTAAAAACTTGGTTTTCCAGATGGTGAATGGATGTGAACATTTTTACAACCACTTCTTTTCCAAATATTGAAGAACGTTACTTTTTTTCTTGTTTTAAAATGTTGATGTTCCAGCCATTGAAAATAGTGCAATATGAAAATTTGCTGATCTGTGTTTTGTCAAGAGAAGAAAACAACTTGTTTGGCACAAGTCATTGATTTTCCAGCAATATGAGCAATAAAAGGACTAAATTCTTAAAAAAAAAAAAAAGGTCCAAATCCAACCCCACCTGCCTGGTACATCCAGAAAATCTTGCATACTCAGCTCAGAGTCTGGAAACGTTTATAATTTGAAGTTCATAACGAACTGATGGGAAGGTGAAAATAAGATGTTGATAATTTCCACATTTTATAAGCTATAGTATAGTCACCAGCTCCTAAATTGATATGAACAAAATATTTAAACTCTTGGCCTCAATGTACCCAATTATAAAGTAGGTGAACCTAACTACCTGCTTCTTTAAATATTTAATGGGGAATCGTAAGGATGATGACAATACCCCCTCTCTGAATATTAGTGTTTTCTGCATGTCAGGAATTATGCTAAGACCCTTACTTGAGTGAGATTATTTTGTTCTTATTATAAGCTTACAATATGTTCTATAATCTCCACCTTACAGTTAAAGAAAACCAAAGCTTCTAAAGAATAAACAACTTTCCCAAGTCAATAAAAACAGACCTAAGGTCAAAATCTAAGTTTAACTCTAAAACTAATGTTCTTAAACATTTTCTTAACTGACAGACTCTCAAATTTAAAATTATTCTCCTTTTTACAGGGTCAGTTATAGGACCACATGCTAAGCAATAAAGTAGATAGATAAAGTGAGAGAGAATAATACTGCATACATACACATTCTTTATTTTCAAGTCCCAAAGTCCAGTCTGTTCTTTCCAGGACCCAAAATAGATTCTTCCTATGACTCTGAATAGATGGATCAATTTAATAGATTGAGGGGAAACAAAGAAAAACAAAAAACCTTAGTCTCTTCTAGACATAAAATGACTTATCTTTGCAATGAATATGTCCAGTGAAATAATAAAAATTTAAACATGTTTCACAGTTAAAACTTTTCCTTCCTCCAGCCAGATACAAATCTAGGTTTTGAGGCCCAAAGTATATACATGTTGGAGTAGGGTCTATTTACAAAAAAGGATACACAGTCTCAAATATGAAATTAAGTACAGAAGTGAATAAAGAATATGACAACATGATTGCAACTAGCATGCTCCAGGTCCTCTTTTCTCCAAGAAAACATCAAATAAACAACTGATAACTCATTAAAATCGCTTTATGGAACTCTGGAAACCATCAGAAATCTACAATAACCAATGAGACACCAAAATAAGAAAAAGTTATATTCAAAATAATAAGAAATCTTGTGTTATTTTTACTCTTCCTTGCCCATCTCTTGCTTCCACCTCATGGTTGGAAGGAAGTGGCCCAAATCTCACTTTTTCCCTTTTGGTTGAGAAGACAAAGTGGACCTTGTCTGCAAAATTGTCATTCATCTGTGGGATGCCTGAGAGACTGGTTTCTATCTTAACCTGAGTCAGAGCTCAGAAGATGCTTTGTGGACACTTGAGTGGCTCAGTTAGTTAAGCGTCCGACTTCGGCTCAGGTCATGATCTCATGGTTCATGGGTTCCAGCCCTGCATCAGAGGGTTCATGGGTTCCAGCCCTGCAGAGCCTGGATCCTGCTTCAGATTCTGTGTTTGCCTCTCTCTCTCTCTCTCTCTCTCTCTCTCTCTCTGCTCCTTCCTTGCCCAAACTCTGTCTCTATGTCTCTCTCTCTCTCAAAAATAAAAATAAACATTAAAAAAATGAATAAACCTTAAAAATTTTTAAATAAAAAGAAGATCGCCTGGATGTCAGACTGAAGTTGTAGATAGCAGTGCTGGGAAGCGTGCCAAGTAAAAACTGCAGGAAGACTGGAGACTCAAGGATATTACTGGAAGAAAACAAAATAGTGCACCCACAGCCTTGAACAAAAGCAGCGGTAAGACTCTTAGGAAACTTAAAAGAACATGTGTATATGGGAAAATTGGTTATCTAAAAAAAGCAGACACACAGCCTTGTGGAAGATGCATCCCCAAGACCATAAGTCTTCATGTCTACGATTATTGGGAGAAGTACCTTTCTTCCAATGCCTAGTTTCAACAAATGATCGCAAGTCATAGAAAGAAATAGGGCAACATCACCCACTCAAAAGAACAAAACAAATCTCCAGAAACCAAACTTATGAAACACCAGCTTTGGACTCACAAAACAAAGACTATAAAACAAATGCTCAAAGAACTAGAGAAATAGATAGATTCAAAGAGGCAGAAGAAATGGTCAGCAAGCACAAAAACATGTAATTTGAAATTTTTGGATCCAAGGAGCAGAAAGAAAAAATAATGAGGAAACAGTGAACAGAGACTAAAGAATGTATAGAATATTACTAAATGGACCAATATATGCCTTATGGGAGCCTCAGAAAGGATAGAGAGAGAGAGAGAGAGAGAGAGAGAGAGATAAGGGGGCAGAGAGTTTATTTGAAGAATTAATGGCCAAAAAAACCTACTGAATTTGAGGAAATACATGGATATATAAATATAAGAAAGTTAAATTTTAAGCAGGATAAATACAAAGACTTTCAATAAGACAAATTACAATCAAATGTTGAAGGACAAAAAGAGAATCTTGAAAGCACAAGAAAAAGCAATGCATCATGTATAAGTATCTTGAATAAGATTGTCAGTGAATTTCTCAGCTGAAAACTTACAGACCAGAAGTCAGTGGAATGATAGAGNAAAAAAAAAAAAAAAAAAAAATTATCAACCAAGAATCCTATATCTGGCAAAACCGGTCTTCAAAAATGAGGGCAAAAGTAAGACAGTTCCAGATAAATAAACACCAAAGTGGTCCATTCCATTAGGTCTGCCCTACAAGAAATGCTAAAGAGAGTTCCTCAAGCTGAAAGAAAAGGATCCTAGATAGTGACTCAAAGTGATATAAAGATATGAAGTACATGAACAGATATTGAGGCATTTTAAGAACCAATATTATTATCATTGGGGCTGTAACTTCAATTTTTATTTTCTACAGAATTTAAAAGACAAATGTATAAAAATAATTATAAAACTATGTTAATGAATAAAATCTATAAGCACATAATTTGTGACATCAATAGCATAAAGTGGGTGAGGCAGAACTGTAAAAAGTAGAGTTCTGTATGTAATTGAAGTTGTTGGTATCAATTTAAGATAGATTGTCATAATTTTAGGACTTTATATGTAATCTCCATTATAATCACAAAGTATTTATAGAATATGACAAAAAGAAATGAGAAAAGAATCAAAACAGATTACTACTAAAAAAAAAATCTACTGAACACGGAAGTCAATAAAGGGAAGAAAAGAGGGGTGAAAAATCTGTGACATACAGACTGTAAAGAACAAAATGGGGAAACTAAGTGCTTCCTTGTCAGTAATTACATGTTAATAGATTTAACTCCTCAATCAACGGATATATACTAGCAGAATGGATTTTTAAAAACAATATCCAACTTTAAGCAGAGACTCATTTCAGATCTAAGGCACATACACATAATGTGTGTTTCACATGTTTGTGAAATGATGGAAAGAGATATTCCATGCAAATAGTAACCAAGAAATAACAGAGGTGGATATAATAAAATCAGACAAAGCAGACTAGGTAAAAATTGCCAAAAGAGACAGAGATTGAATTATATAATGGTAAATGGGCCATTTCGCCAAGAAGTCATAATCATTATGAACCTAAATGAGCTCTGTGATATATGAAGCAAACATTGATGAAATTGAAGGAAGGAATAAAAAGCTCTATAATAAAAGTAGGGACACCAATGTTTCACTTTGGAGGACTTGGACAACACTGTAGCCCAATTAGACTTATCAGACATATACAGAACATTCCACCCAACAACACAGAATATACATTTTTCTCAAGTGCACATGTTCTCAAGAATAGGTCATATGCTAAGACACACACAGACACAGACACACACACACATACAAAGTATTAATAAATTTTTTAAGATTAAAAGTCATACAAAGCATCTTTTCCAACCACAGTGATATAAAACTAGAAATCAAAATCAGAAGCAACAGTGGATTATTTACAAATATACGGAAATTAAACAAGAAATTCTAAAGAAATGAATAAAGAACTCACAACAAATTAGATAATTTCTTGAGACAAATGAAAATGAAAAGACAGCATACAAAAATGTATTAGATGCAGAGAAAGCAGTGCTAAGAGGGAAATTTAAAGCTGTAGACACACTTAAAAAGAAGGTCTCAAATCAACTACCTAACATTACCTCTTAAGAAACCAGAATAAGAAAATCAAACAAAATACAAAGTTAGCAGAAAGAAGAGAATAAAGGATTAGAGAAGATATAAATAGAATAGGTAAAAGAAACACAATAAAGAAAATCAATGAGACCAAGAGTTGATTCTTTGAAAAAGTTTACAAGAAAAGAAAAGAAAATTGACAAAATTTATCTAGATTGACTAGGGAAATAATGTGGTTCAAATAACTAATATTAGAAATAAAACTGGGACCTTACTATTATAATACATAAATTGAAAAGTTGTAAGAGAGTATAATAAACAGTTATAAGCCAGCAAATTGAATGACCTAGATGAAAGAAGAAATTCCTATAAATCATAAATCAAAAACCTGAACAGATCTAAAACTAGTAAGGAAATTAAATCAGTAATCAAAATCCTCCCAGTAAAGAAAAGCCCAAAACCAAATGGCTTCACTGATTAATTCTATCAAACATTTCTAGATGACATAACAGCAATCCTTCTCAGACTTTTCCAAAAAAATTAGAGAAGGGAACATTTCCTGACTTCAATGAGTTCAGCATTACCCTGTTACCAAAGCTAGACAAAGACCTCACAAGAAAAGGAAACTACAGACCAAAATCTTTGATGAATATTGATGCAAAAATCCTCAACAAAATACCAGAAAATCCAAATTCAACAACACATTAAAAGGATCATACACAATTGCCAAGTGGAATTTATTCCTGCGATACAAAGATTATTCAGCTATGAAAAGCAAACACTGTGTTACATTACATTAACAGAATGAAGAAAAAAGCCATGTGATCATCTCACTTATAAAAAAGGAAACCTTTTGGCAAAATTCAATATTCTTCTCTGATAAAAATAAAAGACTCAAAAAATTAAGAATACAAGGAAGCTGTCTGAATATAATAAAGGTAATATATGAAAAACCCACAGCTAGCATCATAGTAAAAAATTAAAACTGAAAGCTTTTTCTCTAAGATGAGGAATAAGACAAACCTACTCATTTTTGCTACTTGTATTCAACATAGTACTAGAAGTTATAGCCAGAGCTATTAAGCAAGAAAGAGAAATAAATGCATCCAAATTAGAAAGGAAGGATAAAATTATCTCTGCCTATGATACGGTCTTATATGTAGAAAACCCCTAAATATTCTACAAAAAATATATTAGAACCAATGAACAAATTCAGTGAAATTACAGATACAAAATTGACATCTAAAAATCAGTTGCATTTCTGTACATCAAAAATGACTAATATGGAAAGTAAATTGAGAAAATAAGTCTATTTGCATAACATTAAAAAGAATAAAATACGTAGGAATAAAGTTAACGTAAAAGTGAAAGAATTTTGCCCTGAAAATGACACAATATTGCTGAAAATTAACACAGACACAAATAAACGAAGACATCTTAGCTCATGGCTTAGAGAACTTAATATTAAGATGTGAGATCCAAAGTGATGTATATAGTCAGTGAAATCTCTATCAGAACCCAGCAGCATTTTTTTGCTGAAAACAAAAAATCCATCCTAAAATTCATATGGAATCTCAAGGTCCCCTGAGTAGCCAAAACAACCTTGAAAAGGGAAAATAGAATTGGAGGTCTCACATCTCCTGATTTTAAATTTACTATGAAACAAACATATAGGACATAAAAAGAAACAAACATATAGGACGATGGAATAGAGTGAAGAGCCTAGAAATAAATCTTTGAATATGTGGTCAAATGACTTTTGACAAGGGTACCTCTACCACTCAATGTGGAAAGGGCAATCTTTTTAGCAAATGATGCTGGGAAAACTGTATATCCACATATAAAAGAATGAATTTAGACACTTATCTCACACTATATGCAAAAATTAGCTCAAGATGTATCCAAGACCTTATTGGAAGAACTAAAACTATAACTCTTAGAGGAATACATAGGAGGAGAGTTTCATAATATTGGATTTGGCAATGATTTCTTGAATAGGATACCCAAAGTGCAGGTAACAAAAGACAAAAAATAGATAAATAGACTTCATCAAAATAAAAACAAAAATTGTGAATCCACAGGCACTGTCAACAAGGTGGAAAGGCAACCCATGAAATGGGAGACAATATTTTCAAATCATATGTCTGATAAAGGATTGATATCCAGAGGACATAAAGAACTGCTAGGGCTCAAAAACAATAGCAAAAAGCAATCCAATTCTGTCTTATATTACAGAGCTTCTGTAGCATCTACTTTGTGACATTTGTGGCTGTAACAAAATCAAAGTGAGTGCCTAATAAATATCCCTTGAAGAACTTGGAGTTGACTCAGCATATAATACATCATCTAAATGGATAAATACTGATCTACCTACCCTGGGAACAACTACAGTCCTTCTTTGATAGAATTTTTTTTTATCGCTTTCTGTTTTTTAAAACTTGGAGTAATGTTTACAGACTCTTGTTTGGTATCTTCCCTCAGAAAACAAGCTTTCCATGTGGAAGAGCCCCATCCCTGCTGGTATCCTTATTTTCTAACTTTCCTAGTAAAATATAAAGCATCCTCCTAAGTTTCAAGGAGAATATCCACAGGGTAAATGTATTGCTTCATATGATTTTACTGAGTAGTAAAATTTATAGATGGAAACTAGAAAGGTGATTTCTAGGGGCTGGGGAGTTAGTGTTTGTGTGAGGGAAATGGGGACTTAGAGTTTAATGGGTAGAGTTTTAGTTCTGGAAGATGAAAATGTTCTGGAGTTGTATGGAGTTCATGGTTTCAGAACCTTGTAATGTACTTAACACCACAGAATTGTAGACTTAAAAATTATTAAAATGATGAAATTTCTTTTATGTATGTTTTATCACAAAAAGTTTTTTTAAAAGAGTGAGTATTCATTTAGGATAAGAAATTACCACATATGATTTCTTGAAGATTCAGGACACTCTCCCTTCCCTGAATTCTCTTTAAATAATTTAATAGAAGTACTTATGTACAATTTCTTCCTGCTTGGATGAACATGTTCTTCAGTTGAGCTCTCTCTACTTTTCCCACATGCAGCCTCAGGTGAGTCAAAATACATCTCATGCCAGTGGTCATGGTTTTCCCACTTGTGGGATGGATGACCGGTCTTCCAAGGGCTCTCTGAGCCTCTCAACCAATGGGGATGAAAGGAGCACCATGTATTCTTGTCCTTCAGGAGTATGGATCATGCACATTCTGCAAAGAAATTTTTTAATTTCAAACTCTTTCAACTCTGGAGGATGATGATCAGCTGGAAAGTGGTTCCCAATGGGAAATAACTTTATTCTCTTGTGTGTGCTTGGAAATACGTAAGGTACATTTGGGGTTTCACATCTGACCCAGGGAGTACTATGTCAAGTTTGCTAGAGGGATGTCAAACTGCTGCAAGATGCAAGGCAATGCTATACGACAAAGATTCTCCCCAGGAGAAAGCTCTCGGTGCTCCATTCAAAAACACCTTTCTTGAGTAGCATTAGTGGTTTAACATCTTCCTTTGGGGTAATGGGAAGCTATTGTTTTATTTTTGATCTTTGTAGCTTCAGCCAATACTGAGGTGGGGAGGGCCCATTTTACATTCTGTTACAGAATGAAAAATGTTAGATCAGGAAGGAAAAATACAGGGTCCAAACTATTCATTTCATCTAAGAGAAATTAATAACTCTAGTGTCCGAGGGGCTGACATTAATTCCGCCATCACAAATGGTCGGTCCTTTCTCAGAGTGTAATATTTCATGTAACCATCATCTTCATTATTGTATAACATTTATTAATTTCCCGGGCTAAGCAAAATAAAATTGCAAACGCCCTTGGACCCAAAAGCAGTGTCATCATCTCAACACTTGCAAATGATCAGAGAGAACAAAGAATTGGCCAGATCACAGTGGATGGTGAGGCCCAGGGGAAGTCTGGGATACATAAATCACTCATCCCAGCCCTGTACTTCTTTGCATATACCACTATGGTGGTCCTTACCATGCTGGGTCAAGATAGGGGGTAAGGAGCCAATATTCCTGTTCTTGCATTTCCCACTCCACCCTCTAAAGACTAAGGGGGAAAAATAAGACACAGGGAGAAAAAAATCTTTCCTTAAAATAGATTCTGGCTACTTCAAGTATTAAATATTAGAAAAACAAATACTTGACATAGTATTCACATCTGGAAATTGTCTCCTTACCATAAATATTGCAAAATTTTAAAAACAGAACCATTGAAAACAAAAGAAATTCAAACTGACAGCAGTTATTTTTGATGTTTCCTTGAAAGGCCATTTCCATCATGGCAGAGATAAATCAATATTGGTTACTCAAGATTTCAAATGTGTGAGTAAAGGGTCAAAGCAATGAGAAGTGTAGCGTCTCAGTAAAGTTCAAGCAACAAAGAAATTTGAAATAGAATAGATTCAGGAGGCTATATAATCAGTCACATTGAAGCCAGTTACTTTATAACATCTGCTGATATTTAACCATAATAATCTACAGGAAAATTATTTTCTTATTAAGGAATTTAATTGTAATTCTTAAAATAAACCAACAAGGTAGGTAGTATTTTGCCTTCCTAAAGGTGAGGAAGCTGAACCTATTCAAAGGACATTTATTTAAAAGCTACTACAGGTTACACGCAATATTAGGTTCTGGAGGTACAGTGAACAAGACATATCCTGCCAATGGACTCTGAGGGCATACATAAAAATAGAGATGGAAAGATAAAATACATGAAAATCACTCTATTTGTTCATTACAAATTGTTATGTATTGTGGCATAAAGAAGTATTTGAGAGAAAGAATAATAACAGATTACTTGATCAAAACTCATTGCAAACAACAGCATATACTCATCAAAAACTGAAGAAATAGTGATTATAGGATTAAAGAGTTTGCAAGGCAGTAAGGAATTACCAGGACACAGAGGAGAAGGAAAAAGGAGAGAAAGAAAGAGAGAAGAGAGGAGAGAAGGAAAAGATAAGGGAAGAGAAAGTGAGGGGAAGGGCAAAAAGGGATGGGGAGGGGAGGAGAGGAAAGGGAAGGGAAAGGAAAGAGAAGAGAACAGGGGCACCTGGGTGGCTCAGTCAGGTGTGGGCGTCCGACTTCGGCTCAGGTCATGATCTCACGGTTTGTGGGTTCGAGCCCCGCGTCGGCCTCTGTGCTGACAGCTCAGAGCCTGGAGCCTGCTTCAGATTCTGTGTCTCCCTCTCCTCTGACCCTCCCCTGCTCATGCTGTCTCTCTCTGTCTCTCAGAAATAAATAAAACATTAATTTAAAAAAAAAAAAAGAAAGAGAAGAGAACAAAATTAAAACCCAGAAAAGTATAGGGAAATGAGTGCTATTTTTGCATGATTTTTTAGATCTTCATTGTCCTATAAAACTGTCAAAAGTAAAAAGGCCAACTTTGCTTTTGATGGCTTTGTGGAGGGAAGAGGACAGACATTGTAGTCCAGCATCAGCACAGGATGAAGAGTCTGATAGGATCCAATCATGCAGGAACATGAACGGCAAAACAGAATGAGAATGAATAGAAAGACTAATTCTTGGAAAGGACTGCAGCCAGTGTTCAAATCACATGGATCTCCCAGTGAATCTCAAAACTTGGATTTGCTTGAAGATGTAGTCAAGCTAGTACTTCCCTTAGGAGCCTAGAAGAAGCAAATGTAAATCCTCCTTGAAGTAAAACATTTATTCGAATTTATTCAAATTATGCCTACAAATAATTGTCACATGAGATGACCAGCACAGTGTCGAAGATAACCAGATAACAAAGGAACAAAAGGCACCATGAAAAAGATCCAACTGATAAAAGAAGCTTATGATCAAAATATTTAGAAGTTGAGTTGTCAAATGACCCTTTTTTTTTTAATGGTTTATTTGTTTCTGAGAGAGAGAGAGAGACAGTGTGAGCAGGGGAGGGTCAGAGACAGAGGGAGACACAGAATCAGAAGCAGGCTCCAGGCTCTGAGCTGTCAGCACAGAGCCCGACGCAGGGCTCGAACCACAAACTGTGAGATCAAGACCTGAGCCGAAGTCAGATGCTTAGCCGACTGAGCCACCCAGGCACCCCAGAGTTGTCAAATGACCCTTAACGTAAGAAATCTTACATGTTTTGAGAAGCAAAGATAACCTTGAAAATGTCAACAGGGAACAAGAAACAATAAAACATAATAGAACATCTATAATGAATAAAACTAACCCTCTAATACTGAAGTACAATAATCAAAATCAATCATTTTAGTTACCCTATTCGGATGCCACTGAGTTTCTTGAATCTGTTCATCAGTGATTTTGTTTTGTGAAGGAAAACTCTGTCATTATCTCTTCATTGTTTCATCCTTTCTTTTCTTCTCTTCAGGGACTTCAATTATTAGTATTATTATTATTATTATATTTTTTGCTAAGGCTAGATCTGCTAGATTCCTTGACTCTTCCATATTTTGAAGCTTTGTGCCCTTCTTGGGTGATATTACAGGTGATTTCTTCCAATTTATTTTCTAGTTTACCAATTCCCTTATGGCTGTGTCTAATCATATAAAATCTACACTTTGAATGATTGAGTGTGTATTCATTCTCCTGTTGTTTCTTTTTAATGCTGAACACTGCCAGAGCCACAGATGATTTCTGCCCCCAATCCCAAGGGACAAATGTGGGTTTAAAATGAACCAGGAGACTATACAAGCTAATCACAAGTTCTCAAACATGTGACACTGATGCAGAGGACTTTGAAACTATGGAAAGAAGAAAGAGGTCAACGTGGCCTTAAGGCCTCAGGGCAGGATTTGCAGAGGAAGTAGAAGAAAGACGTTTTGGAGCTGAGCAATATTTAGACAGCTGGAGGAAGGCAGGTCATGAGAGTTCCTCCTTTACTAAGCAGATTTGTAATATAGCAGATCTTGCTCAATCTGGAGATGATGAGATTAGGTTATGATTTACTTCCTTCCAGCAGGAATCTATTGAAAGCCAGACTCTGGCAACTTTTCAGGACACAAGACACTGCACAGGTCTTGCTTGGACCATTGACAACTCACAAGTTCATACTCAGAGTAGAGACACAACAAGTAAAGGCTGTTGGATGAACATCCTCCGAAAGGAATCAGAATGCCTTTTGATTCATGTTTCCTTCTTAATAACAGAAAGATAACATTAGAGAAGCTAACACACATATTGTTTTTTAGTCTAAATTGGACTTCTCATAGCTGGATGTATTTATCTGCCTTATTTAAAGTTCTCCCTCAACCCTGTGTGATTTTCAGCACAGGAAATACAGCAAAAGCGCAAGGGCTTTGAGATCAGATGGAATTAATAATAGTCACTGCCATAGTCATAGTCTGCTAGGTACTGTGCTGACTGGAAGTGAAGCCTCCAAAGAGCTAAGTCACTCACCCCAGATTACACAGTGGTAATTCCAACTTCAAACAGACTGACTTGAAATCTGTTTCCCTAACCACTCTTCTCACTTCTCAACATGACTGCAGACATTGATGCTGGGTAAGCTCAGGCAAGGAAGTCAATTGGACTTTGGTTTTGTCATCTACACAGTGGAGGCCATGAGACCTTCTCAAATGACTCTCAGGATCACATGAGAAAATATGTGCACACCAGTCGTTTCCAGCTCCCCACTCACAAACACTAGGTGAGGGAGCTTCTAATTTTCACCCCATCATCTTCTCCTGCACTGGCCAGACACCCTGCTTGCCTGGCAGATGCCATCAAAGAACAAAAACTTCTTTTTGTCTAAACCCAGTGACCCCCAAAAAAGAGATAGTTCCTCTGACCTGTTATTGCTTTGATACCATTTGGCCCCAGGTAGTAGAAATAATGACCGTCAATTGTAACAGTCTCAACTAGGGACTTGGTAGACATTTCCTATGAGCTTTTATTTCTGTCAGGTTCTCATACTTTTACAACTCATTCCTAAAATGGGAGCTTTGAAACTTCATCAACCCTTCAGACCCTGACTCATCAAGAGACTCTAAAGAACATTCCTCACCAGGAGTTAATTATTTATTTTAAAACTACATTGCTAATTCATCTGCTATGGGATATAGAACAGAAAGAGGCCAATTCTTTTTCTCTTTGAGAACAGCTGTGTCCCTACAGCACCGGCAGCTGCATTACAAATTGCTGAGCCATTAAGTGATTATTTCCTCATCGTAAGAGCAGCTGGGATAACCTCCTTCCCTCCTCAGTACAACCCTTATTTTTTCCTGCCTCCCCTCCGTCCTGCCCTGAAATGGGCCAGGCCCATATAAGTATGGTATTGGTTTGCTTCTTGTAATTGAAGCTTGTGACTAAGCTTTCTGATCACTGATTGTTTTTCAACAGTCCTTGAAGGCAACAAAGGATGCTAGATCTCAAAGCAACATGAAATAGTATCTAGGACTCTTCCCTTATTTCGTTGGCAAGGAACTTAAGTGCAGAGAACACGCTTGTTCAAGATCCTGCTTAGCCAGTGACAGATCTGAGTCTTGGATTCAGGTCTTAACACTTCTGACCCAGTGAAGTATTTTTTCCACTACTCCACAGAAGTGGATCTCGACAATGAACTTGCCTCATCTTCCCACAGTAACATATCTCTCTGGTGTCTGAAGAAACAGATACAATGCGTGACATTTTCTCTTCTTGCAGAAAGGAGGATAACATCAAAATTTTAGCAGTCTGCATATATACTCTTGTATGTGTGTAATTGATATAAAACATTATATTAGCCTCAGGTGTACAGCATAATTTTTTGTTATTTGTGAAATGATCACCACAATAAGTGTAGTTAACACCCATCACCACACACAGTTATTTATGTATGGGTATGATGAGAACTTTAAAAATCTACTCTCTTAACGACTTTCAGATACAATATTGTTAAGTACCATCACCATGTGGACCATTACCTCTCCAAGATTTATTTATCTTATAACTAGAAGTTTGTGTCTTTTGACCACCTTCACCCATTTTACCCATTCCTTACTCCCTGCCTTTGTCAACCACCAATCTGTTCTGTTATCTATGAGTTGGACTTTAGTTTTTGTTTGTTGGTTTGTTTTAGACTTCCCATATAAGCAAGATCATACAGTATTTGTCTTTCTCTGTCTGACTTATTTCACTTAGCATAATGCCCTCTGGGTCCATCCATGTTGTCAGAAATGGTAGGATTTCCTTCTTTCTATGGCTGAGTAATATTCCAGTGTGTGTGTGTGTGTGTGTGTGTGTGTGTGTGTGACACACATTTTCTTTACCTATTCGTCCTTCAGTGGACATTAATGTAGTTTCCATGTCTTGGTGATTGTAAATTGTAAATTGGCTGTTGCCTTGCTACAATGAATATGGAAGTATACACATCTTTTCAAGTTAGTATTTTTGTTTCCTCTAGAATTGGTGGTGGTTTAATTTTAGTTTTTTACTTATACTCAAAGATATCACCAATGTTTATCATTAACCCATCTCAAACTCAGTCAGAAGCAGGGAAAGTTTGCATTTTACAGGTAAACAGAGAACTTGAAGATGAAATCCACCACCAACTGCTGGCTGGCCTGTATTTAGAGTTCAATCAACTTTAAATCCCTCCTTCACCCCATACCTTTGGTATCTTTCAATTTTTTTTCACTCCCAAGTGCCCTTAGAGTCCTGATTCATTGATGTATGTCAATTATTTCTCCATAAAACTAGGAAAAAATAATATATTTTTTTAAAAAGGAAAGAAAAAAACCAGTAGCGATTTCTCACTTGGATGCATTTCACATGGCTCTAAGTGTACGGTCCATGAAGCTACCACATGTAATCCAAGGATCTGGGAGTGGGAAGGGTGCTTGGTTTAAAATTACAGACTCCTTGGCCTCTCCTTAGACATACTGAATTGTGATTTCTCGGAGGTGTGAGGGAGTGGTTAGAAACAGACATCAGCATATATTTTTCATCCTGGGTCTGCCTCCACAACTTCCAGTAATCTGCATACAGGTACAAATAAGGTAACACAGATGCTAAAAGGCAATCTGTGGGTGCTCCCGGGGCACCGTGCTCCCCGCTGCCATGACCACACTGCAAGGGTTCATACTGGGATCTGCTTGAAGGATCCTGTCCCCAGCTTGGGGTTGCCCATTGTCCCAAGCTTAAATTTTTCACTTCTTGTCCCTGAGTTGCACGCAGTCCCTTGTAAACGTAACTTCCTCAGCTTTCACACCTAGCCTTTCTCCCTGGTGGGATCTGACCAGTGTCTGTGGACATGCCTGCTGTTTGCCTGCAGTTCCATTTCTGGCCCAACACGACACCACATATACCCTCCTTTGGGCCATCCCTCCCCCACACACACACGGAGAACTGCCTCACGCCCCTCTGTGAGCTTCCCCAGGCTCACAGCTCCGCAGAAGGACTGAATCCTACTTACCGTGCCAATAGAATATCCTGCTTTTCCCATTTTCACTTCTAGAGCTTTATTGCTTTAAAAATTGCCTTGCGCCTCATATCCCCATTTCATTTACTCACGTTCATTCTTCCCGTAAATTTGGGTGAAATGCGTGACCAAAAACTAACAGCGAAGGAGAAAAGTCATAAGGAAATGGAAAAGGACAGAAACGAAATTAAGGACATGAGAAAATCCTACAGGACAGTGAAATGAATGGAGAAACAGAGTCAGGAATACAAAGCAGACATGAGGCTAGAATAAGGGAGCAAGAATACATAAAGAGATGAGAAACAGGCAATAGCATCATGATAACTTTAGCTAATATTTATTGAGCATTTATGCCCCATCAGCCCCCATGCTATGTGCTTGACTTGCAAATCTTCGTTAAGCACCATATTAACCATATCAAACAAACACTGTTTTGATTTGCATCTTGTATTAGGGTAAGTACAGCTTAACCAGCCTGGGCACACGCAGCCCAGCCCTGTTAAGATATGCAAATGATTCCATTCCAGTGGTGAATGTGCTACCGTGTACTCTCCTGCACTCTGGCTGCTCCAGACCCCCAATGGGTCACTTTCCCTTTGACTGTTGACTTCGCCTTGGCCTTTTCCCCTCCCTGCTTCCCCACGATCCTATTCAGTGACTCCAAGCACCTAGCATAGCAAGTATCCTCAGTATCTGTTTCTAGGCTATCCTGCCCTCTGGTTGTGCCTCACCAATTTTATGTATTTTGATAATCATCCCGATTAAAAATTAAATTTTCCGGCTTCTAAGTGGTAAGCCAGGGGATGAACTAAGACAGAGAGACTATTGGCAAAAACAGGAGCCAGATGGAATAGGTGGAAAAGCAATAGAAATACCGAACTGGATTTTTAAAAGGAGAAGTTTAAACTGGTCATGTGATGGATGATTTTAACAAAGTCAAAGGGTCAGTTAGGAACTAGACAATGAGCAGTGACTCCCTCCTTCCTCCCAGCTAATGGGAGAACAGATCCCATGGTTTTCCCAGCCATCACTGTGGGTGTGCCCAAGCTGGAGATTGCCAGACCTCCCATCTCTGCTCTCCCCAGCCTTGCAAGGACCATGAAATTATTTTCCATACTCTGTTGATAGCCCATGGCAGAGACCGTGATAGCAACATAGCAGAAAAAAGAGCAATTGAATACATGCAAATGTACTAGATGGGTTTAAATGAAGGAAACAGCAATAAAAAATGAAAGTAAAGAATGTTAAGCCTTAGTTACAGCCCCAAACAACTTACATACTTCCCAGCAGCCCTTAAATTCAGGTCTTTAAGTGCAAGAAATACATTATGCAGACCTGATCATGAAAACCTATATTCTATAATTTGCAACCTGCTGGCTCTGGTATGCCAAGTGCATGTTAAACAGGGCATTCTTCAACCTAATTACATGCAATTTCTCCCCATTCTAATTGTGTTATGAAAATATATCTTTCTATCTCATTCATGCACACCCAGATCACTTTGCATTTTTCCTAAAGCATCGCAGGAAAATAAAACTGATGAGTTTTTATTTTGCTGCACCCGAGAATCCAGAATAGAAGTATAATGAGGACAGGCAAGTCCTATTTTAAGGTGAGCCCCCCAGTCAGATGTTGGAATTTCTTAATTGTTTCCAAGGTTAAGATAGTAAATACAGTAATAGCAACCTGGCCCATAAAGATAAATGTCTGAGTCAGTGATTCTTCACCAAGGGTCATTTTGTCTACCCTTCCAGGGAACATTGGACAATGTCTGGTGATGTTTTTGGTTGTCACAATGGGGAGGAGGGGACTGTCATGCAGCGGGTAGAGGCCAGAGATGCTAACAAATATCATGCTTGCACATGGAAAGTCAAAGAGTTTTATTTGAAAAGATACTGGCTTAGGTAAAGGCAATACATACTCTGTGCTTTTGTCTATGGGAGCCATGGCTGATTTCCACAAGTGCACTGGCCACGTGAACCGCTGCCGTAGAGGTTATGGTGCTCTCCTTCACTTGGAAGGCTGAGATAAGACCCCACTCATGGGTCTGGAGGCCAAGTCAGGCAAGGTCAGTCTAGTGAAGTCCACCATCAACAGAAAAAGACACAGAGGTGGGGCAGCAAAGTCTTTAGAGAGCATCAAGGGAACCAAGGTGATACCTTAAGTTCAAGAGCAGAAAAGTCCAAAGTTGGGTGGCAAGGCCAAGGGTCTTGAAAATAATTGAACCAATGTGGAATGAGGATAGCCTACAACAACAAAGGTTCTTGAACTACTAGATTATCTATGTGTCCATCATCTGTCCATCCATCCATCTAACTGTCTGTCTATCTATCTATCTATCTATCTATCTATCTATCTATCTATCATCTATCAACTATCATCCATCCATCCATCTATTGATCCCATTACCTTTTTTCTCTTTGTTCAGTCAGGACCAACTCTTAGCAAAAGGTGGGGGCTTAGAATTACGCCAATGATTTTATTTAACCAAAGAAAAACTAAGCTTTCCTGGTTTATGCCTTTTCATATTGCTTCTGTCTGCATGACTCTAAACTGTTGCCAGGAAGCAGAGGCACCAAAGCTGAAAACAGTATGGGCTCCTTGTTCTGGACCAGCGCTTATTGAATGTTAATGGCATTGCAAATCCCCTGAAAATGTTATTAAGACAAAGTAGGTCTAGGGTGAAGCCTGAGATTCTGCATTTCTAACAAATTCCCAGCAGATTTAGATGCTGTTCTTCTGCAGACCACACTTTTAGAAGCAAGATTCTAGATCTTAACTTATAACTTTTTTTAAAACTTGGAGTGGGGAGGACAATTTGGCAACAGAGGAGATATTAGTACTATTCCCTTCTATTGACCCCCTGCCATAATGTATAGAAGGTAAGCAACTATGCTTGACAACATGAGTTTGGGGTGTTAAATAAATATTTTAAGAAACTAAAATGTGACTTTGAGCAAATATAAAATAAATATGTATCAAAGATTTTTCCCCATTAAATAATCAGTAAGATGTTATGCTTACTCAAGGAAGAATTCACAGAATATACACATACATAAGTGCCATCAGAAATGCTGAAATAAGGCGCACCTGGGTGGCTAAGTCGGTTGGGTGTCCTACTTTGGCTTAGGTCGTGATTTCACTGCTCATGGGTTCAAGCCCCACGTCAGGCTCTGTGCTCACAGCTTGGAGCCTGGAATTGCTTCAGATTCTTTCTCCCTCTCTCTCTGCCACATCTCCATTCACACTTTGTCTCTCTCTGTCTCAAAAATAAATAAAAAATTTCAAAAAAAGAAATGCTGAAATAAATTTACCAATAGATACAGAACTTGTCAATAGTCACAGGACAATAACCAATTGTATTCTACTGCACAAAATTCATTCACATTAGCAGAAGATTTCTACAACCTAGATTTCTAAAATGGCTCAAAGATGCAGGTCCCTATAGAATCAGATATCATGGAAGTGTGGCTAATCTGAATGCCTAGGAATATGTGTTTCATCCATTTCAAGGTTTTTTCCACAATTTTTCCTGACAGGTAATGAAAAAGACCTTCCCAACCTTTAAATTCCAGCACTGTGCATGTGCTCATTTAGCTTACTATTATAACCTATGTATTCTCTGGGTTCTGGCTCTATTTCATGATTTTGCATTAAAAAAAAACCTTCCTACATAACCTTCTTGCCTCACAGTTACCTATGTGTCTGGTCCTCATGAGAAGGCAGATGCCTTCCTATGCACGTATTCATCCCTCTTCAGACTAGACATCTACTGAATGGAACTGAAAAGTGACTGTTGTGACTATACAAATAAGCATTTGTACATCTATATAATACACATACACAAATATACATATATATTTACACACAAATAAATATGTATATTTGTGTGTGTGTATATATATATACGTATATATGTCATTATAGTCTATTTCACATATTACTCCTGGTATTTAATAATATTTTCTTCAAATTTTATTCTCCAAAGGAAATTTGCAAAACAAGCCAGAAATTATAAAACCAAATTCTGCTGGAAAATGCTTTTTGAAAATACTTAAATATAATTTTTATAAGCAGATTTTTTTATACAGGTTCAGCTATAGGCAAAACGATCAAAATGAGGAGTGAGGATACATCTGCTTTGGTTCCTGCCCAAACTTCACGATCTGAGTTCCCTGGGTTCTTAGAGGCTCAGAGCATCCCAGGCCGGGAGGAAATCAGATGAACTCAGTGGATGCAAGTATATGGTGAACTGACTCTTCTACAAGATGACACTCAAAAAATATACCCAATGTTGGGGACTCTTTACTCCAAAGTCCTGGCAGAATTCCAGGCATGTAGGTAGAGGAACATTTGAGAGGAGGAGAGCTTTTATTCTTTTTTTTTTTTTAGAAAGCTTTTTTCTTTTTCTTTTTTTTTTAATATTTTTATTTATTTCTAGGAGAGAGAGAGAGAGAGAGAGAGATAGCGTGAGCAGGGGAGGGTCAGAGAGAGAGGAAGTCACAGACTGAAATATGCTCCAGGCTCTGAGCTGGCAGTCAGCACAGAACCCGACGCGGGGCACGAACCCACGAACCGCGAGATCATGACCTAAGCGAAAGTCGGACGCTTAACCGACTAAGCCACCCAGGCGCCCCGCTTTTATTCTTTTTTAATTAAGTTCCAAAACTATGTGTGTGTGAGCTCTCAAGCAATGAAAAGCCATCGAGGTCACTTAAATGCAAATTACTAAGTCAAAGAAACCAGTCTGAAAAGGCTACATCCTGTGTGACTCCAACTCGATGACATTCTGGAAAAGGCAAAACTATGGAGATAGTAAAATGATCAGTGGCTGCTGTGGGCTAGTAGGGGGAGTGGCGAGAGGGAGATGAGTTGGTAGAGCACAAAGGATTTTTAGGGCAGTGAAAATACTCTGTGTGATACCAAAATGGTGGATACAAGTCATTATACATTTGTCCAAACCCACAGAATATACAACAAGGGTGTACTGTAAACTAGGGATTGTGGGTGATTATGATGTATGAGGGTAGGTTCACCAACCATAACAAAGGGACCACTGTGGTGTGGGTGTTAATAATTAAGGGAGGCTATGCCTGTGAGGGCACAGGGGTTATGTGGTAACCTTCCCCTCAATTTTGTCGTGAACCCAAACTCTTCTAAAAATATGAAGAAATAGAAAATTCCAGCTTCTTGATGAGACACATCTCAAATGTCTACCCTCATGCTGTTCATCCAGGTTTAGTAAGGGACTCCTCTTCTGTTCGCAGAGTAATTTTCATATTTATAGTCATTTCTAAATGTACATGTAAATATTCTGTCTTAGCTATAACAAATCACCCCAGATTGGGTGGCTTGGGCAATAAACATTTGTGTTTCATCGTTCCAGAAGCCAGAACTCCTAGATTAAGATGGCAGCATGGTTGGGTTCGTGATGAGGGCCTGCCTCCTGGTCCACAGATAATTGCCTTCTTGCCATATCCTTACGTGTTAGAGAGACAGCTAGTTAGTCTGCTGGCCACATATTATAAAGGCACTCAAGTCACTCATGGAAGCTCCAGCCTCATGACCTAATTACCTCCCAGAGACCTCATCCCCTAGTACCATCTCATTGGGATTAGGGTTGCAATATAGGAATTTGGGAGAAATACAAACACTGAGTCCATGGCATACTTTTATTTTATTTGATCAAATGTATATTGGTCTTTTTTTCCCACTGAAAAACGATACTATGCCTTAATGGCACATCTGTCTTCTTCACTCTCCTGGTATAGGATTTGACCTATTACTATGCACTCAATAAAAGGGAATGAATCATCAAAGTACAGTTTTTTCCTGGCACTGAGCTCTGTGCCATGGAGGCCACATTGCAGGGAAATGGGGAAGTCACTGACCTTAAGTGACTCCCAATATAAGAAAGAGGAGGCCAAGAATTACTAATACTGTGGACCAAAATTATTTTGGTCTAGAAGCATTGAAGCCAGTGATTTGGAAATTATTTCAGGTGAGGTGGAAGTAAGAATTGAATAAACTTTTTTAGGGTATGGGTTCTCGCGTATGATATATTCAGGCTACAGACAAGTGAAAGACCAAATGATAAAAGGGAAACTCCTGTGAAAAAAAACGTTACACCCAAGAGTGTGTGTGTGTGTGTGTGTGTCTTATTCATGTCAATGCTACTAGAAACTATTAATTTTTAGGCCACTTCTCTGGTTTATCATCATTTTTGTCAGGAATATAATGCTTTGTGTTCTGAACACAGTGTTCAAAACTGTTGATTTTTTTCAATATTCTACTGTGCTGGCTTTCCAATCCTCATTGATTTGTCACCTGATGAGGATGAAAAGGAGTTTGGAACAATTTTTTTCACTGAAGAAAGAGGGGCAAGCAATAACGTGTCTATTTCAAGTTAGTGAGGAGCATATTCAGGATATGTTACCGGAGACAACTATCTAGCAATTTAGAGCCAAATAAGTGTGATATTGTGATTTTTAATAAGAAATACATATTTGGTCTTCCTCCTGTTTCTACCACAGAGCTTCTAAAACATTGGAGTTCCCTAAGTGGTGAGAGAGATCAAGATGTTTTTTGTTGTGTTGATAAAGAGGCTTTGGAATGCCCCCAGGTCAGCTAAAGATGGCGCCTGGTTGCCAGGGGAAACAACTCTGTGATTGGAGGGTTGGAACTTGCAGAGTCAGCCCCGACCCCAGCTCCAAAGAGGAGAGAGGGGCTGGAGGCTGAACCAATCACCAATAACCAATGATTTAAGCCATCCTGCCTTGGTAACTAAGCTCCCATTACAAATCCAAAAGGAGAGGGTTGGGAAAGCTTCTGAGTTGGTGAACAGCTAGATATCTGGGGTGAGGGGCACCCTTGGAGAGGGCATGGAAGCTGCTCACCCTTGCCCCATACCTTGTCTCATGCATCTCTTCCCTCTGGCTGTTCCTGAGCTATATCCTTTTAGAATAAACCAGTAATCTAGCAAGTAAAACGTTTCTGAGTTCTGTGAGCCGCTCTAGCACATCAGTCAGAACCCATGGAGGGAGTCATTGGAAACTCCAATCTGTAACTGGTGAGTCAGAAGCACAATGGCAACCTACACTCGGACTGGTGTCTAAAGAAGGGGGTGGCATCTCACAGATCAGGACTGAGGTGGGTAGTGTCAGAATGGAGTTAAATTGTAGGACACTCAGCTCATGTCGGAGAGTTGCTTGCTGGTGTGGGAAAATCACTTCCTGCCCTCCACATTGGAACTGGTGACCAGAACCTTTGTCAAGTTAAATCCTTACCTCGTCTTATATATCAAATTTAATTACTGCTGATCCAAATACAAATATAAAATAATTGAAATAGATATTGTTGAATTTTTTGTACACTTGAAGCGTGAAAGGCCTAAGTAAGGCTGTCCAACGTGGATGAAAAATAAAAATCTTTATGCATACACATGTGTAAATTAAAATCTTTGATGCAAAACTCCACCATAATGTAAAATGCAGAGTACAACAAAGAAGGAGAGGCGTAATGGTAAGGTGGTGAGCAAGAAGCTATATTTGAGAGTGGAAGAGTCTCATGGAAGTGGGGAAATAGAGCACAGAAAATTTTTTCCAGAAGTTTCGTGGCACAGGGAGAGAAGGAATTAGAGTGGTCTTTGCAGGGAGATGTGGAATGTGGAAATCTTCTTTTAAAAGGAGAGTCTTAACATTTAAAGGTCAGTTGGGAGTGGGGGGGTCGCCTTCATGGTGCAGTCAGTTATGCATCCGACTCTTGATTTTGGCATAGGTCATGATCCCGGGGTCATAGGATTTACTCTCCCATCAGAAACGCTTTTCCTGGTCTCCAGAGCACAACATTCTCTATATTTCCTTTCATCCTCTGGTTTCTCTTTCTCAGTAACCCTAGCAAGCGCATCATCCTGCACGTAGGCTATCTGATGGAGTTCCTCCAAGCTGTGACCAAGCTCCCATCTTTCCTCATGACCACTCTGCATGACGATCACATCCACATCTGTAGCTTCTAGTACCATTTAAATACTGAAGACTCACAGACGTCTTTTATCCAGAGCCTCTTCTCTGAACTTCACACCATGTATTTAACTAGTCACACAAAATCTCCGTTTGGAGGCCTGCCATATGCATCTTATCATGTCCAAATCAGAATGAAGCTTTGATGGTCTTCATACCCCACCCCCGCCCTCATTGGGTATTATTTCTGTGAATGACCCCTGAATGTAAATCTTATAGGATGGAAAACTAGGAACCATTCTTTTCATTTTCATTTGCTTCATTTCCTGACACCCAACTCATTACTAAATGCTGTTGATGTTGTTCCCTAGTCTTGCAATCTGTACAGGCATCTCCATCTGCACTGCCAGTAACCTAGTTCAAGCTCCCAGCTACTCCCGCCAAAGCAGCCGATAATAACAGATATTGTCTCCAAGCCACTGTCCATCTGGCAGCTGGGAGATCTTTATAGCAATTTCCCATTGCTCTGAAAGTCATGACAGGTTTCTGAAGGCAGCCCAGATGACCTACCCATTTCTCCATTCTCCTCTAGCCTCATCCTCCAAGCTGCTCTCCAACCTCCACCACGGTGGCCTTGTTTCAGTTTTTCAGAAGCTCCATATCCCTCCAGCTGTGAAGCCTTTTCATATGCTAGCCTGACTATCTGGAATGCTCCTCCTCCACACAGCCCTCCCAACATGGCTCTCATGACCTGTCACATCTCTTGTTCATCATCATCTTCTCAATGACCCGAGGAGCTTAAGTCATGTTTCTATGTGATATGTTGTCACAGAGCACGTCACATTTCTTCATGGTATTTATCTCAATCTGATATTCTTCCATTATTGGTGCAATTGTTTACATACTTGATTTTGCATACTATCTTTCCCTCTAGTGCATGAATTTCATGAAAGGGTCATGCATCCCAGGCACATACTACAGTGACCAGTACAAACTAAGGTTGTCATAAATGATGAATGCATTAATAAGTGAATGAATAAATGAATCCATGAAATAACTAGCCGACCTTAGACAAATTGCCAATTTTGTTCTATGCTCTATTCATTTAGATGCAGAATTACAGTGAAAATAAGATGAGAAAATACATGTAAAATTTAATAACTTAAATTGTTAGATGGCTAAAAGCACCATTTAACTTAAATTGACATGTTGCTGATGGCTTGTCTTCCATCGTCCCCCCTTACATGAGGTGCGCTTGACAGAGCTCCAAGCAAAACAAAACTTGTCCGTTCACAATTACAAGCTATAGCATCCACAGGCTGGCCAATGACCTTGACTTCTGCCAAGCACACTTTTCAGGTTTTAAAGCTTAACATGATGTTGAGAAACAGTACTTGGTTGATTTCATTATTTCTAATCTATTTCAATGTTTAGGGTAAGCAGAATTCACAAACTTAAAAAATCTTATTCAACTGGGAATCCAGGGAATACGATCTTATTCCAAAAGACATTTGTTTTAATGTCAGGGTGGGGAGCAGACAGAGCTGAATGTTGAAAGCCAAGGCCATCTGTGTGTTTTAGTATCCAGAACATGTGTTTGGACACTCACACCCTGACACACACATACTCACACCCCAGAATAAGGGGAAAACAAGAAGCCCTGGGTGGCTCCTGTGTCTGGGGATTAAACAACATGAGCCCTTTCTGAAAATTAATCTTGGAAGCCACCAGGAGACCATGCCTTTTTGAAGGTCCTGACAATGATTTAGGGGAAAACGATTTAGCATTTTAGCAAAGAAATGCTGATGCCTTCATGATTGTCCTTCTGTTTCCACTCTTTAACTTCGAACCACACCTATAACAAAGTTATTGAATCTCAAAATCATCAAAAAGGCCTAACTGAGGACCATAGGATGTACCTCAGAGCGGTGTTTGCTTTTTTTTCTGAACTGTTTTTTCTACTGTTCAGATTTGGTGAACATTAGTGAAAAACTCTCAAGTTTAATGATTTTATTTTCTGTCATGTCCACTCAACTATTGAACTATCTAGGAAATTTTTATATCTGTTACTATATTTTTTGGTTCCATACTTCCCATTTCATTCTTTTTTATAACTTCTGTTTCTTTGATGAGATTTTCTTTTTGTAATTAGTTCTAAGAGAATTTATAGTTGATTATTGAAGTATCCTTACGATGACCATTTAAAGACCCTTGTTCAATCATTCTAGCATCTGATTTATCTCTGTATGGGGTCAGCTGATTGCATTTACTCATTCAAGTTGCATTTTCTGTGATTCTTGCATGATGAGTACATGAGGTATAATTTTCCCTTATATCCTGGACATTTTTGTCTATTATGTTGAGAGACTAGGGGTCCTCTTCAAATCATTTGCCAGTTTTGCTTTTAGCACATAGGTCTTGGTCGACTTTTGTGGACTATGCGGGAGTGCTGACAATACTGACTCCATCTTTGACCCTCCCTCTTATTAATGTCCTCTCTCGTGGCTATGTGTTCTGAGTCCCTAGGAGGTTAATATACATACCTTAGATATGCCCACCAAGGACAGGATAGGGGGAGGCTTGCTTTGGCCCGGGGTAAATTTGTTAAAGGTAACATACTCTCTCCTTTTCCTGCTGCATAGATGGCCCTACAAGACCTAATTAAAAGTTAGTTATCAATTAGGTGCATATGAACCCTTTAAGGTACATGAGAACACTTGGATGTCACTACAATACCCTTTTGTAAATCCCCTTGCTCTATAAACTTGGGGATTAAGGTCCAGACTTCTTGGAGAAGAGCTGCGTAGCCCTGGGTCATCATGCGCCCATCCCACCCCCAACCCCCCACCATCAGTTGGTTACTCTGAATAAAACTGTGTAAAATATATGGAGTCACCTGCTTTATTTTCAATCCCAAAGTGCCTCCTCAGTGTGGAGGACAGTCCCTCCTCCCCAACCATCTAACAACAGGGAAAGAGGATCAAATATGTAGATTTCTACTCATCTCCTTTTCTGTTCTTCCCCTTATTAAGTGCCCTGTACCAGTATTGATTCGCCCTTATTGGCATTTTACCCAAACCTGTGTGGGAGAAACCAACAATTTCTAAAACCTTTAGATCATTGCTTCCATTAGACTGTCACCTGAGGTTGTCCTTACCCCATCTCAATTTTCTTCCCAGAAAATAGATTTTAGCCTGTTGGTGGAAGTGCACAGAGTCCAGAGAGGTACTTTAATCTGAGGTAAAGTTGCCATAGTCTCTTCCCTTACCTCCTGTTGCCTCGCAAGATTACTTCTATTTTATGTTACCTTTTATATTTTGATTGTCTTATTTATTGCCAGATATCATTAGATCGGAGCATGTATGACTTTCTGCCACTGCTTTCTTCTCAGCATAAAGTAACCAGAATGGCCGATACCAAAGATTGCCTCTACCTCAGGGGTCTTTGAGGTCGAGTGGAGCTGACAAGCTTTTACTACATGGATACCTTTGGCTGCATCATCTGCATATCTCTCAACTAGAGAAGCAATAAAATTTTGTTCAGACATTGTTGATGTTTCTGATCAATCTTAGTGCTTTGTGAGTTGTTAAATTGGGACCTGGCTGGTGTGGCACCTCATGGATGGGACGGCGTATTCTGGAAAATCTGGCTTCTCTTTCAGTGGCTTCAGAGCCAGCACCCCACAACCTTTCCTTTCTTTGAGTGCTACTGATGTAGTTTCATTGCAACTTTAAAACCCATATAAAGCACTGATTTTTAGGTCTTAGAAGAAGGAAAATTTTGAGATTTAGCTTCTCTTTGGCCTCCTGAACCACTAGTTTATGAATCATATTAGCATTATAAAATTTTGTGTTCTCTTTGTGGATCATATAAGGGGTTATGATCAATGGATGACAGAGAGATGGTGGGAGAAGCTAATATTTACTAAATAAGTCATCTATGGCAGCTTCTAGAAACTGGGTACTTGACATCTATTATTTTATTTCAATGCCACACAATCTCTTTAGCAGGTATTCCTACTGCCATATTAGGTACAAGAAAATAAAGGCTAAAAGAGACCAACATGTCCACCCTCTACATAACCAGTGAACAGGACTCAAACCCATGGCTACGTGACTTTACATAACTGCTATTTCTATCCACTAGGATCCTCTTGCTGACTTAAGTGCCATAGGCATCTGACAGAAATGAGGCAGGGAAATCAAGTTGTATCTATCCGAGCATCGCCATTTTATGAAGATCATGTATTTCATCCCTTTCACTCACTAGAGATCATTGAAAGATCATTCAATGTCAAAAGGTAGCTTCCTGGTAAAATAATCCAAAATGAAAGGAAAATAATCCAAAGTGAAAAGGCAGTTTCAATCATGTTATGGATGACAGCTGAAGGAATGAGCAATGAAGGGGACAATTTTTCACAAAGTTTCTGGCAGGTAGAGCTAACTGCCTTTGACTTCAGTCCACATATTCAGAACAATCGTTGTGAATAGAGATGTTTAGGAGGCCAGGCTTAATGACGTTGGCTTCAAGCATTCCTTCCTTGGGGAATAATGGCAAAGATAATAGAGAGGGGTAGTTCGCAAAGTAGAAAATCTATGTGACCAGCCAACAGCTCAGCTCATGTCGGGTGATTTTTCCACCTGGTACCACAGGGCTGTCACATTTACAGCTCATGGATCCTGGATCTTCTTCTCCGAAGGAAGGTTACACTTTGGCCAAATGGGGTGCTATTAGCACAGAGAATGAAGCTCACTGATGTAAGCGTTTCCATCACTGCTCTTGTTAGGAAAAGTGCTCTTTTCCAGCCACACCTCTTATTGTATCTTGGTTTTAGGAGAGAAAGTTCTCCATGAGTCACCAAGGCAAGTTGGTGCCTGTGAACTTTGGTTGTTCTCTTAGTTTGGGTCGTCAGGGTTGCAGTGAAGCCAGACACTGTGGAGGGAACCCTAATCCCTCAGAGTCTGGATGGCTGCTCATGTAATGCTGACTCAACAGATAGGCACCAACATGTTCCTTGATGGAGGGAAGAAAAGTAAAAATGGAATCAAGCACTTGCAAAAAAACCCCCAGAGCCTTTCTCTATTTGTACAAGAATATATAGAAAATTGACGTAAGTCTAACATATTACTCCAAATATCATACAGGGCTTCCAAAATTGGAATTCCATTATAAGAAAACATATTGAGATGTAAAGGACCTGTCTCTGGGATTTCTGGGATCATGGGCAACTCCATTTTCCCTTGGCACAAGTAGTTTCCAAATTTTCTGCAACGATGTGACTTACAGAAGGGTGAAAGAGGAGGAAGGCAATGGAAAGAGAATCAGGTACCTTCAAATCTCACTACCCACTATCCCTCAATTCTATCTTGGTGATCTTGGTGGCTAAAGCCAAACTCCTTTCAGTGTATTTTCCACAGACCCCTTAGTTGACAAGACTAAAATTTGAACAGACAAACAAATAAACAAATAATGAAGGGAATTTGCTCTTCAGTTTTGATACCAAGAAGCAAAATGAAGCCTTCGGCAAATAGAAGATCCTAAATACAAGGAAAGAGCAGAAGAAACCACCCCAGAAAAGGCATAGAGGAAATAGTGCTTGGCTCACTTATATGTCATATCAATAATGGAGGCCCCACCCCCTCGTCTGTAAGTGGTTCTGGAATGGGTCTCCAATCCCATTCCGACCTAAGAGACTAGCATCTACCAGCCTGAGGGGGAGGAAAACTTCCAGGCTGCCAGAGCAGAGACGTACAAAGAGCCTCCTGATATCAAACAAGCCCTGATAAACTACCTGCCTTCTTCTTACGTGAAACAGTGCCATCATCATTCTTTGAGCCAATCTGAGGTGTGCTGTTACTTCCTGCCCAGGGTTCCTGATGTGAATGAATGCCCAAGCAAACTTCCCCTTCCTCACAATTTTACTATGACTGGTTTCCTTTTGTAAAGATTGGGGCACTGATTCCTACATCTTGGTAATTTGTCCTCACTTGTTTTTTTGCGTTTTTTAAAAAATTTGTTATTCTTCTTCAATACACTATTCCACTTTCTGATGTTCTTATATTTGTGCACATTGTACATTGTAAAAACAATGTGATGAATTCCCTTTAGCTGGAGGATTATGTACATAAAGCACATACTAGCATATTAACTTATTTTGATCAGTTGAGTCCATTGAGTGGGAATTTTCATTTACTTGAAGAAGCATGTCCCGATCTTGCTCTGGAACAAAAAATGATGGCATGCAGTCTAGCTTTAAGGGGACACACACACACACACACACACACACAACTTCTTCTTTGTTCTCGTGCCAATTTTAAAATTTTAAATTATTTAATCAAATACAAATAAAAAACAGAAAAAATATAAAAATGACTTGTGTATCCAGACTAACAGATATTAACTTGTTGCCAGTTTTGATTTAAAGTGTTTTATGTTAAGGGGTGTCTGGGTAACTCTGTTGGTTGAGTGTCTCACTCTTTTTTTTTTAATTTTTAAAGATTTTTATTCATTTTTGAGAAAGAGAGAGACAGAGTATGAGAGGGGGAGGAGCAGAGAAAGAGGGAGACACAGAATCCTAAGCAGGCCCCAGGCTCCAAGTTGTCAGCACAGAGCACCACGTGGGGCTTGAACCCACAAACTGTGAGATCTTGACCTGGGCCAAAGTCATATCCTGAACTGAGCCACCCAGGCGCCCCTCGAGAATCCCACTCTTGATTTCAGTCAGGTCATGATCTCAGGATCGTGGGGTTGAGCCCCATATCAGGCTCCATGCTGGGTATGGAACCTGCTGAAGGTTCTCAATCTCTCTCTCTCCCCCCTCCTCTGCTCCTCTCCCCTGCTCATGCTCTCTCTCTCAAATAAAAAGTAAAACATTAGGTGTTTTACATTAATTATACAGTGAAAGTATATTCCTCCCCAGACCCACCTCTTTATTTTACTTCCCAAAAGTGAATATAATAAAGTATTTCTTATAAACATTTTATTATATATATGCCTCTATGAATAAATTACAGTATTGCTTTCTCTATTTTTATGGATGCATAAAAATTCTTTAATGTGCATACTAATATTCCATCTGCTATATGTGCTGTACATATATGCTTTTTATTTAAAGCTAGTTTGAAGTTTTATTTGAAGAAGTTTGAAGTTTTATTAGTGCCTTTCTTTCTTTCCTTCTTTCTTTTTTCTCTGTCTCTCTTTCTCTTCTTTCCTTCCTTCCTCCCTCCCTCCCTCCCACCCTTCCTTCCTTCCTTCCTTCCTTCCTTCTCTCTCTTTTTCTCTGTTTGTTTCTCTTTCTCTGTAGGGATATCTTTCATTTGATTTATTAAACATATATTTTAACGTGTAGCCTGTGTTTGTTTTGTCTTGCCTAAGAATGCCTTTCTTATTGCAAAATCTTATAGACCTTTTCTTTTTGCAAACTCTTAGAATTTTAGAGGGGATTTGTGTGTGTGTGTGTTTGTGTGTGTGTGTATTTATTTCAAATATCTTTCAAATATCTTTTTAAAAGCCTTTTAACTAAGATTTTGTTGTGTATTTCTAATTAACAGAATCATGAGCAGAGCATATAGTGTGTGTGATATTGATACTTTTGTTTATCAAAATTTCCTTTATGGCCTAATATATGGTCCATCTTTTTTTTAAAGTTACACATGGACTTGAATAGAATGTGCTTCTATTTGTTGGTTAGAATGTATATTTATGTATAAAAATTATGTGTTTGTACATTTATGTATAAATATGCAAAGTTATACATTAATATATTTATATATGTGTTATATATTATCTATAAAATACAACATATTAAGCAAATTATCCATATATGTATGCATATATATCATAAATTCATATTTAGATCTGTATACAGGCACACAAACAATTGTTAGAGATGTTTTTCAAATTTTTCACTGTCCTACCAAATTTTTGTCTACTTTGTCTATCAGTTTCTGACAGGTGTGGATTGCAATGCACTTTGGGAATAGTGACTCTCTTAATTTTGCCATCTAATTCTATAGTTGTTTTTTCTTCACTACCTATTTTCAAGTTATATTTTTATTTTTTAATGTGTATTTATTTTTGAAGTATAGAGAGACAGAAAGTGATCAGGGAGGGGCAGAGAGACAGGGAGACATAGAATCCAAAACAAGCTCTAGGCTCTGAGCTGTCAGCACAAGGTCAAGAACTGTGAGATCATGACCTGAACTGAAGTTAGATGCTTAACGTACTGAGCCACCCACGTGCTCCTAATTTATTTATTTTTTAAATGTTTATTTACTTATTCATTTTGAGAGACAGAGAAAGCGAGAGAGCAGGGGAGGGGGAGAGAGAGAGAATCCCAAGCAGGCTTGTGACATCAGTGCAGAGCCCCACGCGGCACTCCATCCCATGAACCACAAGATCATGACCTGAGTCAAAGTTAAGAGTCAGAAGATTAACCAGTTGAGTTAACTTAACCAACAGGTGCCCCTCAAGTTATAATTTTAGATGCAAGTAATTTCATATTTTCTCTATTCTCTGGAATGATCACTACTTTTATCTTATGATAAAAACTTAATCCCTGTTTATACCTTTCAGTACTCTTTACCTTCAATTGATTTTGTTATTCTAACATTTATAAATGTAATTTATCTAATATAACCTAATATTTAATATATTCAGATTTATTAATCTACACTAACCTTATTTTTTTAAGTTTACTTATTTTTTTTTTTAGTAGTCTTCACACCCAAGTGTGGTTGGAAGTCATGACCCCAAGATCACGAGTCACATGCTCCTCCTACGGAGATGGCCAGATGCCCCACCTGCTTTTTTTGATTAGCATTTATTGAGTAGACAGTTTTCTACCATAATATTTTACACTATGTTAGTTTGCTTTAAGTATGTTTCTTGTTGGCACTTACAGATTTGATTCTGATCGAATCTATTTCCCATACCACTATTCATTATTACTTTAGCCCCACCTTGCTTCCCTTTCTCAAAAATCTTTAATAGTTTTTATAATCAAGCAATGCTAATTTATCTTTCACAATTTATGTGCTCACTTTCTTGCATGCCGTTCTTTTATGTTGAATTTTCTTCTTTTGCAGATCATGTTTCATTGTCGAAAATTGTCTCTATTTTCCTCATTCTCTTGCAGATTCTGTGCTTCTACGTTGACAGTTATTGATCTTCAACACTTGCATCCTGTATTAGCTCATTAAACCTGTGTTAGGTNAAACTAATTTGACAATAAACTATTTGTAAAAAAAAAAAAAAAACCTGTGTTAGGTTAGCAGAACCAGCAGGCAGCCAGGGGCCCTATACACTTCATTAAAACAAGAGCTTTTGTTTTAATATTTTTGGCATGGGTCACTGCACCATTTTAGTAGCCTGAATTCAGAATTCACACCTACTTATGGTCCTGGCCAGGCTGCCTCTTTTTCCACCCTGGCGCTTGGGATGCAGGCACATTTCTTTACCAAGGACAGGAGTCCTCATCTTAAGCAGCAGGGAGCCCACCCCCATGCTGTTCGGGTCTGTCCCTGGTTTCCCCCATGAGACTGATGGCTTCCATTTCTTTACATCTTTGACACTGAGTTGCCTCTCCAACCCTTGTTCTCGGGGACTGCTTTTGGGGGAGAGCTTAAACTCAGGTATGCATTTAACAATTTTTCATTGATTCTTCTTTAGCTTTTCCATCTGCTTGAAATGAAGAAGAGAATTTCCCCTGACAGCTCAGTCTGCCTCACTGACCACAGGTCTCTTTAGCCTCCTCCAAATTAGCCTATAACTCTCTCTCTCTCAGATTCTGCTACTTAGTGGGGCTGATCTGAACAGCTGGAGAAGGGAGAGACCCTTGTAACCCTGCTAATTGTGTTTGCGCTGTTTCACTTCCTTACTCACTGAGAAGTGGGGCATCAAAAATTCCTGCTCAGTGTCCCTCCATGACCCTGGGTCCTTGGGCCACATGCCCACCCTGAGAAGGACCCAAGGCTACTACTGTGGCACACTTGGAGGGGAGGCCAATATTACCCATGCCTTCCAGGCACCTCCAACCTGAATGTTTTGGAGTCCGTGAAATACCATGCATGACCTCGCCGCCTCTTTGCTTCAGGGAATCTCCACATGCACTCCTGTGCATGGCATTCAAGGACTCGAATTTGCTCCCTTGGACCACAGAGAGCTTCTTAGAGTACTATGCACTGAACGTTTGTTTCACATAGCGAAACCCTGATTCCAATGCAATAGCATGTGGAGGTGATTAAGTCTTGAGGACAAAACCCCCTTCATGGGTTTAACGCCCTAATAAGGAGAGACAGTAGAGAGAGCCTGCTTCCTTTCTCTGCTACCCATCATGTGAGGACACAGCAAGGAGGTGACAATCCGCAAACTAGAAATTACCTTTTGTTGAACCCTACGATGCTGGCACCCTTATCTCAGATTTCCCAGCCTCCAGAATGGTGAGAAGTACTTGTTGAAGCCACCAGTCTATGACATAGCAAATTACGCATCTGGACTCAGAGTATTCTTCTCCGTGTGCCCAGCTGACTTCCCCATCCTGTCTTCTTAGGAAACTTGCACTCAGCTTGCAAGACTGACTTCAGGGACCACCATATCCAACTATCAGAACGCCCTGGCCCCTTCCACACCACAACCAGGCAGTGATTAGCATTCTCTCCTCTCCGGGCCACCTTTATCCTCAAGTAGATAGATGATATAGATATAGATATAGATATAGATATAGATATAGATATAGATATAGATAGATATATAGATGATATAGATAATATACATATAGATACAGATGATATAGATATATGTCTATAGCTATATATAGAGAGAAAAACATACACATAATATAGATTTATATCTTAACATAAAAGTTTATTAATACTTTCCCTGCCACCCAAATACAAGTATAAGCAATTGAGGACAGAGAATGTGTATTACTTGATTTTATGTCCCAGGCACCTATCATGGTCTCTGGTGGTGCATGACTGACCCTCAATAAAGCTGTGTTAAATGAATAAATAGGTATTTATCTGTGTGAACAAAGACTTTTGTTTCCTTTCTGGTCTCCACCTGGGGTACAGCCTTCTGAACGCAGATGCCCTAGACCCCTGCCCCCACCTCAAGGCTGAAACCCAGCCCTGAACTTCAGGTCAGTAAGCTGATAGCCCTAGTCATGGACTCCTCCCAGCTGTACCGTCCATGAAATAATCCATTGTTCATAAGTATCTCATCTGGAGCCTGGGATTTAGGTTTATCTCTCTATATGTCAGGTAATCGATAGAGTAGGACCAGCTCAGATAAATTTATAAAGAGGGTGTGCAAACTTCTAAACAGAAAAAAGACTCAGACATAAAGAGCCTTGTTTTCCCCCAGCACACAAATACATGAGCACGGGCTTGATTCATTCCATTTTTTCCACACCTTCTATGTCCTGGTACTGTGCCCCCGGCAAAGGGCTGTAGCAGTGAGCAAGATGTGTATGACCCTTGTCAGATCCTTCTGGACTCTACAGCCCGACTAGGAATACTTGAACCAAATTTGATTTCTAACCCCAGATCGTATCAACTATGACTGCAAAACAATATGTCGTGTTTCATAGCTGAAACATCAGCCTGTAGCCATCCATTCCAACGGATATCCTGCCAACAGTCTTGGCCTCCGGGGTTATTGACCTTGTACCTTCATGATCATTCTATGCCTTCCTCTGCCCTGCCCTGTGCCCCCAGCGTGCCTCCTGCCCTGTGGATTCCAGCTAACAGCAGCCAGAAGGAGGTGCTTCCAGCCTGAAAGAGGATGGAAGAAGAGGGGGGGTGAAGAGTTTTGATCCCCTTAGGTCCCCTTTGGTCTACTCTCCCTCTAACAACATCATTAGCCTCAGGGCTGGCTAAAGCTCTTGCTATTTCTGGGAATACCTTTCCTCCCTTTGGCCCTTCTGCCTGAGTCTGGCACCAACTTTCTTCTTTAGCTAGCCCAGGATGCCTCTCTGTCCCTTGCTGATCAACCCTGATCGCTGAGCTATCCAAATATCTCAACTTAGACCTTATTGAGACAGGTTGCTCTGTTCTTCCCAATGTGGTTTTGATCCCCAAACCAGAAGAGACTGGACACTTAAAACTGCGGCTCATCCATTCTCAGTCTAAATCTGAGCTGACACCTTATCCTTGCTGACACTCTAGAGCCCCTTCGCTGGATTCTGTCCAGTCATTCTTTGAAGGCTCCACCTGTTTCCTGCTGCGACCTTGGCTGACACATACGCCACGACCCCTTTCCCTTTCCCTTCCTCAACACACACACGTTCAGGCACACAGGCACACACACGGGCACATACAACATGCCCCGCGATAGCTGAAGAAACTCAGGGAGCCACAGAGTTTCCAGTGTCCTTGTCATTTTCCCTATCAGTCACCTTATTGCAGAAGCTAGGCTGCCTGCACAGTTATAGTGCCTCCTTATATAGTTCCTTCTCTTCAGACCTTAGCTTTGATTTCTGTGGGTAGGTTGAATGGTGGGCTCCCAAAACATTTGCCCAAGTCTTCGTCCCTGAAACCTGTGAATGTGACTTTCTTTTATTTTTTTTGTTTTTGTTTTTTTTTTGTTTTTTTAATATTTTATTTATTTCTAGGAGAGAGAGAGAGACAGCGTGAGCAGGGGAGGGTCAGAGAGAGAGGGAGTCCCAGACAGAAACAGGCTCCAGGCTCCGAGCTGGCAGTCAGCACAGAGCCCGACGCAGGGCTTGAACCCACGAACCGCGAGATCAAGACTTAAGCGAAAGTCGGACGCTTAACCGACTAAGCCACACAGGCGCCCCAAATGTGACTTTCTTTTAAAAAGAAGGCCATTTGCAACCATATGGTACCACTCTGGATTCTCAGAGGCAACTATGGAAGTCCCTCCCCACCTGTGTTTATTTTTTTAAATAGTTTATTGTCAAGTTGGTTTCCATACAACACCCAGTGCTCATCCCCACAAGTGCCCTCCTCCATGCCCATCACCCCCGTTCCCATCCTCCCCACCTGTGTTTAGTGGCCATAGATGCTCAGCATCTCACTTGACCTGGGTCTCAATTATGACACCTCTGAGTGATTCTTCTTGCCAGTCACATTCAGAGCCCTGTTCCCCAAGCAGATCCCAGGGGCTGGGTCAGGATCGTAGCGTTGTCTCACTCTGTGCCCTCAAGCAGCCATCTCACTGCCAGCTTAATCCCTTCTGGAGAGTCATGCCCACTGTCTTGGTGAACTTCACCTTACAGATCTCATTTCAGTCACCTTGAGCCTCAATGAAGTGATCTGGGTCTTGCACTCTTTCCATCAGAAGGTCATAGGGCTGCTATTTAAATTTGGCCCATCTCCCTCTCCAACCTCCCACTTTCCTGCATTAGAGAGTATGGAGACTGGAGGAGCGGGACCCCACTGTCCAGCTCAGGCCACAGCACAAAATCATTTGGTTTATACTTATGAAACCAGAGAACGGGCTCTGGTATTTTTTCTGAAACAAAGCAATTGCTGGTGTGATAAAGTCTCTGCCTTTATGGCATTTTAAATGACACGCCTACACTTCAGAAAATGTGCTACAGAGAACATGAACCTGAGAACAGTGAGCAAGAGGACCTAACTAGTTGAAGAAACTGGAAAACTCGATTCTAAGCAAATGTCAGAGCTTCCCTGAGGACTCCCCTCATTATTTGGAAAGTACATAGAGCATGCCAGAAGAGCCAAATTAGGGGGTCGGGGTTGAGGGAGCAGTTGTTACAGGATGGTGAGGACTGGAGAAATCTGGGCCACGTACTCATTCCTTCATCCGAATATTTATTGAAGACCTAACACGTGACAGGTATTTGCTAGTGGCTAAAGGAAAATCCATACCTCCAGGTAATAACCAGAACTGATCTCTGCCCTTACAAATGGAGGCAATAATTTAAAGTATGAGTTGTTAAAAATTACAGATGTTATGATAGAAGTCTGTGCTGGGTGCAGCAGGCGCAAGATAGAAGGAAGTAGAAAATTCTACGGGGGAATGACATTCATGCACTCTCAGTGGGGGCTATATAGCCCTGAAGGGGGCAAAAATGGGTTCTTGGGGAGGGAGAAGCAGAAAAATCTTAGATATTACAATAGCTTGTGGCCCTCCAAAGGATTGCATTACATAAACAGATATAGAGCACATTTGTGCTATTAAAATTTTATGGGGTGGCAATTAGGGGGAAAAATGTCTTAACAGTCTCCTGGGGAGAACAATAATGAATAAAAATGGTTGGAAAACATCATACCAGGTCAATCTCTTTAAGAAGACTTTTCCTCCTGACGATGTGGGAGGAGGAGGCGCAAGAACTGCATAAACACAGACTCAAGGGATGAAAGGGAAAGGCATCACTGAGCTAGCAGGGATTCTCCATGCAGGGTAGTTTGACTGGAGATCCAAGACCAAAGCCAGCGGCAAGCATTAAACTTGAGGGGCCAGATGGGCCTGATTCTACCCTGGCGTCTCTCAGAAGAGCTGGGCCTGATGTGTTGGATCCGAGGCCAAAAGTGAGAACTGGCAGTGTGGACAAGTCCTGCTGCCAAGGCTCTCCCCTTGGCCTTGACCTCTTTGACATTGCTATTGACTGGTCCAGACCAGGTTAGCTTTGGGGCACCTCATGGCAAAGGACGGTCCTTTCTATTTCCCCTAGTTCAGGCTCTCCTTTGCTCTTGTCTTTCCTTCCCGCCTCCTGTGCGGGGACTCCCAGCATGCTTTATCACTAGGGTGACCCTAGTCCTGTTTACACAGGACATGGGATTTGCAGTGCTAAAACCAGGACAGTCTCAGCCAACCCAAATGGTTGGTGACTCTACTCAGGACCCATGTTATGCCTTATTGACCTTCCAGAGGTACAGCTAAGGGGCAGCGCAGCATCTCATGTCCTACGATCAGCCATTTAAGCTCCTGTTCTTCTTAGGGCAGTGAGTCCCAGCCTTGACTGCATATTATAATCACCTGGAAAATTTTTACAACGCCTGCTGCATAGGCCACGCCCTCAAACAATTCAATCAGAATCTCTTGGATTAGAACCAGGCAGCCATATTTTTTAAAGCCTCCCAGATGATTTCAATATATAGCCAAGGTGAAGACCACTGGTTCAGAGCAACGGCAAGGAAAAACTCTTTGGGGAAAGCAATTACATTGAGTTGACTCTAATTTGGAGAGACTGTAGTTGGTTTTTGTTGTTGTTTTTTTTCAACCTTAATGGTTTAACACATATGCCTCCATATAAGGGTCATGTGTAGTTAGGTCTGTCAATATTTTTGGAAATTAGAGCCATTAAATCGAGAGTTAAAATTGAACTAAAATTAGACGTAGAAACACTTTCTTTTTAGTATTCATGCATCTCTGGTTTTTGTCTGCATGGATGCCTGCTTGGCAGGTCAGAACCAAAGGAATGAGGCAGTCTTGGTTTGCAAGAGTTTTGTCACATAAGAGGAGGTCAGATTTAAAATCAACCAGTAACACTTAAAACTAATGGTTCACTGCTGTTAGCAGCTGGTAGACCTCTCTGAAGTTGGCATGAGTAATCTAAAATCATTCCTATCAATAACCTGCCCTGTGGTGTGCCTCAAGTCGTCCCTGGGGATGCCGTCACCATTTGGAAGGATTACCCATCCATCTGAAGGGTTAGCATGTATAGAGCTGCTTGCTAACATATGAAAGAAATTTTAAAAAAGGAATTAGTTTACAGCTGACTGCAGATTCACACAAACTGTCAGCTTTCAGAACATCTATGAAAGCATTAAGTAGGCATTGGACTTCAGCCCGGCAAATATTTCTGGGGCCTTCCATAAAGTTAACATTATTATTAGCATTTTTGGTTTTTTATTATCTAATAATGGCCTAAAGCAAATAAAGAAGAATAAACTCAGCCCCCTGGAATCACAAATATATCTGAGAAGAGATTAGTCTGATTCAAAGGGTGTTCAAAAATATTTCTCCTAAGAATATTCCTTCACTAATGGATCTTAAGTGGAAAAATAACACCGTTGTACTTGTTGGCCTCTGTGACTACTTTGTCATGGGGATAATACTTTGAAAACATTGAACCACTGCATTTATTCCTGAGATGTGTCTAATTCTTGGGTGTCCCTTTGTTTCATGTGAAGAACTGGTCTGGGGTACTCAACTCACATGCCTCTGAAAGGGAGCCAGAACATGAAGCCTCCTATCCTAAGGAGCACAGCATTTCAGAGCATTTCTGAATCGACTGGAAGAAGTAAGTAGAAACTCTGCTCCACGAGAGATTCTTGAGTGCTGAGAACAAACTGAGGGCTGATGGGGGTGGGGGGAGGGGAAGGGAGGTGATGAGCATGGAGGAGCGCACTTGTTGGGATGAGCACTGGGTGTTGTATGGAAACCAACTCGACAATAAACAATTAAGAAAGAGAAAGAAAGAAAGAAAGAAAGAAAGAAAGAAAGAAAGAAAGAAAGAAAGAAAGAAAGAGAGAGAGAGAGAAAGAGAGAAAGAGAGAAAGAGAGAAAGAGAGAAAGAGAGAAGGAAGGAAGGAAGGAAAGAAAAGGAAAGAAAGAAAGAAAGAAACTCTCCTCCTGCTGATCACCAAATGTGTGACAGAGGTGGGGCAAACCAAGAGGTTCTATGTCTTCATGCCGGCTCCGGCCAGAATCCTGGGGGGCTGGGAACTAGTTAGCGTCTGGGTAAAGTCACCATACTTCTCTTCAGAATCACGTGGCCACTAGCGAGGGTCTAATTAGCCCTGCGAATTGTGGATGATAGAGAGTGGGACAGCTCCAAGTGGCTATTAAAACTCTTGGCTTATGTACTTTTTGGCTTACGTGAGCGGTTATTTCGTGTAATAGAAGCCACATTGCTGATTATAAGGGTCCATCATAGCTATATCCTGTATGAGTCTCTATAGCCATTAGGGTGTATTAAATCCAGAGGATGCAGGCCAGGGCCAACATGTAGCATCATGCAATGCAGTGCTGATCCCTGTTCCATATGGGATGTTCACAGCAGTGATGACAGAGGGATGAAGGACCAGGCCGATAAAGGACAACACCTCAGAGACCAACAGGTCCAGAAGACAGCCCTGAGCCCAGCCACATAGAGCTTGGACATCCTTTCCATCGCTTGGCCATCAGGTCAAGTGAACCCACCCCTCCATGCACCCTGAAGTTATCTGCGGTAAACAGTGAAACGCAGACACAGTCTGAAAGGCTGAGTAATAATCTCAAAGGGGGACCGGGTTATATGAACGGCACTGAGCAACCTTGAAGAGGTTGAGATACATCCATTATCAGGTTGGTGCTCCTGACTGTTAACAGCACTCCCCATCGTGGGCCCACCTCGACCGGGATCCCATGAGATATGAGGAATATCAGAGCAGTTACAAGACGTGAAAAGTACATTTTCAGCAGAGAATGGATCCTTCAAAAGAGATGTAGCAAAACTTACTTCATTGCTGTTGGGAATGACATAAGACCATGGCCATAAAAATAGGTAAGAATGTGGGTCGTTCTGGTGGGTTCACTTTTTCATCCAGAAAAAGAAATCCAAAACTAGTTTTGGAAATAACCCTCCCCCCACCCCACCCCCCCCACAGATATGTAACGCACACAACAAGCATTTCTGTACTGGGCAGCGTCCTGTTTCCTTGTACCCTGATTGGCTGTTCTGGCTTCCTACTGTGGGCTTCTCCACACAGACTTCACATCCATCTTCCGCATGAACCATCACTCATCTTTCCCTGGAAAGCCCTGGCATCCTTGTTCCTTGGATCCTTCCCAAGTGCCACTAACCGAAACTGTATGCAGCTTACATAATCTATCCTAAGGCTGGAAATAACTAGAAAGAGCAGGAGGGCATTACACTTAAGCCTTTTATTAGAAGCCTTTGTATATTCACCCCCCTCCCCAAATCTGAGCATCGTGTCTCCGTGTTAAAATCTATCCTGACTCAGCCTCTCGCAGAGAACCACACTTCTTCAAATTTTAACTATTAGATTTCTTACCCTTTTTAGAAAAGTTTCAGTCCCTATCCAGAGAGGCTCTTTTTCCCCTGGGATTTGCCCTTCCAATCAGGGAATCTGAGGCTCTACAACTCCCTCAAATTATTTCCCCAATTGCGAATTATTCAGCTAGTTTTAATAACATGTGCAGAGAGTTGGCCATGAGAAATGCATTAGTGCTCCAAGTCCAGCACCTTCCAGGAAAACGTTCATGCTCCAGGGCTGCGTTTTCTCCACTACTGTAATAGGGACGTACATCCCCTCCGTGCCTTCTTCTGGAACTCCTTCGATTTCCTCCTTTTAATTTCTGGAAAAAAGTCACATACGACTATGTACACACATGCATCAGTTCCTCTGGCTAATCCCGGGAAACAACACACACACACACACACACACACACACACAAAACTATGCATATGTATGTAACACTGCACTTACACACACACCCCTCCCAAGGACAAACACCAATACTTAGAGAGAAATTCCATTTACAGTTAGGATGTAAAGAAAGCAAAGGAATTTTATTTCCATGGGAGCAACAGAAAAAAGGATGAGAAAAATAACCAGTTTCCCACAGGATCACCGAAGATGAGGATCAAAGGGTGGCATGAAGAACCCCAAGGACAAGGCTTTCTTAGGCAAGAGAGACACATGGCAATTTCCAGAACTGCAGGCAACAGTTCGATGTGCCCTGGGCAAAAAGTAAAAGAACCCAAATGACCTTTGCAAGGGAAATGTGCAAACACAATTGTAGTATAATCATACAATGGCTTATAATTCAGCAATAAAGAAAAAATGAAGTACCAAGGGGTGCCTGGGTGGCTCAGTTGGTTAAGCATCTCTTTTGATTTCAGCTTAGGTGAGGATCTCACGGTTCATGGGTTCAAGCCCCGAATCTCCATGCACTGACAGTGCAGAGGCTGCTTCCGATTCTCTCTCTCTTCCCTTCTCTTTGCTCCTCCCCAGCTTTCTCTCTCTCTCTCTTTCTGTCTCTCTCTTTCTGTCTCTTTCTCTCCCTGTCTCTCTCTTTCTCTCTCTCCTTCTCTCTCAAAATAACCCTAAAAAAAATGAAGTATCAGTGCCTGTGACAATATGGACAAACCTCAAAATTGTTACATTAAGGGCAAGAAATTCAATGTACAAGAGTGCTGAGTATCCCGTTCCATTTTTATGAAATTCAGGAACAGACAAAACTTTATGTTGTTGGAATTTAGAAAAGTGGTGGCCTATTTGACATGGGGGTGAAGGGAGACACTTTCAGGGGCGATAGAATGTTAAAATATTTTGTTTGGGGTATCACAGACACCCATGTTTAATTCATCAAGCTACATCAGATTGTACTTAAGATCTGTACATGCCACTCTAGGTCAGTTCTGCGTCAGCAAAGATGAACCCACAAAAATATGACAAAACACATGCCTCATATTTGTGCATTTCACTGTGAGTAAATTACACCTTAACTTCAAAAATGATATTTAAACATCCATAACTTTTTCTTAGATTTACGATATCTTCTAAATTAATTAGAGGAACATATTCTCCGTAATACCTTACGTAGTGCTGTGGAAGTCCTGTCACAAGTATTTATCAGTCGCGTGCATCAAAACACGCACACGTAATGAAAGTGGGGACACCATAAAGGCAGGTGTTTCTTGATCAGCGGAACTAGATGCTCTAGTTCTTCTCTGCCATAACCTCGCAGAGGTTAGACCAAACAGAAAGGGCAGGAAAGAATTCTTCAGGGGGCTTGTGTGCCTGTCTGAACAGCTAGGCAACACTTGCCACGGTTGACAAATGTACTGTTTCCTCTGTGAAAAGTGGTCCAGAAATGCAATAAATCTCTTCGTAATCCAGTGACAAGGGGGTCGAGTCTGAGCTTTGGTGCTCAGTCTCTGGAACAAAAGAAAAGTTCATGGAATTCCACATGGTCTGACCGGGAAAGGGTGGCAAGTCAGGAAGGAGGTGAGGACACATTTGTTGGCAATGTTTTGTCTCACTTGTCTGAGAGATTTTTCCAGCAGTAACTCTTTCTCCAACGTCCAAACGCACAAATATGAGCTGGAAACGCTGCATTCTTTGTGATCAGCTTGAGGCTGGTGAGACACGGAGGAGGGCCCAGCCGACAGGGGTGCAGAGAAATCAGACCGGAACCCGTAGATGAAGTTCGCCTTGGAACCCACACTTCCGGATCTTGACTCCTGTGTTCCAACCAAGTCCCTGATTGTGTTTGCAGTTCTGAGATGGGCTTTTGCTTACCAGGGGCCAAAGGACCCTCCCTGATATCCCGCAGGATATATATTTGTTGAAATCATGGATGGCGTTTTCCTGGAAATCCACAACTTGGGGAAAGGTTCCTCATTGTCACACGATGCTATGAGGCTGCTGTCCTACGTGCGTCCGTGGAAAGGCACTTTGAAACCAACATATTTAACAACAATATATCTTTATGTGCAGAGTAAGCCCAAGAAAGAACGTGAGGATTACTTCCGAAGCAGCTTATAGAAGAACTTTGCTAATGAGGTTGCCAGGATTGCCTAAGCCTGTATTAACGACATCTTATCTTTAATCACGGTTCTTGGAAAAGCCATGGAGGTTACATAAACTGGTCATTCACCGACTGGAAGCATATGGTTTCTCTTTGAGTAACAGTTGTTCTCACAAATCCTGCGTGGACGAGCATGGCAGCAGAGAGGCAGGAAAACCCATCACCTTGGTGCATATGGAAGCTATCCCAGGCACCCAAGTGCAATGCCTGCTTTGCACTGCATGAGTCACTTCCCTTAATCATACTTTATGCTCTCCAAAAATAATGTGGGGGAATCATACATTATATACTTAAAGATGTACCATCTGTTTTCCTTCTTTGCCAAGAGAGGAATTCCTTATTAAAATGAAAGCCTCGGGTCATCATAGGAAGCAGAAAGCTATGATAAATGTCTTTCCTTTTTTTTTTTCTCCGTCCCAAAGCACATGTACAAAATATTTCCCATGGCCACTCAGTGAAACAGGTGGATACACTTAACTTTCACACACACTGTGTTGTGATGTATAACGGGCCTAGCATGGACAGAAGGGATTGTGCATGGCCCATCTTTCCATGAGACAGTCGGTCTGAGTCCCTTCGGCTCTGAAATGAGTAGAGAGACACCATGCTTACTGTGAACTCAAGACAAAGAGGGTGAGGTGGATTAAGTGATTAGTCTGGAAACCTTTTCCCCCTTTTCATGCTATGGTCCCGGTTTCTGCAGATAATCTTCTCCAGCACAGACAATGCTATAAAGAAGCATAAATTTCGAGAACGCCTGGGTGACTCAGTGGGTCAAGCATTAGACTCTTGGTTTCAGCTCAGGTCATGATCTTGCAACTCGTGACTTTGAGCCCTGCATTGGGCTCCACGCTGTTAGCGTGGGATTCTCTGTCTCCCTCTCTTTCTTCCTCTCCCTTGCACTAGCAGTCTCTCTCTCTCTCTCTCCGCCCCCTCTCAAAAATAAATAAGTAAAATTTAATGAAAGGAAGCATAAATTTCCAAGGTTAATGAGTTAACCGGCCTCTCTAGTGTGCCTGCCCACCCTTCAAAACCCACTCTATGAGAAAAGTCAGAACCATGCTTTCTGCCTCCACCATTTCCCAACCCACCTCCCCATGTTCCATCCCGCAATAATTTTTAACAGCTCCCTAATGCCTTCAGAGCATCTCCTTGTTACCTGTAGAATATAACCTACCTATGAAAATGATATTATTTCTTTGGATTTTATAAGAATGAATGGCCTTGAGTTAGAGATATGTATTTAATATCAGGAAAGTTTGTATTCCAAATAGAAGATAAATTCATCCCGTTGGAGCACCTGGGTGGCTCAGTCAGTTAAGCGTCCAACTTAAGCTCGGCTCATGATCTCGCAGTTCCTGAGTTCAAGCCCCGCGTCGGGCTCTGTACTGACAGCTCAGAGCCTGGAGCCTGCTTCAGATTCTGTGTTTCCCTCTCTCTCTTCAACCCCGCTTGCACTCTGTCTCACTCTCTCAAAAAATAAAAATAAATAAAATAAAGTAAACATTTAAAAAAAATTTTTTTTAAAAGAAGATAAATTCATCCCCAAAATATGTACAGCAGAGCTTCTCTTGATTGTGTCTGACCATCTGGCTCTCCAGGTGTTTGTCCATCTGCAATGCAACATGGAACAAAAAGAATTAGCAAACATGTTTAAGTCAGGTGCCTCATAACCCACAAAAAGAATATGTCTTCATGTTATTAACTCAGAACCTTTGTAATTAGGATATTTTTAGTTCTGAACATTAACTCTTGGAATTCGAGTGTTTTCTAATTTAGAATCTTTGTGGTTTGAATAATTTTACTTTTGAGCATGTTAAGGCATTCCTTCCTCTTCCCTCCATGCTTCTCATATATACCAGTCAGCTTTGGGGGAGAATTAAATGGGGGAGAGTTGAATATGGTAAGATACACCATTTTTCTACCATAGTTCCTGGTACAGAATTGAAGAGTAATCCATATTGCTCTTGCCTTCTTCCTTCTCTGTCATAAAGTCAAGAAGAACATTTTGGACCAAAAAAAATTTTTTTTTAGTGGAAACTCACCAGAAAGAAGGGTTTGCATAGCTGGAGAAGTTGGAGATGGAGGAAATTCCACGCTGAGACAAGAATAAGCAGATTCAAATAAGTGAGTGGAGACCAGCAGGAAGTATCACGTGGTCGAACGCATTGAGAAAATATGGAGGGAAACATCTCTGGCAAGTTAGGCAGGAGGTGGTTGGTAAAGAAAACCTCTCTTGTCATAAAATAATCTTTAATCAAACTATGTCTTATGATGATGGATACCTTTTGCAGCCTAACACTGTATGGAATATTCCAAGCCATTTTTATGCTATGAATATTTATAATTGGAGATTTCTGTTTGTCTAAGGACATGGAATCCATTATTTAGGGTTGAGCAAGTCTATTCTGTAGTAACACGAGGGACTACTTTTTCAGGTCACCTGCTCGTGAGGTCAGAAGCTGACAGATCCAGGAATGATCATCATTTCATCTATAGGTTATTTCTCTTTTCACGAAGATTGATACTCTTAGGGATATTTGATAAAACAGCATGGAACAGAGTAAGTACTGGACTAGCACAGACCAGGACCTCATAAAAAGGAAATGTTTAGTAATATATTTTCTTGGGCATAGACTCGATTTCAGTCTAGTTTCAGCAGTCCTGGACTATCCTTATTATTAATTGGCTGGGTGCCTTTGGGAGAGTCTGGTAAAACAAAAATAGAAACAAACCAAAAAACCATTAAGCCTCAGTTTCCTCATTTGAAAAAAAATGCGATTCTAATCCCTATTTCATAAGGATACTGAGAGATGGATGGAATACACCAAAGAGCCAATCTCTGGCCATAATTGATTGGGTTTATGACTCATGATTCCAAGGTCAAGTAATGGTGGGTTGGAGCTCCTATTTGACCCACCACACCAAATCACAACCAGATCGTCTTTAAGGATTCTGCCAAGATAAAATGTCTTCTTTTCATCATTTTCTCTCATTTGGGTGTGGACATTGGTGAGGAGTTCCTTTTAATAAATCCATTCTTTCCACCTAGCTCAGAGAAAGGAAATGCAAAAATAACAAGTTTCTATAAATATCCTTTCTTCTTTAGGGAAGGTCTGTACTGTGGGCCTCCATTTTCTCACCTGTAGAATGGGGACTATAATCACATGAGTGCCAGAGCAGCCATTCGGTTTAGTTTTCTGAACTATATTTTATTGTGGACAAGATATAGAGAGACAGCCAGAAGGGCCATATGCATGCCTCAGTTTGTTTCTTCTTTAAATTCCTTTGTTATCAAAGAAAATATATTTGACTAGCTCTTTCATTTCATTTTCCTTGATGTTCATAAAGATCCTATGAGGAGAAATTTGCAATCTCCACTTATTTTAGATAAAAGAACTGAGACTCAGAGAAGTTAAGTAGCTTGCCCAAGGTCACACAGGAAATGAGTAATGGAATAAAAACATGGATGCAGATATTCTGAACCAAAATTCTTTCTTCTTCACCAGATGTCCCGGGACTTCAACATTCTGGGACCACTTATTCAGGAAACATCTATAGTTTTAAGAAGTTGCTTTGGATGAAGAACTCTCAGATCTGTTGTGTTTGTGCTTATAATTTTTATGTATCTCTTCCTGTGAAGCCGACAATGATCATTTCTCTTTGCTATCAATACGCCTACCTGTAAGAGTCACTTCTCTTTGATCTTCTTAAACTATTGTGACTTTAAATCCACAGAACAGAGATAGACAGAAGTGAGGAAGGGGGAATGAAGCATCTGGAGGCTGGTGAATCTCCAGGTTTCTCCTGGAGTGAAAGATCACAGCCTTGGTCTTCCTAGATATTTATTTCATACCTTGCTTTCAAGGTCTCGTTTCCCACTTCGATGCCTGGGATAAATTAGTTGAACAGATAGGAGAATTCCCAGTAGATGAGGTTTGGTTGTAAAATGATTGGTTCTGTGGTCGGTTGGCTGCATGTATCTTGCTAGCGTTTTTTCTTCTGGAACCCTAGACTGTGAGCGCATGCACAGAATGTGTCTGTCATCACATCTTTCTCTCTCCTTCCCAGCACAGAGGCATAGCTGCTGTTCATGCATGCATTCAGTGCACAGATTGTGGGTCTGCTGTATGCCAGGTGCTGTGTTAAAGGTTGCAGGACCTAAGAGGACATTCGGATCCTGAACTCACACTGCTACCAATTTAGAGGGCGGGGACAAAAAACAAAAAACAAAAAAAAAAACAAAAACAAAAAAACGACCATAATGAAATGGACTCTATAGCATGTTTAGATCTGTCTGAAGGACACTATAAGGACTGCTAATACCTCACCAGTGGAACCTCGCATCTTGAATTAGAAGTAGGTAGGGACACCTGGGTGGTTCAAGCAGTTAAGCATCTGACTTTGGCTCAGGTCATGATCTCACGGTTTGTGGGTTCAAGCCCAGCGCCGGGCTCTGTGCTGACAGCTCAGGGCCTGAAGCCTGCTTCGGATTCTGTGTCTCCCTCTCTCTCTGCCCTTCCCCTGCTTGTACTCTGTTGCTCTCTCTCTCTCGCTCTCTCTGTCAAAAATAAAACAAACATTTAAAAAAGTTTTTTTTTTTTTTAATATAAGAAGGAGGTGCTTTTCAGGAACACAACATAAAAGAAAATGTTCCAGGCGAATGAGCATCACTCGCACAGCCAGGAGATCCCCCGGGAATGAGGCTGGTCTGATTCAGAACCACAACGAAGCTGGTATTCCTAGGGTGTGAAGCAATGGCGCGCCAGCAGACATGGGTCTCTGAAAAAAGGCCTTGTTTGCAGGGTCCGCTGATATACTAGGGACCAATCTTCCCACCGTGACAATTTCAGGCTACCTGTGGTCTGACGGCCACCTTGCAAAAGGCCACAGTAGTTACCAATCACCTGCCATATTCAGCTCCAGCCCACAACTGAGGGGGGAAAATCAGACTCTACAAAGAGAGTGGAATAAAGCTGTCTCACACTTGCTGTGCCACTCTCTGCGATAAGCCCAGTGACCTACCCTGGTGTAGACCCCCCTCATGGCCTTAACTTTGACACGCCTGCTCTACCACAACCCAGCACGAGGAGCTCCGCCTCTTTCCTTATTTTCCCTGAAACTGCACACTCGGGGTGCTTGTGAGCAGAGAGATTTGTACTGAAGGTTTGGGGTGCAGTTGTTAACACAAACAACAGAGTTAGACATTCGACCTTGTCCTTTACCAAGTGCTCCAGCCACCCTGCGGTGGGCAGCCTGTCCATCTCTCCCGGGTCCCTCCCCACAGGCTTGCCCTGGTCCCCTTCTTGCGACTTATCCAAGGAATTCGGTCTCCCCAGTTCTGTCACATAGAGCATTTTATGTCCCCGCACTGTGCACCTCGTGGCCAGTTTGCACACTCAGAAACTTGACTGTGAATTTTGCTAAACTCATGACACTGAGCAAAAAAGGCATTGCTGTTGAGTCCCACCAGCTAGCCATATAGGAGATGCCAAGATTGGAAAATGCAAGCATCTCGTCGTTTCTCCTGTCTCCCAGAGTCTCTGTCCATGAAAGAGGGAATTAAAAAAAAACAAACACTTTCCCATTAATAAAAATGATACTATCCCCTACCCTTTAAGTCTATTTCTTTTTTTAAAAAATTTTAATGTTTAATTATTTTTGAGAGAGTGCGAGAGAGAGCATGAGTGGGGGAGGAGCAGAGAGAGAGAGGGAGACACAGAATCCAAAGAAGGCTCCCAGGCTCTGAGCTGTCAGCACAGAGCCTAATGCAGGGATCGAACCCATGAACCATGAGATCATGACCTGAGCCGAAGTCAGATGCTCAACCGACTGAGCCACCCAGGCGCCTGCCTGTAAGTCTAATTCTAAGTAATAATTTTTTTTTTTTTAAATTTTAATGCCTATTTATTTTTCACACAGAGAGAGAGACAGGATGTGGGTCAGGGAGGGACAGAGTAAGAGGGAGATAGAATTCGAAGCAGGCTCCAGGCTCCAAGTTCCCAGCACAGAGCCTAATGTGGGGCTCGAACTCCCACCTGCAAGCTCATGACCTGAGCCAAAGTTGGATGCGTAATTGACCGAGCCACCCGGGCGCCCCCCTCAGTAATAAATTCTTAACCAATGTTACATTCCCTGACTAAGCTACACATATAAGGTAGGAAGTACCAATGAAAGAGTGGGCCAGTATGTAAGAATATCCCAGACTTTGGTATAGTCACTAAATGTTTCACCTGTTGTGGACTCCTAGAGCTGAGGGTCATGGGAAGAAGGGCAGCTATGACCCAGACCTGGGCCTGTCCCATTAACCAACCAACAAACACACAAAAGAATTTTTGTTTCATTTCACTTTGTTCTGGACACTTCCTGTAGATATTAGACAACAATGATTTGAAGCCAGTGTTTTCATAAATCTTTTGCAAGGCAAGACCAGTTCCCTAATCAAGAACATAATATCTGGGGCACCTGGGTGGCTCAGTCAGTTAAGCGTCCGACTTCGGCTCAGATCATGATCTCAGGGTTCGGGAGTTCAATCCCCACATTGGGCGGGCTCTGTCCTGACAGCTCAGAGCCTGGAGCCTGCTTCAGATGCTCTTTCCCCCTCTCTCTATCCTTCTTCCCTACTCATGCTCTGTCTCTCTCCCTCTCTCAAAAATAAATAAACATTAAAAAAAGAGAACATAATATCCACACTGCCTGCTCTACAAACTCTCTTTCCAAGTGATATAAAAATGTCCTCTCCCTCCCAGGGCTCCCGAGCATAGCCACCAGCCCCCCTGGTTTGATTAAAGAGTGCCTTCACGTTTGAACATCCCTGAGCTACCAAGCTACCAATGCCAAGGGAGGCTGTCCTTACGCTTACAAAGAGCTGAGACCTGATGGGAGGCAAAGAAGCTTTTTTTTTTTTTTTTTAAGCAGGAAGAACTTAATTTAAAACTCCCCAGAGCAGTGCTCCATGAGCTACCTCCCTGGCCAAACACAATAGACCATTGCTTTGGGGCTAATAGAATGGATCCTTATCTCCTAGGACTTTTCACACCTCGCAAACCGGAAGAGTGAGATGAATTCCGAAGGAAATAAAGGTGTGCTGGGGGAGCTGCCTGGATGGTTGGCTCAGAGGGGTGCCTGGACTCCCAGTGACATTTACAAAGCTCTCTGGGAGAAGAGAAGATTAGCGAAGGGGCCGGATGGGCGGTGGCTCCCTCCCACCCGGGCTGTGCCTGGTGCCTTNGAGCTGCCTGGTGCCCCTGCCCCGCCTCCCCGCAGCCACCCCCCCTCTGCCCCGCGGGCCCCAAGGGCCCAGCTCCCCACTGTGTTACTGTCTCAGATCCTCTCTGCTCTTTGGCTTTCGCTGATGTTTCCTACTTCAAAGCTAAAATTGAATTTACCTTTATAAGGCAAACATTTCTGTGTGACGTGAAGGTTTTATGGTTTCCTCTGGTTTGCCCCTGGAAGGTCCCTTCCAAGATTGGGAAGGAACTTCTGAGGTTTTCAGGATTATTGTTGATTGGTAACAGTGCGAGAAAGGGGGATATAACTGGCTTCCTCCCACCTCCTGTGTGTGTGTGTGTGTGTGTGTGTGTGTGTATGCACACACCTACTATGCACAAGCCCAGCTAAGCACTTGACATATGTCATTTTCCCACAATCTGTCAGGAAGGTCAAATGCTTCCTCAGGGCTGTTCAGCATCCTGTCCATCCCTCTAGCCACCGTGCTTGGGAAAGGTCGCTTGCTTTGCTAAAGGCTGGGAGGGTTCAATTACTGCTTGCTTGTTTTCCAGCTGTGTGACCCCGGGAGGCTAGCCTAACCTATCTGTGTTTCTTTTTCCTCCTCTGTGACATAAGAGTTGCAAGTGTTGTTACCACGGTCAAAGAAGACACGCAAAGTGCTTACGGCAGTGCCTGGCAATCATAAATATTTAGTAAATATTCTCTATTGCTATTTTACCGTAGCTTGTCCACAGTGAAAATTGCCACTTGTATCTTTATTTTCAGCTATAAAAACACTGAATCTTGGATTCCCTCCATGTTTTAAACTAGGGGCCCAGCAAAACTCGTAGATACTATGTTTGAATTCACACCCTGTAGACTTCATGCTAGTCTATACCACCTTTCTCTCTGACTCCACCTCCTAAGTTAACCTTGGAATCCTGTGTTATTTCCAAGTCGGCAAGGGAACCCACAACAAAACAAGATGTGTTCAGAATGTAATTTTCACCACTGCAACATCTGTCTCATTGGGATGGGCGTGTGGTTATTCATGTAGTGTCTTGGCAATTTAAGAAATATTTTATGTCTTTGGATAAAATATTCCCATGCCCTTCCCAGGCAAGGTCAATCCTGGCAGAATTAAAGTGTCTGCCTGGCCAGTGTCCGTTATTCCACTTGGATATCGCGGGTGCCATTTCAGAGGGACACTAATTTGGTGTAATTGTTCAGTTCATCCTTCCCAGCAATATTAATAGGCATCAATTGGACATTACTTTCTCTAGGTGACCATTTCTAATCTTTAACTTCCCTTGTCCTAATAACAATGCCCTTTGCATGCTCAATTCTATGTCATTTGTTTCATATTTACCCCTTGACTTTCTAGCAACCAGGGCATGAGAAGATTTTTGTGGGGGCACCTGGGTTAAACATCCAACTCTTGATTTTGGCTCAGGTCATAATCTCACGGTTTGTGGGTTCAAGCCCCGTGTTGGGCTCTGTGCTGACAGTGTAGAGCCTGCTTAGTATTCTCTTTCTACCCTGTTCACTCTCTCTCTCTCTTTCTCAAATTAAATAAATAAACTATATTTTTAAAAGACGTTGTCTGCTAGAAACCCCAGGCCACCTGCCATTCACCCCCTCAGAGGGATTCCACTTTTTAAAAAAAAATTTTAATGTTTATTTATATTTGAGAAAGAGAGAGAGAAAGAGAGAAGTGGGTAAGTGACAGAGAGAGATGGAGACAGAATTTGAAGCAGGCTCCAGACTCTGAACTGTCAGCACAGAGCTCAACCCAAGGCTCGAACCCATGAACCACAAGATCATGATCTGAACCGAAGTCAGATGCTTAACTGACTGAGTCACCCAGGCATGCCATGATTTCTCTTTAAATGAATGACCTTGAGCGGCACCTTGGTGTCTCAGTCAGTTAAGCATTAGACTTTGGCTCAGATCATGATCTCACAGTTCGTGAGTTCGAGCCCCGCATTGGGCTCTGTGCTGACAGCTCAGAGCCTGGAGCCTGTTTTGGATTCTGTGTGTGTGTGTCTCTCTCTCTGCCTCTTCCCTGCTCATGCACTCTCTCTCTCTCTCTCTCTCTCTCTCTCAAAAACGGATATTTAAATTTTTTTTAAATAAAAAATAAATGAANTATAAATAGATGAAATAGGAAATATTTTATGCAAAAAAAAAAAAAAATAGTTCACAAGAGTCTCTGAATGAAAATTCACATAAATTGATGATAATATTTAGTTTATTCCCATTCTATTCATTAGAAACCTGGGGCTTGGAGATATTCAGTGGGCTACCAATTACCAACACTACTGCAGTGTGGCTGAGGGTCTCCCAGTTGGTCTGCCTTCAGTTCTAATCGCTTGTGTTCTTGGCTTTCCAGGAATGCCATCTATCCTGCTACATGCGCCATCTTTCTGCAGCTACTGAATGTGCTGGCCATTCTCACTGGGCCAGCCACACCCAGCACCGGTGCTCTCTTACTGCTAGCCACCTGCTCTAGCATTCTGGTCTAACATTCAAGCCTGGTAGTATTCTTCTCTCTTCTGAGAATGTGAGAGGGGCTTTTGATTCTGCCCCTCCTTAGGCCAGGAGTTCTTGAGGCTAGGGATGGTGTCTTATACATTTTTCCCTCTCTGGGGTCCATTAAATGTATCTGTGTAATAGCTTCCACTGGCTGAAAGAATACAAACCTGACAGATGAGGTTACTGTGGTATTGAAGGAGGGAAGAGATGCCTCTTCAATCCTGTGCAGGAAGGAGAGATCGATACAGGGACAGGCTGCTGAAGCAAACGGAGTCCATCTTCTCTGATGCACCCCACCATCCTCAACCCTGCAGCCTAACATTTCAATGGCTTCCTCCCAACTTCTGAGCAGTATTGGAATATACCAGACTTTATCTCAATTTCAAATTCCTAATCTCCCACAAGGAAAGCCTGCTATGACAAGTTTATTCTTCCTTATCTCTTCTCTGCATAGTGACACACAGGACAAGTGGAGTAAAATAAGAACAGGCTTACAGGCAGCCAAATGTACCATGGGATTTCTGTACTGGGAAAAACCAAGTAAAAGGCATATCAAATGCATGTGTTCTGAGTGTCCTGTGGGTTCCCATTGCTTGGCTGATGACACCACCTGAAGGGATTCTGTGATCGCCACCTAAAAGTTCTTGAATGCCACATATTTAAGGCACTCAGATGACAAGCAGAGCACCTCTGCCTCTTACAATCCAGACTCCTGGGGCGCCTGGGTGGCTCCGTTGGTTGAGCGTCCAACTTTGGCTCAGGTCCATGATCTCAGGGTTTGTGAGTTCAAGCCCTGCATCGGGCTCTGTGCTGACAGCTCAGAGCCTGGAGTCTGCTTTGGATCCTGTCTCTCCCTGTCTCTCTCTGCCCCTCTCCCACTCATGCTTTCTCTCTCTCAAAAATTAGAATTAAAAAAAAAAAATCCAGACTCCTCCCTGAGAAGTCATAATCAAGGCTTCCAGAGGTTGTCCACCCTAGACAATGCATTTGCCTTGTGTTGGTTTGAGAGAGGGTCCCCAGCCAGCATTACAGGTGACAAATTCAGTTCGGACCTGCAATGCCTTGCAGAGGAAGGTCCCCTCCCCCTCATTGCCTTCACTTTTATGGTGACCCCTGGTCCTTGCTGGAGGGTGTCTGGAGGTACATTGTTTTTATTTCAAGCAGAGCTAATCCATTGCGTCAATAGTAACAGTGCCCTCGACACAAAATTTCAAGAGGGGGAACGAAGAAAGTGGATGAGGGAGGGGACGACATGACAAACTACAGGCAGCTGACTTCTTGTTGAAAAGGCATCCCCGGAGGCAAGTTTTAGATAGAAATCTATAGTCTGGCATCAAAGTGAACATACATCATTTTGTAATTAATTTTGAGGGCTGGGGAGAAACATTAACTATTGATTCCAATTAGCTTTGGGGTCTAAATTAATTGTTTTCTTACCTGAAGATTCTTCAGTAAATGGCTAGAAGGGGGTGGGGGAGAGAAACAATGCCATGAACCGCAGTGTGGAATTGGAGCGGTAAACTCAGAGGATTGCTTCATCTGCCCTTGCGACCACTTTCCTGACTGCCACCCCCACCCTGTGCTATTTCTACTCCAAGTGCTGATGGTTCAGGGGATCTACAGCCAGGTTGCTGCCGCAGTCACAGCTCATGGCCAGCATTTTCAAGGTCATTTAGGATTTAGTGGATTTTGCCACTTACAGGAAATTAGCACATGAGGATTAGCGATCACTGTAGTTAGATGTTCATGAAACGCTCTTTATTACTTCCTCGGCTCTGAAAACAATATTTGGCAGAGGATCTAGGCGTCTGGAGGCTTGATGGCTGGTGTGCCTAATTCTTCCCCTTGGTCCCAGGGGTGAAGTTCACCCTCCCCACTGAGGCCCCTAGAGTGTTACTCACCCATGTCTATAGCCGTTCCTTCTGCCCCCTGATCCTGACCTCTCCACCTCCGTAAGCCTCTTCCAAAGGGCTTTATTTATGTTTTACAAATGGACAGATTTCTTCTCTCCTGTTTACCAGCCAGGGATCCTTCCCAATGCTTTGATATCAGGATAACACACTGACCCCGGACATAGAAAATAACCTGATATCCACACTTACCACTTGTAGACACTTAGTTTTGTTGAGGGAGAAATGGGTTTGCTTAGTACTTCTTTTTTTTATTTTTATTTTTTACATTTATTTGTTTTTGAGAGACAGAGTGGTGAGCAGGGGAAGGGCAGAGAGAGAATGAAACACAGATCCGAAGCAGGCTCCAGGCTCCGAATTGTTGGCACCGAGCCCAACGCGGGGCTCGAACTCACAAACTGAGATCATGACCTGAGCCAAAGTCGGACGCTCAACCGACTGAGCCCCCCAGGCACCCTTCTTAGTCCCTCTAAGGCTGATTTTTGTTAATCTTAGGAACAAAGCCAGAAAACTGTAACATTAGGGTTGAATACATGACATTATGTTATTATATTTGATAATTATATACAATTTAATAATAAATACATAACTTAATTGAATTTAATTACATATAATATTATAATGCTTATATGATTATATTAATATATTATATTAATTATTCTATATTATATTAATAGGTAAAATCGGAGGAATGAGATGTTAGATTCCTGCCATATTGGGAAAACCTTCCCTTGATGCTCAAGGGAAAACTCAAGAGTCAGGAGAGAAGGAGGGTGGCCATGGTTCCAAACCGAGGGCGCTGGCATCCTGCTTAGGCATGTTCTGCCAGTGGAGACAGAGAGACTTCCAGAGAAGGTGTGGCTCCAACTCCCACAGGGTGATGGCTGGTGGAGTCTCTTGGGCTGGTAGGCGGGAGGCAGCAACATAAGGGGCTGCTAGATTCTCCATCATATTTTTTAAAAGTTCCTCAGAGCTACCGAGACCCCAAGGAAAGACAACACAGAGGGCTTAGCGGGCTCATGGCTGGAAGGGGACTGGAGTTGACACTGGAGACCAGAGTGTGTGGATCTTGCAACCAAGGGCAGTATTAAGATTGGCCATCATTGATAAGCATTGCCTACGTGAAGCCCAGCTACACAACCAGCAGACAGAGACAGGACAGGGTGAAGGCTAAAAATGAAGAGGGAATAAAACACCTCAACTAGAGGCTGATTAGACCAGATGTCACCTTTCGGATACCCAGGAACTTGGGTTACTCTGAGGGAAGTGAGGAAAACCAGTCAGAAGAACTCTTGAAATTGACTATTGAGTAAAAGTGACCCAACACAGAACTAGACAGGAGATGTGTTAATATTTTAATTTGCCGAGGAAGCCGCCTATCCATCATATAGATATGGGATATGACGAACTGGATATATCAACATGCCCTGTTCAAGGGTGGATATGCAGGGGTCTCAAGGGAAGCTTGAGCTCAGGAAAGGCAGAATTCACCAGGAAGTCAGCGAGGCATAAACCTCAGGGCCTCTCTTGCATGGGCACAGACAAGGCCTTGCGTCTCATTTTGTGTTGGTCATTGTATATTCTTTTTCTTCAAGCAGGCTTCACAAAATCAAGATCAGGCTCTCAGCTCAGATGCAGAAATTAAAGAAATGCATTTCTTTCTAAAGATCTGAGCTGGTGTTGAAGAGCCTAAAATTAAGTCCTCCATTAAGAACAACCTCGGGCTGCACGTAGCCTCAATCCCAGTCTCAATCTCAGACTGTTCAAGGCTAAAGCCATCCTCAGACGGCCCTCAGTTCAGCTAATCAAAAAAACATTCTTATGGTCTGAGTCAAGGCTGGGAACTGCAGATACAAACTAGCCAATTTCTCACTGCTTGCTTGAACCCCACGTGGGCCCTTTGAACTCACCTCATAATTGGTCATTTTCAAAGGATTCTCAAAAGTCATGATTGGGTCCCACCAAAAGGAATGAACACCTCACAGATACTGAATGGTCAAAGCTGTTACCATGGGCACTATACAATTGTAATTGGTGCTTATGTGATGATGCTACACGTACTGTAACACCCCCATCCCTTACTCCTTAAAAACCCTGTTCGTTATTGTTCTTTGCTTCACCTTGCTGCCACGACACCGGTAGGCAGGTGAGCCCCTGCTCGAGCTTGTAATAAAGACCCTTTTGTATTTGCATTGGTGCCGGCTCCTTGGAGGTCTCGTGATTCGGTCACAACAGTGTCAAACTGGGACCCCCACTTCCTGTCTGTAGCACTTGATGGAGAATTTCAGGGTTTCTTGGTTCCTGTACCACGAGCTTTATGAAGCAGAGACATCAATCTGATTTGTTTATGTAGTCCCCTGTGCCGTGCATGGTACACAATTCTAAGTGTATAGTGGAATCTCAGATGAGTTTTAAAAGAGGAAGCCAAGCTTGGGAGAGCAGTCCAAAATGGTCTCTTGAGAGAGAAAGACTTAAGCCAGCTTTGATAGTGGCAATCAGGCACCTGAGAAGGAGCACAGAACACACCTGGTAGAGGGACTAGCAAATTCAAATCCCGGCACTTGCCAGTATGGAATGTTCTCGATAAATGACCTCTAGTCATGATGAGGTGTGCTCTCAATGACATTGCAGATTCTGGAGCTTAATGTAGTCAGAAAGGAGGTGACCAAATGCTGACCCCCAGTATACATAATCTTTATTATCTTCTTAAATAGGGAATTAAGATAAAATGACAGAGACGCCTTAAAATTCCTCTCTAGGGGCGCCTGGGTGGCTCAGGTGGTTAAGTGTCTGACTTCTGCTCAGGTCATGATCTCACAGTTTGTGAGTTCAAACCCTGCGTTGGGCTCTGTGCTGACAGCTCAAAGCCTGGAGCCTGCTTCAGATTCTGTGTCTCCCTCTCTCTATGCTCCTCCCCGACTTGGGCTCTGTCTTTCTCTCTCAAAAATAAATAAACCTAAAAAGAATTCCTCTATAGTTCTCTTTATTTGGACCACTCTGTTTTCAAGAAAATTATTCAGTACTTTTCCCTGGGGGAGTAAAATTAAAGGGCAAATGATGAAACACCTGGAAATTTTTTCTCTTTCTTTCTTTTTTTTTAATGTTTATTTTTGAGAGAGAGGCAGAGCACAAGCAGGGGAGGGGCAGAGAGAGAGAGAGGAAGACACAGACTCTGAAGCAGGCCTCTGGCTCTGAGCTGTCAGCACAGACCCCAATGCGGGGCAAGAACTCATGAACCATGACATCATGACCTGAGCTGAAGTTGGAGGCTTAACCCACTGAGCCACTCAGGCGCCCCTAGAAAATGTTTTTCAAAACGTATACGTTTCATTAAGAAAAACAGTTGTGGGGCACCTGGGTGCCTCAGTTGGTTAAACATCGGACTCTTGATTTCAGCTCAAGTCATGATTTCACATTCATGAGTTCAAACCCCCCATCAGGCTCTGTGCTGACAGGGCAGAGCCTACTTGGGATTCTTTCTCTCTCTCAAAATAAATGAACATTAAAAAAAAAAAAAAGTTGTGTACAAGGCAAATGTTCAAGTGAAAGGTTTATGCTTCTTTCCAGATTCTATGACTAAAACGAAAAAGGATGGTATGTATTTCAGTACAGTAGATGATCGCTGGAGACTCAGCAGCAGGAACAGCAAGCTCCTCCTCACTTCCTGTGTAACTGACCAGGGCAAGCCAGGAACCGGTGTCCTGAGTGACAGGACAGCCCCTGAACTGACCAGGGGCTTCTCCACAGTGTGGAAGCCCAACTGTCCGTTCACCGCGACAAGATTGCATACCTCGGCTCAAAACAAAACAAAAATTAAATGGAAGGATCATTCTTTAGGCAGGTTTTCTCAGAAAGAGTCAAGCACTGAAACCCATTGTTCTAGGCATGCACCCGAGTCGACCAGTTAACTCTGAGTCAATCCCAGGAGGGTTGAAAGGCACCTTCCCGCTTCTCAGTAGAGTGCATTGTAGGAGATTACAGTCGGTATTGAGATGGAAAAATATTTCCAGCAGAGCAAATGGAAAACAGTGTATATAATTGTCCGCCGAAAGTCTACACACCATAGGGTAAGATCATATAATATTTTTGCTCTGAGGGACAATCATTTTATATTTTAGGGAAAAAATGATACTCTGCCCTGTTTCCAATATCACTAAAGCCTTCACATACCACAATCGGGAAAAAAACAAACAAAAATCACTTTGCCTTTTGAGAACACGGAAATAAACTAAAAATAACCGAGTCACCATTACTGATTCTGTTACTCCTGAAATAAACCCTTGACTACGTCTCATTTACCCAAACTCAGTCATCCTATAAATCAGCTGCTCTTTTTTAACTGTAAACAAAACCAATACAAATATCATAACCTTGGGAATGCTTTTTTTACTTTTAAATATTTGTATTTTTATTTGGTGATGGAAGATTTCAGTCTTTCCAAAGTCTTATCATCTTGCATGCACTTTCTTCATATTTCTGATGCCGAGGTTTCCTTTTACATTGATTCCTGGAGATTCCATTGAGATAAAATCTTCCTAAGTCCAACTCATAATAATTTATCCTTTTTCCTATCAGGATACAATTGAATTCATGAATTTTAAGATATAAACTAGTCCCAAATCTGATTTAAACAAGTCAGGCATGGGGTACCTGGGTGGCTCAGTCAGGTAAGCATCCAAGTTCGGCTCAGGTTTTGATCTCACAGTTCTTGAGTTCGAGCCCCACATCGGGCTCTCTGCTGTCAGCACAGAGCCTGCTCTGTCCCCCCTCTCTCTGCCCCTCCCCTGCTCTCTCTCTCTCTCTCTCTCAAAAATAAAAAAAAATACATTATAAAAGCAAACTAATAAATAAACAAGTCAGGCATGCTCACTATTAAGGAATAGAAACATGTTTCACATGTAGACATTTTATCTACAAAGTACTCACAGGAAAAATGGACTAACATTAATAAGCCTTATGCTTATGAAATCTCTTCCCAGGTGGTGCCATTCCTTAGCAGTAGGAAAATTAGCAAACACGGACATCTCAGAGAAAAAGGACATCCTTGCACCCAGAGGTACACAGGAGCAGCCCCCAGAATCAGTGCGATGGTTCTACGTTCCTAATCTCAAAAAAGATGACCCAGACAGTAGAATACTTCTGACACATAAAAGTAAATTACAAATCTAGGGTCTTTTTAAACTTGCAGATAGAAAGTAACTTTTACGTGTGAGATCATATGTCCTTCATCTTTTTAATGAGACAAGAAAAAGTATAAAAACATTAATCACCATCACGTGTTAACACCTACATTTTAAAAACTATTTAGTGCCTGACTCTTAATTTTGGCTCAGGTCATGATCTCACAGTTTGTGAGATTGAGCCCTGAGTCGGGTTCTGTGCTGACAGAGTGGAGCCTGCTTGGGATTTTCTTTCTCCCTCTCTCACTGCCCCTTCCCTGCTCACGATGGTGCTCTCTGTCTCTCAGAATTGATAAATTTAAAAAATCTGTTTAAAAACCACAATGTCAAATAAAATGATGCAAAATCAGAAAATTTCTAAGCAAGTTTCATGGTCAAATCCACATCTTGAAGGCAGGAAATTGACTGAAGAAGAAATTGTAGGGGAAAAAATGAGGCTTCTACCACTTCCAATATGACTAAGAAATTCGTAAACCACAGGTAGACAAAAAAAAAAATACATTTTGCACCTAAGATAAACCAAACTTAGCAGAATCACCCTGACTTGGTCTGGGTCCTAAATAATAAAACCTTCACTATTTCCTGTAAATCTGAACTCCTTTACAAAAGCATTTTTCTTCCTGATGGTTGTTCTGCTGATATCTGAAGAAATGTCTTGACATTTTTAAGTAAGATAATTGTGTGAGAAAACTGGTTTTTCTCGTTTTCTTTGTGTTTTTTGTTTGTTTGTTTGTTTGCACAACCCAGATAAATGTAACTTGGAAACCATGGTGTGGGGTTTTTTTCCCTTTTAATTTTTGCTTGCAGCTTTTATTTGGTGAACATTTCTTCTGAAATATGACTCCTTTACATTCATCTCCTTCACACATGTTTCTGTCTCAATCTTCCCCTGACAATACACAGTTATAAGTTCAAGTATTTCTTGAATGACTGGTTAAATAGAATCCCCCCGATTATCTGCTGTCTAAAGAGTTAGCTAAAATAATTTTACATTAGACTATTTTTTATAATGAAAAGCTTATTTTTCTAACTAAAAATGTACTGCAGGTACATTTATAAAGTTAGAGAACACAGAATTATGTTTTCAATAAAAAAACCTATGAGTATATACACTACTATATATACCAATATAATGACATATGCATACTGATATATAGAATATATATGGAATATACATATTCTTTTTAGTAAATTCATATTGGTCTACATCTATGTTGTTTCCACATTTTTAGTGTAATAGATTAGGCTGTCATTAATTCTCATGTATCTGAAAACTTTATTCTCACTATATTACCTTTTAAGGTACATTTTTAGAAATAGAATTGCCAAGAGTATTCACAGAGTTAAAGTCTTTGAAACATATTGCTTAACCGACTGAGCCACCCAGGCATATTGCTGAATCATCTTGCATAAACATAAAGGTTGCACCAACTTACACAGCTTTTAAATTACTATATTTGCTTGATAGGTTTCAGAAATTCACTTTCCCAGTTAAATGAAATCTGTCTCAATAAATTAACAACAACATAAACTTTTTAAGGCTGATATTTCTCTGTATTAAAAGCACACATTAATATTTGGTTTTACTTAGGTGTCTATTACCGAAGTTTATTCAACACAACTTCTCATGCACTGGTTGGCCGTGAGAACACTCCAAACTCGTGACTGCTTAGTACTCAAGATTTCATAGTTTCAGACATATTTACAGAGAAAGCATATTTACCAAAAAAAGCTGTAGCTGCTCATAAGCACATTAAGTCATCGTGACCATTATTTAAGGAAACAATCATGTTTTGAAGTAGAAATTTTAATCAAAGCCACATGTGTCAATTTGCGAGTTATTCTTTCCTACTGTGTATACCAATTGCCCCTTGGGTTTTAGCTCTGGTACATATGAGGCCATATTTATATTCCACGTATAAATACACAAATCATAGTCACGGTAATACCAATTCAATGCCAAATTTTGTTTCTCTAGGGACTGGGCTTTGTAGTTGGAGTTTACAGTCGTGCTAGAGGTCAAACGAGTTATGGGATCGAGTAATAAATATTAACTCAATTTCCTGGTTGCCCCTCTCGTACTAAAGACCTGTTGATAACTGGTCAACACACAGGCACCTTGGTGCTCTGGGATTTCGGTAAGGCCTGGTCCCCATTCACTCATCCCACATGCACAGGCACAGACCACGTTAAAAGGAACCAGATGTGGAGTGTGCCCGGCTGGGGACCTCGGGCGAGCCTACACTTTCTGGAGGTTTGCTTCCTGGGGGTCTCACGGTTTTGGAAGGGGCAATTAATTTCCCCACAGCACCATGCAAAACACCACAAACTGCTGGGAACCGATTGGTTTTCTTTCTGTAAGACTATGTCCGCATGCTCCATAAAATACAACTTTAATAAAAAGCATGACGGCGTGCCAGCGCTGGTCAGCAAGTCCTCCACGTGGGACATAGGTCATTGACAAGCCAGGGTCCCCTGTTGCTCAGTGCTGCTCTGATTTTTCCAAAGCGCCCCAAGTAGCTTCCTCAAAATGCAAACTACGTCTCAATATGAAACGTGAAAAGAGCCCTAGAGACACACTGAGGGGCTAGATTAAAGTATAGATTAAAGTATTTGGCTTATAGCTGCCTCACACTGATTAATGAACAGAAGAAGAAATAAAACCTAATAACTGAGGAACAAACATGCTGCGACTTGGATGACACAGGGGGCATTCTTATTTGGAAAAAAAATTAGGGAACCATGCTCCTAATTGATAAGTGTCTGGAAAAGAATATTTACCTGTATGGGGTGCCTGGGTGGCTCAGTTGGTTAAGCATCCGACTTCAGCTCAGGTCATGATCTCATGGTTCATGGGTTCGAGCTCCACATCAGGCTCTGTGCTGACAGCTAGCTCAGAGCCTGGAGCCTGCTTCAGATTCTGTGACTCCCTCTCTCTCTCTGACCTTCCCCTGCTCAAGCTGTCTCCATCTCTCTCTCAAAAATAAATAAAACATTTAAAAAAATTGTTAAAAAGAATATTTACTGGTATAGATTTTTTTATATATAATCTTTTTCCTTTTATTATGTCCCTTTCTTATTCTTACTCTATGTCAAGTTCCTGATAAGGAATAAATTCTTCCTTCTGGGTTTAGCAGAGCTCTTGCTCTTTGTAAAAATAAGTAAATATGGCTTCTTGCTTTTGAAGGTGGTATCCTTCTCCCCTGCTTTTTAGCTGCAGGGCTCAGCGAGTCTCTGGAACACCTCTCTCTTTCTCTCCCTCTGTCACACACACACACACACACACTCCATTTTTTTAATTTTTAAAAATATTTATTTCTGAGAAAGAGAGAGTGAGCGCATACAAGTGGGGGAGGGACAGAGAGAAAAGGAGACACAGAATCCGAAGTAGGTTCCAGGCTCCAAGCTCTCAGCACAGAGACCTATGTGAGACTTGAACCCAGGAACCGCAAGATCATGACCCGACCCAAAGTCTGATGCTCAACCCACTGAGCCACCCAGGCACCCCCACAATCCTTTATCTTTACCTGACGTTGGCTTGGAAACTGCTAGGCATGTTGTTCAATCTTACACATTCTACAAGATAAATCAAGTAAGATTTTAAAAATTTGTTGAATAACCTCAGGGTTATTCCTCTCAGGAACCCCAGGCTTTTACCCGCCACGTGCACATTGCATGGTGCCAAGGCATCTGGCTCTTGACAAATACCAAACTGAAATCATGACCTTCCCCTTGAGTCTGAAAGCTCTCATTTTTCTCCGGTGCCTTACCTGGATACACCATGGTCTGGTGTTGTCTCCCACTACAGGTCTGCTCGCTTCCTGCTTCTTGCCCAGACATTCCACACTGCAGGCCGGGACAGTCTCAGAATAGGCCACCGGGTTGGCGATGCCTGCATTTCCCTGTGGGAACACGTGGCTATCTATCCACATCACCACCAAAACGTCCTTGCCTTCTCTTGGAGAGTTGACTGAGGCTCCAACTTAAGCCTGTGACATGGCATGCCTTTGTTGCATATTTCTCTTAACCTCTAGAACATGCTGTCTGCAAGAACAGACCGTGTCTTATTTATCTTGTATTTCCAGTATCTAATACAAAGCTATCACTTTGATGATCCAGAATAATCCTTGCAGTTTTTCTTGAATCTCCCCCTTCACTGGGCTCTAAGGGGTGACTGTGGTACCCTTAATATTCTCTTCATGGCTGCAGTTTATGGCATATGTGTTGGTCAATAGAATAGCAATTTCATTCTTGTGAGCCTTAGTATATGTCCTGCTCGCTTGGAAAATGACAAATTAAAATAACCAATACTACATCAAGCCATTGCTTTGCATATTAAAAGAGACAATAGGTAAAAGAACACATCTTGTAAAATGTGTTATAAATCAATCACTACTTTATCAATTAGATTATTGATTCAAAAGTAAACTATTGTGTTTTTTTAAATTTTTTTAATGTTTATTATTTTTGACCGAGAGAAAGACAGAGCATGAGCGGGGGAGGAGCAGAGAGAGAGGGAGACACAGAATCTGAAGCAGGCTCTAGGCTCTGAGCTGTCAGCACAGAACCCAACACAGGGCTCGAACTCATAAACTGTGATATCATGACCTGAGCCGAAGTTGGCACTTAACTGACTGAGCCCCCCAGGCACCCCTAAACTATTACTTTTTTAAAATTCTTGTTTTTAATGTTTATTTATTTTTGAGTGAGAGAGACAGAGACAGAGCACAAGTGGGAAGGACAGAGAGAGAGAGAGAGAGAGAGAGAGAGAGAGAGGGAGAATGTGAAGCAGTCTCCAGGCTTGAGCTGTCAGCACAGAGCCCAACCCGGGGCGCGAACTCAGGAGCCGTGAGATCATGACCTGAGCCGAAGTTAGACGCTCAACCCACTGAGCCACCCACATGTCCCTAAACTATTATTACTTTTATCAAGTAAAATGCTTTATAAATTAGTTTTGCTTTGAGGTGTTATTACTGTTCTCCTGGGAATTATTTCAAAAATCTTATTATTTTCAAATAGAGAAATTGAAGCTACATGCCAATATAATTTATTCATTCAAAAAATATTTTGGGGGTTTGCTGTTAAGTGTCAGACTCTCTACCAGACACTAGGGAAACAGCAGTGAATGTTTCCGATCAAGTCCTACTTCCTAGATAGCAGGGAAACTGGTTAAAAAAAAACAGGACATTGTAAAACTATGTAGTTGGATTAATGGGAACAGACCAGAGGAGCAGCACCTGGGTGGCTCAGTTGGTTAAGCATCTGACTTCAGCTCAGGTCATGCTCTCACAGTTTGTGAGTTCAAGCCCCACATTGGGCTCTGTGCTGACAGCTCAGAGCCTGGAGCCTGCTTTGGATTCTGTGTGTGTGTGTGTGTGTGTGTGTGTCTGCCCCTCCTCCACTCAGAGTCTGCCTCTGTCTCCCAAAAATTAATAAACATTAAGAATTTTTTTTTTAAAAACAGACAAGAGGAAAATAAGCCAAAATGTAGGTAGTTAGGGAAGGAATCTTCCAGGAAGAGGTGATGTTAAATTAAATCCTTGAAGTGTGACAAAATGAAAACATCTGGTGCTTGAACAAAACAGAGCACCTTCAAAAATAACTGGTCCAATCTATACAGCCTTCCGTGTGATATACGGTGCTTGAAGCAAGTTGAATCTGGAGCAAGTATTGACAACAAATTAACTCCTCACATATGTGTCTACTTGACTTCAGGTTTCCTACACATGTGTGTTTGCACCATGACTAGTTTTATGCTTTGAAGAAACCAAGGAAAACATTATCCTTAAAAGCACCCTCTTTAGGGGCACCTGGGTGACTCAATCAGTTAAGCGTCTGAATTCAGCACTGGCCATGACCTCAGTGTTCATGAGTTTGTAACCCTGGGTCAGGATCTCTGCTGGCAGTGCAGAGTATGCTTGGGTTCCTCTCTCTCTCCTTCTCTCTCTGCTCCTCCCCTGCTCATGCTCTCTCTCTCTCTCTCTCTTTCAAAATAAACAAACTTTAAAAAGAGTAATACCACCCTCTTTAATGGAATACAATTACTATTACATTACTAGACACTAGACGCAATAATAATAAATATTTTTCCATGTGTTATTTTACCGGCATGGTACAGCTCCATCTTGTCTTTATTTTTTTTATTTTTATATTTTAATGTTTTATCTATTTTTGAGAGAGAGAGCGCGCGTGCACTCAAGGGGGGAGGGGCATAGAGAGAGGAGGACAGAGGATCAGAAGTGGGCTCTGTGCTGACATCAGGGAACTCAATGCAGGGCTCGAACTCATGGACTATAAGAGAGTGACCTGAGCAGAAGTCAGATGCTCAAGTGGGTGAGCCACCCAGGGGTCCCTCTTGACTTTTTTAAAAGGTCCTTGTTTACAATCATGCAGATGCTTACCGACAGAATCAGGACTTGAACCTTGGCCTCTCTAACCCCAAAGCCAATGTCTTTACCCTGTCTACACTATTGCTTCCTTCCAGTGAGCGAAAAATAGGGATGTGCCCCTCTCATTGACTGCATGGTCATGGATCAGTATTGCTTAAAAAAATAAAATGTTAAAATGTTTAAATACACATTTAATGTTTAAATACGCTATTGAATCAACGTCTAAAGTTTTCAGTATTGAACACTTATAAGTGGTTAACCTGATTTCCTTAACTGTCCCATATCAATTATGTTCGCAATAAATAACTTAAACCAGGAAAATATACCATCTACATGCAATTTGGTTTGAGGATGTTAGGTATGTTCAATGTGACACAATAAGAAATACTTATGTGGTCCCTGTCCCTGATTCCTGGCACAGAGCCTCTAAAACCCTTGTAATTTCCTGAGTGATCGAGTGACAAGGGGTCGTAGGAATACCTTTGTTCTAACGTTAGTCTTTGATACCAGTTTTTGACACCAAACAAAACCCTTTGGAATTTCCAAGGTGATGGGAGTGTGTGTTCGAATGAGGCAACTCTTGCTGGGCTTCAGGATGGGAACTGGTCACCAGGAAGATTAAGCCATGGTTAGAAGCTTGGAACTTTCAGCCCTGCCCCACCCCACCCCCCAGGGAGGGGAAAGGGACTGGATATTGAGTTATTAATCATTCATGCCTACATGGTGAAGCCTCCATAAATACCCCCAAACCACAGGGTTTGGAGAGCTTCTGGATTGGTGAACACATCCATGTGCTTTGAGGATGGGGTACCCCAACTCCACAGGGACAGAAGTCCTGGACTTCACCCTGGTTTCTCTAGATGTCCCTCTGTATGTTTTGTAATATCCTTTATAATAAAGTAGTAAGCATACATAAATGTTTCCCTGAGTTTTGTGAGCCATTATAGCAAATTATCAAACTTTAGGAGGAGGTTGCGGGAGCCCTGTTTTATACCCAGTTGGTCAGAACCAAAGACGACCCCCTGGGACTTATAATTCATCCCAAGGGAAGGCAGTTTCGTGGGACTGAGCCCCTAACTTGTGGGGTCTGATGTTGACTCCAGGTAGATAGTGTCTGAATTGAACTGAATTGAGCTGTGATATACCTAGAAGGTGTCACAGGGAATTTGAGAATTGTTTGGGGTAGGGGGAAAAACCCAGAGATTTGGTGTCAGAAATATTGGGAGTGCTTCGGAAAATAGCTTTTCATTTATTAATTTGCGAAGCGAAGAGGATTCCCGCTACCCAAAACAGAAGAGGATGTTAACACAGGTAACTGTAGACCCAGAGATGAAAGGAAAATGTTGTAAAGGGAGACCCCCTTTCACCTTCTACAAGATTCCACGCATAGAATCCAAGGAAAGATTAAGTGATCCATGCTCTCCATGGATTTTAAAATGCAACATTTTCATATTGGCATTGGCCCCAAAGCTATACTTACTCTGATGTATTCTGGAAGTGATGGGAACACTATGCAAACCTGCTGAAGCATCATTTTTCCCTTGGGGAACATTCAAGGTGACAAAAGAGCAGACGGAACTTCTTTCTGTGGTTGTGGCTAATTACAAAAATGAAACTCATCATTTCTTCCCCAGAAAATGTCGCCCCTCCTAGTTATCAGCCACCCACAGCCGTTCACGTTTGCAGACGTGCAGACTGTGAGTGTCTCTCCATGCCCGCAACACCCACGTAGCTGCCAAGTGTGGCAGACACAGGTCTCCAACACCTTTCCTTTCCTTGGCTCCCAAAGCTGTGACGACACCCTTGATTGTGTTCCCTGGGAGAGAAGATCTCTCATCTTCCTTCTGCTTCTCCAGATCTCAGGAGGCATGGAATTTGCTAGACACTTCAAGCTCTCTCTGTTGCCTTTACTGCGTCTAATGACTTTGAGGATTCCGCACCTTCGGAAGAATACCCAGCTCTCTGTGGCTCATTCCAAATCTCCTTTCTTAGGGAAATGAGCTACTCCCTCAAGGAAGCCTCGGAGGCTTGTCCCCCACCAGCCCTGTGAGGACCAGTCAAGTCCAGCCAGTTCTGCTAGGTACAGCCACCTGTTTCTCATACAGAGCTTTATTCTCCAATGAGGCCATAATTAGTAAGAAACGTATTTGTTGATCTCCAATATGCCTCTATGTTTTGTTTTTCTCATTTACATAGAACCTGAGCATAAAAGTGGGATGTTACTTACTGGGTATCCCCTTAAAGATCCCCAAACACCTTCATTTCGCTGATGAAAAGTGTTCGTGTCCTTATTATACTGTAACAACCTAAGAGGTCCTCGCACAGTATTTGAGAATGGGGGGCTTTGAGAGCAGTGGGACCAGGCATGACCGGAAGCTCGGTGGCTTTGGGCTAAGAGCCTTGACCTCTCTAAGTCTCAGATTTTTACTTTTAAGATAAAATACTGGGCACCTGGGTAACTTAGTCAGTTAAGCGCCCGACTCTTGATTTCAGCTCAGGTCATGATCTCATGGTTCCTGAGTTTGAGCCCTGAATCAGGCTCTATATTGACCATGCAGAGCCTGCTTGGGACTCTCTCGCTCCCTCTCTCTCTTTCTGCCCCTCCTCCACTCACATGCACGCATGCTTTCTCTCTCAAAATAAATCAATAAACTTGAAAATAAAATAAAACAAAAATAAAATAAAATAATAAAATACTACTCACCACATGGGAGAGTTGTGCAATGAAAGTTACACTGTGTTTAACACAGTTCCGAGTATAAAACAAAGGTTCTTTCAATGATAGCTCAGGAATTAAAAACCAACTTTTCAGCTTGACATGTATGACCTTCAAAAATAAACTCTTAACCTATACCCTTAGCCTCTTCTTCCACTGTTCCTTCACCAAAGTCATAGAACATAAAAATATATAAAGTCACATCAGTATAGTCTTAGGTGAGACTGTGATGTCAAACTACCATAGACTAGGTGGCTTATAAATAAGAGACATGTATTTCTCCCAGTTCTGGAGGCTGGAATTCCAAAATCAGGGTGTTAGTGTGGCCAAGGTCTCTTTCGGGTTTTGCAGATGACCATCTTCTTAGTATATCTTCATATGGTGGAAGGAGAGGGAGAGAACCTTTGGGGTCTCTTTTATAAGGTTACTAACCCATTTCCTGAGGGCTGTGAGGCACCCTATGACTTCATTTCCTCCCAAGGACCCACCTCCAAATCCATCACATTGTGGGTCATGATTTCAACATGTGAATTTTGGAGGGACACAAACATTCAACCCATTGTGTATGTGTATGTATGTATACATATATACATAATAAAATTATGAGATATATATGAAAGTTCATAATGTTGTACACACAGTAATGACCAAAGGAGGCTAGGGCCCACATCCACCCAAGGAGAGGAGGTAGCAGCTGGCCAACTTGAGGGTGCATGGGCATTCTTCAGGCACTCAGGGACAGTCCAGCAAAAATCAGAATTAGCAAATGTAGGAGCCCAAACATCTTGCCAGTTTAAGGAAAATACAAGTTGTTAAATGTTCTCAAACTTTATTATGCAAAAGCATCTCCTGTGGAACTTACTAGAAGTGCAGTTTCCAAATTCTGACATGGTAAGATAGAGCCTAAGCATTACTATGTATTAGATATAATTTACATGCAATAACATACATGCATTCTAAGTGTACCATTCAACGAGTGTTGGAAAATATGAGCACCCCTATAACCACCACTTACTCAAGATATAGAATATATCTATCATCCTGGGGAATTCCCGGTAGTGCCCATATTTAAAAGAAACAATTTTTTTTTAATCTTTAGTTTTGAGAGAGAGACCAAGTGCGAGTGGGGGAGAAACAGAGAGACAGGGAGATACAGAATCCGAAGCAGGATCCAGGCTCTGAGCTTTCCGCACAAAGCAAGTTCATCAACTGCAAGATCATGAACTGAGCTCAAGTCGGATGCTTAACTGATTGAGCCACCAAGGTCCAGTGATGCCCATATTTTTAACAGCCACTCCATAAATGACACTAGAACATAAGACAATAAAGTTTATAAAGAAAAATGAGGTTGGAGCGGTAACAGAGGCCAGGTCTTGGTGGACTTATGGGCTTAGATGAGGAGTTATAAACCCTTTCATTAGTGTTCAACAAAGAATTCTTTCAAATTGTCATATCTCAAGCTGCCTTATCTTAATATTCATGATAATGACTTCATCCAATATTCTCCTGCTTCACTCAGCCTTTGTCTTCTGCCCCTCTCTGTCTGCTGTCAGCACGTGACCTACACAGACAAGGCGGTGCCAATGACAAATGTTGACTTTAAAGGGAAATAGGGAGGGGTTACGAAGAGAAGTTGCACAAAAAATATGATCAAGTCCTTAATTATGGAAGATGCTCAATATCAATCAGAATAAGAGAAATACAAGTTAAAACTCTGAGATACCACTGAGATACTATTTCCCACCTAACTGGTGGGGTCATCGAAACTTTAGAAGTTTGGCACCATATATTTTGTGGCATATCTGTGAGGATACAGTCTCTCATGTCGCTGACAGAGACACGAAGCAATACAACCCCAGTTCGCAGGAAGTTGGTATGTCTGGCAAAGCGCTGTTAGCAAAATGTGTAGACATGTACACTTTCACCTAGCCATCCCGATTCTGGGAATAGATCCCCAAAACACACTGCCAAAAATACGTAAAGACATACATACACGGATGTCCACTGCAAACATACTGATAATAATGAAAGACTGGCAAGTTCTCAAATGTTCCTAAATAGGAGACAAGAAACTGGGACACAATCACAGATAAGGTTCTATGCTATTGTAAAAAAGAATGAGCTCTATCTCTAAACCCTTGTAGGAAATAACCTTTGGAATATATCGTTAAATGGGAAAAAAAGGTGAGCAAAAATGTTATGGTAAAAAACTCGTTATCTAAAAAAGGGGATAAAAAGATACATTCGCAGATCTATTTCTTATATTAACATAGTTGATAAGTTGTATTTTCTTATAACAAATGTAAACTACGTATACACATTTTTGTATTAACATAAACCATATGTTAATACTAAATATATACTCTTAGAAGGATAAAAATTAACAACTACCTTTGGGAAGGCAGAGAGATAGGGGATGGGAATAGGAAGAAAACACTAGACTTCTCTGAATACGCTTTGTTTTGTAGACATGACTTTGGAATCATTTAATATTTCATATAACTGTAAATAAAGAACGTGAAATTGTGTATCAATTTGGTGATATAATCACCCAAGAGATTAACTTCATTATTCGACTGTTCATACCTAACAAGATATTTCCTAAGAACTGATAAAAAACAGGAGTCTTAACATGTTTTCAGAAAACATTGGTGGTGGTAGTGTTTATATTGTAATTTTCAGACTGTTGTGGGTGCCTCTGGAGAAAACAGATGAGAAATTATGTCGGTTTCTTTGATAAATGGAATTTTCAGGATGTGTGCACGCTTGCATATTGATGAGGTTAAGAAAAGTGTTTGTGGTTCTGAATTTGAATTGGTAGCATCAGTATGAACCGATGAAGTATTTTATCTTAAAAACATTTCCTAGGGGCACCTGAGTGGCTCCGTCAGTTACACGCCTGACTTCGGCTCAGGTCATGATCTCAAGGTTCATGAGTTTGAACCCTGCGGTCGGGATCCGTGTTGACAGCTCAGAGCCTGGAGCCTGCTTCAGATTCTGTGTTTGTCTCTCTCTCTGCCCCTCCCTTGCTCACACTCTGTCTCTCTCACTCTCAAAAAATATTTTCTTTTTTTTTTTTAATGTTAATTTTTGAGAGAGAGAGAGAGAAAGAGCATGACCAGGGGAGGGGCAGAGAGAGAAGGAGACACAGAATCCGAAGTAGGCTCCAGGCTCTGAGCTGTCAGCACAGAGCCTGATGCGGGGCTCAAAGTCATAAACCGTGAGATCATGACCTGAGCCAAAGTTGAACACTCAACCGACTGAGCCACCCAGGCACCTCTGGCCAATAGTCAGCTGAGCCTAGTTTCACAGACAGTACAGTAAAGGCTATTGAGAAATATGAAGCTGGGGGAGATATGTAATTTTTTGTTTTGTTTTTACTTATTTATTTTCTTGAGATAGAGAGACAGAGAGACAAAGTGGGGGAGAGGGAGGGGCAGAGAGAGACGGAAAGAGAGAATCCCAAGCAGGTTCCACACCGTCAGCACAGAGCTTCACGCAGGGTTCGAAGCCACGAACAGTGAGATCATGACCTGAGCCGAAGTCAGACACTTAACTCACTGAGCCAGTCACCCCGACACTTAACCCAGGAGGCCTGAGATGTATTTTTCTCATCACGATGGCAGAACTTCTTTCCCACTCTTGTGGGCCAGCAACAGAGGAGGCACCACCCGGTGTGAGTGTGCCAGGTTATGTGTGTGCAGTGCATATGCATGGGTACATGTGGGTGTTCACACATTCATGCCCAAGGACCCACTCTCCCTATTCTAAAGCTGCTTCCACATTTGCCCTCAGCCTTGGCCCAATAAAGAGGGCAATGCTGGTAGGGGCAGGGGAGAAATGATATGAGAAGTTTGTCTGCATTGGAAACATTTGACCCCATCACATCAGCAAAAATAAAACAATAGGAAAGCCCTGCCTGCCTCACATCCCAGACAATCTGAACCTGGTAATAAAGGGTGACATAAAAAAAAAAATAAATGACAGCACATCATGTAGTTAACGATTGCTCAGAGAAAACATCCTTTTCCTAACAATCTTATTAGGGCAAGAGAGTGGGGTTTTTTGTGTCGTGTTTGTGAAGAGCGATTTATTTTTATGGATAGTAAAAAGGAAATAAATTTTCCAGAAGCGGCTCCTTGGTGGATCAGGGTCCATGCAGCTCATTCTGTGTTTATAGATAAGCAAAAGGTCAATTGAATGTTATGTGTTTTATGGGTGGCACGCTTCCACACGGCACAGCCCCGGGTGGGGAGGGAGCTGGCCGGCTAATGCAACCTTTCTTCCAGTCTCCTTTAGAGATTGGTTTGAGGGGATGTGTCCGTGCCAGGGGCTGTGGGGGAAATGTCCATCCATCACCTGTCGGGAGACATTTGTTTTGCTGGTGGGATTTAATACTCCGTAGGAGATTAGAATGTGTTCTTTTTGTCACTGCAGAAAATACACAGATAATTTTTCAGGCACGCATTTGACAGGTTCCAAAGGAGTGGCATATGTGTCTCAGATTAATGACCTCCTCCTGCGTTCCTGAGGTCACTGTGACATTTCATTAAAACATAAAAGCGGGGACCTATCTGGAGAGAGCCGAGGTCTGTGCCCAAACCCTGTGCTGAGAGAGATGGAGGGCCCTCTGATTCGATTCCTCTCCAGATGCATGGAGTGAAGTCACAGTCAGCTCTCACTTGGGAGCGCCTTTGCCTTCCTTAACTACTTTTCTCATTTATTCGACAAATATTTAATTAGCCGACACCATGCACAAGAGCCTACATGCCCGACCCAGAGAGGACCCTGCCCTTAAAATGTTTGATTTCTGATAGAGACAGGAAGGAGGATGGATTTAATAGTTTCGAGGGCCTTTTGTGTGCTCACTCACTAGCTATTCAGAGTCCAACAAGCAAAGAAGCAAGAAGAGTCGCTAATATTTGGTGAGAACCTATCATGGTCCAGATAACGTATTAGGCATTTACACANTGGTCATGCTTCCCTCCCTCACCCTGCTCTCCTTCCCTGCCCCTCCCTCCTTGTTCCCAGAGGGACTCATCCAGCCTATCTCTGTCCCTCATTCTGATGTCCTGTTCCACCCCTGTTCAGCTCTACCCAAATGACCTCCAGAGCCCCCCTCAGCCTTGACCTCTGACCCCTGACCTACCGAAATGTCAATTCTGACTTTGAGATATGCCTGCGAGCCAGTGGCCCTTCCTTTCTGTTCCCGTTGTCCCAGTTTTGTTCAAGTTGGGACTCCACCCCCACCCGGACTACAGTGGCCCCTTCTTCTTCTCGTTCCTTCGACAGCCCCTGCTAATGATGGTGAAACCATGTTCATGTGCATCTCTCTTACTGTTCTGTGAGCGATCCAGGCGGCTGTGATTCCCCTTCGCCTTCCAAGTATCTGATGATCTCTACGCTGCCAGTGAGTCTTATGCAGCAAAAACCTCATCTGAGGCTCCCAGTCTACATATGACTACAAGCTCAACCTGCTAACACCCCTCCAGGAAACCTCAGAGGTTACCCGTTAGAGGCCAGAAAAACATAGGTTCCATGGCCTTCCACTGAAGGCCATGCACAAACTGGCCCTGGGAAATCCACTCTCCAAGAGCAAATTCTGCCCTCCCTCCCCCATCATGTCTGTGCCTTCCTGGTGCCCCTCATTGTCTCCTTTTCTTCTCTTTTCCTCATTAAATGCCACCTGTCTTACAAAGCAAGATTTGAATCCCGCCCCATCCGCAGATCTTTCTCCATTTCTCTAGCCTGATGTCATTGGCTGTTAAGGTCTAGAGCACTCCTAAATCCTCCTGGGACGCCTTTCCTTGTGAAACATCCTCTACAGGACTCAGGCTTTTCTCTCCAATGGCCTGTAAACACACCATGATGGCCGGACCCGGGCGTGCATGGGATTTGCACCTCTGGTGTGCTGTGCGCGTGAAGGATGCTGAATAAAGCTGTCATTATATATCATCTTCCAGAACTTGGAAAAGACAGTTCGTCAAATGCACCCTTTCCCTTCTTGCCGGAGTCAGATTCCAATCATTATTCAGCACACACGCACCGTGCAAGTCAACTCAGATCCTGGAAGCCACGCCTCTGCAAGGCTCTCTCCCTCTCCCGCGGTGGCCATGTCTGCAGGGCACGTACCTGCTCTGACTAGCAAACAGGCTGGGTGTGTGACATTTCAATGGCAGGTTCAGTTAGGGACTGCGATTCAATTACAGTGTTTGATGCCTGTAATCGGAGCCGCTTGTTCTTTTTGGGGGAATTTTGAAAACCAGCCTTCTTCTAATGGGAAGACTTGCTGACTCAGCATGGGGTCTACTTTCCATTGATGCCATTCCGCTTGGTCCTAAAACTCATTTTACACTTTGGATACGTGATGGCCCGGGTACTAAGTGGCTTGGGCTAGAACATGCCGCCTGATGAATGGTACACTGACTTTCTCAGCTTAATTAAATATCTATCTGGAGGGATTACAGCCAAGCCGTGGCTGAAACTTGAAATCCTAGCCACCTGCCTCTACATACTTCCTGCCCCTGAATGGCCAGGCTAGAATGCCGCCAAAGAAAGAAGTCTGTTGTGAAAAGAAGTTGCATTACCTGCCCATCCAGTGGGATGGATTTTCCTCAAGCTGAAAATCAGAATCTTCAGCTGAGCAAGACTCCAGGCCCTTTGCAAGGGGAGATGGGTGAATGGGAAGTTCCACTGACTTTGCAAACGAATCTCTCCCCTGAACACTGATACGGGACCAAGCCTTCCCCCTTCTTAACTGTCTTGAAGAGAAATCCAGGAATTATGAAAGAGGGTGGAATTTCAACCTCAGCCACTTTTAACTCTCTCTGTCCCTGCATAATTTCCCCCCAGACAATGACCTTGTGTTTCAGAGCCTCACGTTCCTATCAGTTTGCGCTTAAATCAAAGATGCTCAGATGCGACTTGAGTTTGCCAATTGGAGGTTCCATCTGTAGCTCCCTCCTGTCTGTTCCCCGTTCTTTCCCAGAAGCTGCTCATGACACCCTTGCCTGGACTGCATTCCTGTGGTGATAGCGAAGGACCTTGCTCAAGATAGGGCACAATTAAATTTTACTTAAGAGTCTGTGCGTATAACTCCAAGAAGCTGTGTAATTGTGGTACTATTTCTAAATGAAAATTCATGCTTTGCAAATTGCAGCCCATCTTGCCAGATGTGCAAATCTGTGATAACCAAAATCTATATCCCACATCCATTTCTGTTCTTTTTTGGGGGGGGTTCATAATATTTTATTTTATTTATTCCAAATTTTTATTTAAATTCCAGTTAGTTAACATAGAGTGCAATATTGGTTTCAGGAGGAGAATTGAGTGATTCATCACTTACTTACCATACCCAGGGCTCATCATAACAAGTACCCTCCTGGGTACCCATCACCCATCTAGCCCATCCCCTGCCCACGTCTCCTATCAACCCTCAGTTGTTCTCAAAGAGTCTCTCATGGTTTGTTTCCGTCTCTCACCCCCACCATATGTTCATCTGTTTTGTTTCTTAAATTGCACATATGATTGAAATCATCCACAGTTACTTGTATTGATGGCTCAGGAATAATTTTGGCAAAGGCATAAAGTTTCGGATTGGATGAACCTAGGTTCAAGTCCGAGATGTGAGACTTTAGCAGAGTCCCTTCTTTGATGTCTCTGTTTTCTTCTGTATACAAAGAGCCAAAGAATCCCTCGTTCCCAAGATCATAGTGAGGATTTAAGGAGCCAATTGTTTCAAAGCATTTTGCACCCTGCCTAGCACATAGTAGGTATGGAATAAAATGTACTTAATTTCTCCTTTCTTCCCCAGCAGCGATATTTGATAGTGTGCACATAATGCCAAGGGGCTCTTACTCTAGTTTGTAAACTTTCCCACAATTTACTACCGTTAGGCTACAAAAGGAAAAATCAGGCTTACTGGCCTCTCATACCACTTATCCAGAATGTGATCAATCACTGAATTAATGTCTGGTTGTAGCTACTGTGTCAGGAAGCAAAAATCAGTGACTCCCACGTCTGGTGGAAATAGAGACTGAAAAGAGCTAAGAGAGACTGGCAAACAAAAACTCTAAGCTTTGCATCGAGTCTCTTTTCCTACTGAAAAAAACGGGTGTTTTCTAAATCAGTGCACATGTGTGTTTCCTCTTTATCCTTCTTTAATTTCATCGTATCTATCTCAATTGCTCAGCAGCAATGTAGTCTCAAATATTTTATGATACTTAATTTCAAGAAAATGGTTTCACCATGGTAGCAAAATAACAACAAACAGAATGGAAAATATATTAAATATAATTCCCTACTGCACAGAACTTTATAAATGTCATCAATATTTATACATGTAAGTGGAAAATCAAAGCTATCTGAGACCGAAGCAGAAAGCGAATGCATATAGAATCCTTTCCCAATAGTGCAATTTTCTCTGCTTAGATTAGAGGAAAATATTCTGGGATGTTTCTTTGTTATAACAGTTTTTTCCCCCATCTCTGAAAATTGCTCTTTATTCCAAATGCATCCCATTCCCTCCCCCCCCCATCGGATCAATTATTCTTATTTACCTTCTAAAAATGAGTTTGCCTTTGGCCACAGCTTCATGGTGTAACAAATGTAACAATATCAAAGAAGGGAGCAGCAGGGGGGAGTTGGGGGGTGTGAGCCCAAAGATGAAAGCATCTTGTACAGGTATTCAGTGGTAATCAGAAAAGAGAAACGATCCAGTAAAAAAATGCAGTTAAACCTTTGTTGGGTCACAGTGAGCTGATAGGGTCTTTTTTTACTAGAGCTTTTCAGCTAGCTCCCACCCAGCCTACCTGTCATGAAATAGTATCTTTGAAATCATTGACAATGGAGGTAAATGTATTATTTTGATAATGTTGCATTAGATTCCCACTGACAGCTCGGTCAGAGCCTCAGGTGTTGACCTAGTTAAGCCCCTTGCTTTGTGTCCACCACTATAACATTGTCTGCGTTCAGTTAAGGGCAAAGAGATGTGTTCCTCTCCATTTCTAAATTGCCAAGTGTTCACTGAAGTTCCCATTTCTTCTTTAGCAACTTATTTTAATCTGTTGTCTGGAGTTAAGGTAAATCATGAGATCACAGCACACAACTGAGCGACGCAGTGGTGCTCGATCTCTCTACTTTGAAAAGCAGAAATGATGGGGCGCCTGTGTGTTAAGTCAGTTAAGTGTCTGCCTTGTTCAGGTCATGCTCTCAGGGTTCGTGAGTTTGAGCCCAACATCGGGCTCACTGCTGTCAGCATGGAGTCTGCTTTGGATCCTCTGTCCACCCCGTCCCCCACCACCTGCATCTCCCCTACTCTGCTCATGCTGTCTCTCAAAAATAAATAAACATTAAAAAAAAAAAAAAAACAGAAAGGCAAAAACAATGATCAGCATTTACAGGGCAGCAACTATGCTTCGAAATTTCCATCCAACCCCTGACTTCATCCTTGGCACGGCTGTTTGAGGTAAGTATTACTGTACCATTTTACAGCTAAAAAACTGAGGTTTAGCAACATCATGGAACGTGTCAGATGTCACACAACCAAGGGCAGAATCTGGGTTCAAACAGACAGCTTCAACTCTAGACCCCTCATTCTTTCTAATGAATCCACTGTGTTGCCTCTCAGAATTATTGCACTTCACTTCAGGTGGACAGAAGACTCCCCCAAATAGCTACCAGTGGTGTGTTTTCTCTCATGGCATTCCACAGAATCTGCTGCAGAAATAGTTTTAAACACTAAACATACATTTAACAAAGAGATGGTATACAAATTGTTTTTATTTGGGAGAATGAAAACTACAATATGCTTAATCTGCCATTAAAATCTGTACTTCTTTATTTTTTTTAATGTTTTATTTATTTCTGAGAAAAAGAGAGACAGCGTGAGCAGGGGAGGGTCAGAGAGAGAGGAGACACAGAATCCGAAGCAGGCTCCAGGCTCTGAGCTGTCAGCACAGAGCCCGACCCAGGGCTCAAATCCATGAACCATGAGATCATGACCCGAGCCAAAGTCGGATGCTTAACCAACTGAGCCACCCAGGGGCCCCTGAAATCTGTACTTCTTTGTTTCCCTGCATTACCTCCTTCTCCTCTATGGGAAAAAAAAAATGGAGGTTTAGGCTGTAAACCTTATAACCACCAGTTTCATAAAACAGAATCTCTTTAGGGAAGAGGAATCACATCAAACTCTGCTGACTGACAGTCTTTTAACCTCAGAGACTACTCCCTCCAATTTCAGTAGTGGCCCAAATGAGAAAGAAGAAATATGAAGGCAAGATGGACTTTGGGGAAAAAAAGATCATCCCCGGTGTTGCCAAGAGCTGAGTTAGCAAACGATCTTCATAAACAACCTCAATTATGTTGTGCCTTCTCTGCACAGCTGGGTCATCCCACCGAGTGATGTTCCCATCACCAGATGTGCCGGTTCCCCAGTGCAACGCGAGCTCACAGTTTATCTGAGACACTTGTATTTAGTTCTGAGGGTCATCGCTCTCCCAGGTCAGCATTTTTCTCACTTCTCAAGTAAATCAGGCGTGACAAACCAATGTGTCATCCATGTTTTTCCTCCCTTCCAGATACGCTGTTCAATCAATACCAATTCCCAATGGTTACAACAAAGGCCAGTGCTCTTCCTCTGGGCCCGTGCACTCCCAGCCTGGAGGCATCATGGCGGTCCAACAACCCTGAATGGACACATTGAAAGTGACATCACCCCAATGCGATACACTTGGAAACATTCATCTTCTTTGAAGGGCAGGCCCAGGAAGGACAGGGTGGAGAAGTCGACACTCTCACAGACCATTTTCCCACCTGGCCTTTCACCTGCTCTCAGAAACATTTCTCAACAATCAGGCAATAAGCTTACGTTTTTCAAAGTAGACAGCATAACAGAATATTGACCTGGTATTTTGTGAGATAAATAAAACTGCACTGCAGCTAAAGGATAATCCCCTGATGATAGAGATCCAGTTATAGCTACCCCTAGAAATGTAGGAAGTGTAAATGGTTACCTATTAGCAACTGGCTTATGAAATCAAAACAGTCAGAGATTATGTAGATTATGCCTAAAACTAGTCCCAGGCCCTATTTTTTCTAATGGAAGTGCAAATTATACTGTGGTACCTTTTGCAACAGAGTTTTTTGTCATGTGTCACTGTTATGCACTCACTAGCTGTATCCCCCTAAAATTCACGCGCTGAAGCCTTACCATCCAATGTGATGGCATTTGGAGCTGGGATTTTCGGGAGGCAAAGAGGGTTACATTAGCTCATGAGAGTGGAGCCCTCATGCTGAGAGTATTGGATAATAAAAAGAGAAAGAGAGAGATCCATCCATGTGCACACAGTGAAGAAAGGCCAAGTAAGGTCCTACCTAGAGGTTGGCCATCTGGAATCCAGGAAGCAAGCTTTCACCAGGAGCCAAATATGCTAGCACCTTGACCTTGGACTTCCAGCCTCCAAAACTGTGAGAAATCAGTCTCTGTTGTGCCAGCCATCCAATCTATCGTATTTCGTCATGGCAGCCTGAGCTAAAGCATAATATGCTTTTTAATCAAATTTAACTAATACTGTTCCCCACATAAATGAAAAAATAATTAGGAGGAGCAACGAGGTGAAGAGCCATGCAAGGCCATGGTCCAGGTAGGATTTCGAATGCTTTCTTGTCACCTAATCAGAGTGGAGCTCCTGAAAATGCTTCCCAACACATTCATCACCAATTAGATTTCTGTTCTGGAGCAAAAACAAATGTGGTGGAGAAGTTTTGGGGTAGAGATGTATGTCAATGACTATGTTTTATGAAATAAAATTCAGAGCACATGACCAGACAAGGGATTTCTAGAAGCTATAGGACAGAAAGACTAAATTCAGGACAAGAACACACAGCCATTGCAATGCCTGTGCATGGGAAAACACTTTTATTCCCCCCAAAGTCTTTGCAAAACTCAAGTGTGTAAACATGATTGTACGTAGCACTCTTCAGCTTGTAAGTGACCAAAATCCATCCAAAACCACATAGACACCTGACAGAGAGTGCCAGAGTGTGGCTTCAGGCACACTGCTCCTGGGTGCCCTCTCCATGTCGTCGAGTGGCCGCATCCCACAGCCCTCAGTTCTATTTCCCTTGGGTCAGCTTTATTCACAGGCAGGTTCTCCCACAGTGGATAGAGAACAGGGCACCAGAAAACCTCAAGTGTGCAATCCAGACACAGGGAGTAAGGGATTAGGGGCTGATGATCGCTTGGTCACCCTTGACCAAGCCAGAGTAGCCATGGGCCAATCCTTGAGCCAGTACCTCACCAATAGGCTGGTATTTGAGGACAGCCACCCCCAAATCACAGTCCAGGGGCAGGAGAGGGATAGTTCCCCAAGGGAAAGTGGTGGGGAGGGATGCTTGTTGCAGCAACAGACCAATAGATGCTATCACTTATTCAACTTATTTCTGTTTAATTATTGTGTTATATGCATCGCTTCTTCTGTTTAGTCTTCTAACACTGACTATCCCGTGAGAATGGACAATGTGCCACAAACTCCATTCAACACATATTAGGTCAGGCCATAAGGAAAACTCTAAAATACTCCTTAAAAACTTCTCAGATACTTATTTTAAATGTATGCTTTTATCAAAACGTACAACATCTTGTGTCAAGGTATACATTTATGTGTGTGTGTATGTGTGAGCATATGTGTGTATGTACATATGTCTATGCACACACATGCATTATGGTGTTTACTATAAGCCAACCCCCCTCTTCTCCCCTCCCCTCTTCCTTCCCTCCCAGCCAGCCACTGTTCTGATATTGGAGAGTGTAACTTTGAACCAGAGAGATCAGCTCTTTGCCTCATAAAACTTGCTTTCTGGGAGTAGAGGAGGAGACAGAAAATAAATAAAGAAGCAAAATAAGAATGGCATCTGGCATTAAGGAAATTGGCTGGAGGCTGAGTCTGTCACCCATACTGCAGGTTTTGATGATTTCTTTCTTTTTCTATTACATTTTTTTTGTTTATTAATTTTGCGAGAAAGACAGAGTGCAAGCACAGGGAGGGGTGGAGAGAGAAGGATACAGAGAATCCCAAGCAGGCTCCATGCTGCCAGCACAGAGCCCAATGCGGGGCTCAATCCCAGGAACAGGGGATCATGACCTGAACCAAAATCAGGATTCAGATGCTTCACCGACTGAGCCACCCATGCGTCCCATCATTCATGGCTTTTAAAGAAATCTGGGCCTCGCCAATGATGGGGTCCCCTACAAGTGCTATTTTGATAGTCCTGCACTCATTGAGACTGATATTCACACCTTCCTTGCCCACCCTCTTCTCTCTCATAGTCGCCCCCTTAATATGGCCCTCATTCCCACCAGGGGCCTTCTCCCCACTTCCTCTGTGTGGGGGTGTGCTGCCTCTGATCTTTTTACTTAAAAATGTATATACATATAAATATATGTATGCATCTGGCATTGTTGGCTGACTTCAAATCAATCTCCTTCCGTGTTTGTGCATGTCATGTATATCCTAAAGTGCCCAAAGTATGATCTTTGATGCTATTTCCTTTCGATTCGTTGTATCACTACATTTTAATCTCCAGGAAAGATCCAGAAGCTTCAGGAAATAAAAGGGCATAGAAAGGCATAGAAGCCTTGAGAGCTTTCACGTGTACGCTATCCCACCATACCACGGTCCTCTGAGTGGTGCAGCTAAGGCTCCAGCAATGCTTTTTCAGGTTTTTGTAGTTTGAGCATAATCTCCCTGGAATGCTCTGAATCTTAGACTCCACATGACCTTGTAAGAAACCATAGTACGCATGCAGTCAATATGGAGTGTTAAGCTACCTGGTTCAAAAGCCTGGAGTAGGACTCTGCAGGGCTTAGGAGGAGAGAGTGATTTCAATTAACTCACTCTAGTGCCTGCTGCTACCCATGTTCCTTAAGGATCCTGAAAGATACTGCAGCTATTTTGTTTAAAAAAAAAAAAAAGAAAGAAACTTATATCTTTAGTGTTTGGACCTTCCTTCCTCTCTGTCCCCACCCCAAAGCAGGGAGCTCTGTCTTTCTGAACGCACCTACACTTCACAGACTTCCCTTCCAGCTCTGGAAAGTTGGTCTAGTTACCATCTTCCTTTCTTAGCTTCCTCATTTGTAAAATGGGGCTAATAATAGTACTTATCTCAGGAAGTTGTTGGCATTAAATGAGAGAATTCACATGAAAACGCTTAGCACATAGTGAACCTGCACCCAGCATATAGTAAGTCTTCAATAAATACAAGCCTTTGCAATTGTGACTAAAAACAGAGCAAAACAGGACTGTGTGGGTGGCTTAGTCAGTTAAGCATCTGACTTTGGCTCAGGTCATGATCTCACCGTTTGTGAGTGTTGAGCCTTGCGTCAGGCTCTGTGCTGACTGCTCAGATCCTGCAGCCTGCTTCAGATTCTGCATCTCCCTCTCTCTGCCCTTCCCCTGCTTGCTCTCTGTCTCTCTCTGTCTCTCTCTCTCTCTCAAAAACAAACATTAAAAAATATTTTTAAAAAAGCAATGAAAAGACACCCTTCCCTCTTCCCAAGGAAATAACACTCAGGGTTTGCGATGAGGGAACTAAGGGGTTTTATGGGGGAGATAATTTGGAAATTGGATATGATTAAAATCTAAAAGTAATAATGGGGTGGTGAATGATCCTGGAGTGGAAGTCAAGAGGTCTGGATTGAGTTCTGGCTCTGTGGCTAATTAATTGTGTGACTTGGGATGAACACATAGTTTCTGGGCACCTACCATTTGCCAGGTCCCGAGGATTCAGAGAGGCCAATAAAACATCATTCCTGTCCTCCAGACATTCACAGCTTATAGAAAAGAAAATTACATGAACGCAGAAAGCAAATACTATGTGATCCACACAGTAAAACAGTTATAGAAAGGGGACCAGTTTATAGTCTCTGGAGGGTCCAAGAAGTCTTCTCAGAGTGGGGTTGGTAGCAAGTCTGGGTTTAACTGATCTACATACAATTGAGGAAGGGGAGCCAGACAGACTTGAGTCAAAAACTCACACCGGTACCTTAGAGTTGAATGAAACAAGTGGATGACCTGCACTGAGCCTCAGTTTCTTCCTCTGTATACCATCTTTTTGTAAACCATTCTTAGAAGGATGAGAAATAACACATATAAAGTGTTTAGCCAGGATCATTAATGCAGGTTATATGTTGGGCACATTGTAGAAACACAGTTGTACATTCCTTCCCCTCCTAAACCCTTTCAGCCTTCACACTGCACCCCTATGCATCAGACCCAAGGGAATGCGATGTTGTCACCTCTCCGTGCAATGCTAGAAGCTTCTATGAACTTACTGGAATTGAAAGTTTAATGTGGAAAGTTTCACGAATAGCTGTTGGTTCAGGTAGAGAGGTGGGTGAATACAACCATGAAATATATTTCTAAATTTCACCAGCTTTTCTGCTAGGGCAAGGCAAAGCTTAGTCATCCCTTCTGCCTGTTAATCTCTCTCTCATTTCTCCTGGGAAGTTATTCCAGCTAACAAATGATCATCAACCTATTTTCTCCTTCCTGGTAGACAGGGCATACCACTGAGCTTTCTAAGGCTGACAAGAAAAAGGTCTCTTTCTAGAGAAAATTCCAAGTCCCTTGCCTAACCCAAATTCAGAGAGACTCCCTTCCCTGGATTGGGGAACCCAAATTTCAAACTACAGCTTCATTCACAGACTCTTTAAAGTTTGGAACCTCAACTGGATTGCAGAAATGAGCCCACATTCTAACCATTGTAGAACTGGAAAGGAAAACGATGGTCAGAGATCATTTGGTCTTTCGTATCCCTACCAATGAGAAAAAACCCACACTGACAGAGCTGCAGTGACTCCCCTACGGTCCCGTGGCTGGCTAAACAAAGGAGTCAGAAGAAAATCTGAATTCCAGACTCCTAGACACTGCTCAAAAATTTCCCCTGAGGGCTTAGTCCTTCCAAATAATCATCAAGTCAATAAAAAACCCAATGTAAAAACCCAAATGTAATCGAACACAGTTAATGTTCCAATCACATTTTCTGGAAATTCCTGATAAACACAATAGCAACACAAGTAGGGATTGGGGTGAAGAAGATTAAAAACAAATGTATAGGAGTTAAATTATGTGTTAAACTCTAGCAAAAATATTTGCTATTTTTCACTCATTTCCAAAAAGCCCATGAAGATCATGGGGTCCATGGTTAGATAAACATTAATTATGAGAAAAGTTAACATATATATATATAATGTTTATTTTTGAGAGAGACAGCATGCATAAGTGGGGAAAGGGCAGAGAAAGAAAGAGAGGGGGACAGAGAATCCAAAGTGGCCTCCGTGCTGACGGCAGAGACCCTGATGCGGGGCTCCAACTCATGAACCATGAGATCATGAGATCATGACCTGAGCCAAAGTCTGATGTTTAACCAACTCAGCCACTCAGGCATCCTTGGTTTTGGATATTTTAAGAGGATGAAGTGCTATTTCGCCTAATTTCATTGTGAATATAAAAGAAAACAGGGACATTAGGTAAAAGTTAAAGAAAACATGAATAAAGTAGGGACTTCAGTTAAGTAATAATGCATTGATATTTGTTCGTTAATTGTGACAAATGCACTATACTAGACATAAGATGTTGATAATGGGGGAAACTGAGTGTGGGACATACTCACTTGATGTCCACACTCCCTTTTCAGTTTTACTATACATTTAAAGCGGTTCTAAAAAGTAAGCCTTGTTTTAAAAAAATAAAACAAACAAACAAAAAAGCCAAGTAAGCAAGAAACTTCCACCATGTTCTTAGATCGTGGACCATTACAATAGTACCGAGTTAGAATGGAAACTTGCAAATGTCTAAATGGCATCAAGAGTCCCTATATGCATAAGCCTGTATTTCGAACTGTCTGCCAGGCAAATGCATAGGACTTATGAGTGTCCATTATTCCTCTAGCCTCACTCCACTACAGCATATTGCTGTGAGCAAACTATACGTGGAGAAAGAGAATGGCCTTCAGATTGCCAAGTACTCTGTGAACAAATTTCACCCAATTTTCAGGACAGCTTTCTTTCTTTTTCATTTATGTTTAAGAGTCAGAGAGAGACAGCATGAGAAGGGGAGGGTCAGAGAGAGAGGGAGACACAGAATCCGAAACAGGCTCCAGGCTCTGAGCTAGCCATCAGCACAGAGCCCGACGTGGGGCTCAAACCCACGAACCGTGAGATCATGACCTGAGCCAAAGTCGGACGCTTAACCAACTGAGCCAGGCGCCCCTCAGGACAGCTTTCTGACATATACATCATCACCTCCATTTTTGCAGATGATAAAATTACATTCAGAGAAGGTAAGAAATCTGCCTAAGATTTCTCAAATATGGTAAAAGTGTACTTAATATTTGCTTCCACATCTACACATTCCTTAAACATTTAACGTTCTTCCCTCTTCTTACTGTGAATGAACATAGAAACCATTTTATGAAGAGCTGTCCAAAACATGACATAACTGTTGCTGGTGTTTTAGTCATCACATCTCTTTAGAACCTCCCTGGATGTGACAGTTTCTGAGACCTTCCTTATTTGTGATGACCTTGACAAGATTGAGAGGCAATGATAAGGCAGTTTGTAGAATGTTTCTTCTTGGAATTTGTCTGATATTTTTCTCAGGATTATAATGGGTTTATGGATTTTTGCAGAGGAAGACAGGACGGGTACTATGCCTTTTTCGTCACATCATATCAAGAGTATCGACTATCAATTTTATGTATTTTTGTTAATGCCGGTCTTGATCGCCTGGCGGAGGTAGTATTTGTCAGGTTTCTTTACCGTAAACTCTACAGTTTTCTCCCCTTTCTATATGGTATTCTTTGGGGAAAAGTAAATGTGGGCAACTTGTACTGGATGAGTGAAAATTGATGCTCCATTTCTTTGAGGATGAAATATCTATACAAATTATTTGGAATTCTACATAGGAGATTTATGGATCTGTACCCATGTATTTATGTATGCAATTATTTACTTATACCAATATGAAGCTATGGAAATTTATTTTATACTTTGGGTTGTAATCCAATACTACTTTCCGTATTTTACTGCTCAAGTCATTCCAGCTTTTGCCATGGGGAGCTCTTTCAGTTGACTTACATGTCTCTTTGACATCCTCTTGATATTGTGTGTTTTCTTTTGTTTGATTTCTTTTTGAAAATTTTCTTAATTCCTGATACTACAAAAAATATTATAGACTTGTCTTGTATATTTCCTGCCCCTGTACTAGAATCTGCCATTTATACATGAAACCCTGGCTCCCTTCTTTGGAAAATAGTATTAGAGACCAAGATGTGGGTAGTGAGTGTATCATAACTTGGGCATATATGCATATACATAAATATTTCTATACATGACCAACTTTTCTCTATATTAAGTTAGACATGAGCTCACATTGATGTCTCCAGCTCCATTCCATGTCTGTGTCCATCATGATGTGATTCGTTCTAGTATGTTTCCCATTTCTGTAAACCTCCATTTGAACAGTGAGAAACTTGACACCTATCATTGACCACTCATTTACTTAATTGTTCAAGTCCAGGATACATGTATGGTGATATCAGAATTGTTAACATCTCCCCCTATGGAAAACAACTTTATCAAGTAGAGCACAGTGCTATGTACAGTCTTATTCATTTCCAAAGATGTTTAGGGCAACACCTTATCTCCAACCAAGCTCAGTGATCTTGTTTCACACACTTGTAATACATTTCGAGTCTTTTGTCTCTTTCTGTATCCATCCTGAGGCCCTGTAGTCTCCTAGATTATTTATTTTTAAGATACATACATAAAGGTTCATTGCTTGTGCTATAAAGTACTATGGTTTTGACAGAAGTATAGTGTGGTTTCACCTCCCTATAACATCTCTTCCATTTCACCAATTTAACAACCCCTTCACATCCCCACCTGCTCCCCCCTCCCCTTTTGAACCCCCTGGAAACCACTGATCTTTCAACTGTCATTGTGGTACTGACTTTTCAGATTGCCATTAAATTGGAATCACAAAGTACTTAGTCTTTTCGCACTGACTTCTTTACTTACCTAGAAGTACTTAAGATTCCTCCTTGTAGCCCTCTTGGGGCTTAATAGCTCTTTTCCTTTTTATTGCTGAATAATATTCCATTGTTTGGATGTACCATAGTTTGATTATCCATTCACCTATTGAAGACATTTTAGTTGCCTCCAATTCCAGGCAATTGTGAATAATGCTGCCACACAGGGTTTCCTGCAGGCATTTGAGTGGTATACATTTTCAGATCAGTTGGGTAAATACCAAAGAATGGACTGTTGCCAGATCATACCGTAAGATGACATTTAGCTTTGTAAGAAACTACCAAACATTCTTCAAAAGGGACTCCATCATTTTGCATTTCCAGTAACAAGGAATATTTCATCTTGATTTGTATTCTTTTTTAAAATAGTTTATTGTCAAGTTGGTTTCCATATAACACCCAGTGCTCATCCCCACAAGTGCTCTCCCCCGTGCCCATCACGCCCCTTCCCCTTTCCTCCACCCCCATCAGTCCTCAGTTTGTTCTCGGCATTCAAGAGTCTCTCACGGTTTGCCTCCCTCCCGCTCCCCAACTATTTTTCCCCTTCTCCTCCCCCATGGCCCTCCATTAAGTTCCTCCTATCCACCTATATGTGCAAACATATGGTATCTGTCCTTCTCTGCCTGACTTACTTCACTCAGCATAACACCCTCAAGTTCCATCCAGGTTGCTACACATGGCCAGATTTCATTATTTCTCATTGCCATGTAGTATTCCATTGTATAGATAAACCACATCTTCTTGATCCATTCGTCCGTTGATGGACACTTAGGCTCTTTCCATGTTTTGGCTATTGTTGAGAGTGCTGCTATGAACATTGGGGTACATGTGCCCCTTTCATCAGCATTCCTGTATCCCTTGGGTAAATTCCTAGCAGTGCTATTCCTGGGTCACAGGGGAGTTCTAGTGTTAATTTTTTGAGGAACCTCCACACTGTTTTCCAGAGGGGCTGCACCAGTTTACGTTCTTACCAACAGCATAGGAGGGTTCCCATTTCTCCACATCCTCGCCAGCATCTAGAGTGCTCTGATTTGCTCATTTTAGCCACTCTGACCGGCATGAGGTGGTATTCTTTTATAGCATTTGATAATCTTTCTATTTTTAATTTATTTTAGCCAGTTTAATAGGTATGTAGTGGTAGCTCACTGTTGTTTTAATTCACAGTTACACAATGGTACATTATGACTTCTGTTATTGATTTCTAGTTTTATTCCATCATCACCTCAGAATATACTTTATATGATTTCTGCCTTAAAAAATTAATGTGTGTTTTATGGCCTAGAATGGGGTGCATTTGATGAATTATCCATGTAAACATGACAAGAATATGTATTTTGTTGTATTTACATGGAGTAGTCTATGAGTCTATGAAAGTCATATGTCTATGATATATGAGTATTTCAATGAGATGATGCTGATTGATAGTATTGATAAGGTCAACTGTATCCTTACTGAGTAGTTATTTGTTTGTTTGTTTGTTGTTTGTTGTTGGTTTTTTTTTTCTTTTTTTGCCTGTTTGATCTATCAATTCCTGAAAGAGGGATATTGAGTTTCACAGCTAAATAGTGTATTTATGTATTTCTCACAGTTCTATCATTTTTTTGCTTCTCATATTTTGATGCTCTGTTGTTAGGTACATCTAGGGTTATTATGCTATCTTGGAGACCTAATTCCTTTATCATTATGAAATGCTTCTCTTTATTTCTAGTAGTTTTCCTTATTCTGACATTTACTTTGACAGAAATTAATATTGCCACTCTGGCTATTTTCGTTGGTGTTAGCATATTTTCCTCTAGCCCCCTACTTTTAACATATTGGTATCTTTATAGTTTAAGTGGATTTCTTGAAGGCAACATAGAGTCAGATCTTGTTTTTGATCTGGAAACCTCTATCTAACCTGGTGAATGTAGACAATACATATTTTAAATGATTATTGACACGATTGGATTCTTATCCACTATGTAACTATTTTCTATTTGCTGCATCTGTCCTTTTCTGTCTTTCCCTTAATTTTTTTTTTCCTTCTTTGGTTTTAGTTGGGCATTTCATCTATTTTATCTGTCTTTTAACATAATGAGTTTTATCTATTTAACATAATGAGTATATTTAAAAATGTTTAATGGTTACCCTAGAATTTTCTACATTTTATACTCATCTAATTCCATCTTCAAATAACACTATATTTTTTGGCATATAGTGCAAGGTACCTTATAACAAAATTTTCTCAATCCCTCCCTCCTGTTGGATGACATTGCTATAATTCATTTTACTTATAAGTATGCTATAATTACCCAATGCATCCTTATTATTATAACTTCCAGCAAACACTAGCACTTAACTTTTAGATCAATTAAGAATAATAAAACTCTTAAGGTCTGCAGTTTTAAGAATTCTTTCCATGCCCCTGCCCCCGAATTTCTCATTTCCTCTTATGTATTCAACTGTGTTAGCCTTTATCTCTAGGTTATGATCTCCATCTGCTTTCATAATCTCAGTACCTTGAATTTTTTGTAATTCCTGGGTCTTCTCTAACCTAGGACCTAGATTTCATGATCCAAAACCCTAAACCACTTCAACTCAATTCTATGTTGAGTGAAATTCTAGAATAACCCTACTAAATATGCCTGGAAAATAAGATTGGAAAAATCCCTGAACAAATAATAATTTTCTAATAAATTGCTCTCATTGGCTATTGTTATGACACCCACAAATGGTTAAGAAATAAAAATAATTGGGGTGCCTGGCTGGCTCAGTCAGTTAGGCATCTGACTTTTGATTTTGGCTNTCTCTCTCTCTCTCTCTCTCTCTCTCTCTTCCCCCCCGCCCCTCCCTCACTCATGATCTCCCTCTCAAAATAAATAAATACACTTAAAAAATACAAAAACAAAGATAATTATAATTATTGGTATGAGTTGAGTTTTCTAATATCTAGAGACATAAATCTAAAGGGCATATATGGGTGCGGGATAATGTGGAATGATGTGGGATAAAGACAGAAGGATCAGGCAAATATATTGATATGGGTCCACTAAGTAGAGATTCAGCATTTAATGTTGCCGCTTGGGGAGTTAGAAGGGCTTGGACAGTCTGACTAGCTGGTTGGCTGAAATTTGGACCAAAATGTGGCTCACACTGAGTAAGCTGAAAATAGTAAGCTGGGCCTGCCTTGGTTCAGTGTAGAAAACATTCAGAGACTCGGCGAGATTAGAATGTTCTAGTGGATTTATCATTTAAGACCTACTTATCCTGGGAGGGTCCAAAAGATATACTTTCCACCATAACTGTGAGAAGGAAATTGGTGAAGGGATCCCCAGCATCCTTAAGAGTTCTCCGATTGCTGTTTTCCATAGGCCAGGCTTTAGAGTGGGAACAGCCGTTACTGAGCTGGAAACCTAAATACAATGAGATTAATTGAAACCTAGGGTGTGCGGGGCCAAGTAGCTGCAACTCAATAGCCAAAGGCAAGCTGGACATAGTTACCATAATGGATAACAATGTCAGAGAAGCGATCAGGAAGGGTGGGGTGCAGGGAGTTAAATGACAGCAAGGAGACAGGAGGGAAAGTTTTAGGGTGCTGCTCTGTATCTTTATTGTGATTGTGAGGACATGCCTGTATACATTTGCTAAAACTCACTGAATTGTACACTTACAAAAGGTAACTTTTTCTGCAGGTAAAGTGTGATTCAATAAACTTAACTTTTGAAAAAACCTCACAGGTAAATATCATGCAATAGAAATAATACAGGCTTAGGATTCAGACATGCATGTGTGTGATTTCCAGCCCCTCTGCTTATGAGTTGTGTTGTTTAAACATTCACCCACTGTCCATCCATCCATCTCTCCATCCATCCACTCAATCAAAATTAGAAAAAATAATATTCCGTGTGCTGGGGATGATTAATTAACGAAGGCGGTGGAAGTCATTGCCCTCGTGATCTGGTGTATTTGAACTGAGCTCTGAATAATGAGAAGGAGCAACCCAGGGGAGCATCTGGGAAATGCATTCGAGGCAAAGATAAAAGCAAGCAGAAGTAAGAGGAAGAAGCAAGCATGACATGTTTGACAGCTGCCCAGAGCACCATGAGCAAGCTAAGTAGAAGGAGGTGAGATCAGAGTGGAGGCCGTTACCAGACCACAGATGCATCCATGGGGGCCGATAAGCTGGGGGTTTGTTCTGAGAACAATGGTAAGCCACGACAAGGCTTTGAGGCCAGTCACCTGTACAGATGTATATGTTAGAATGGACCCTTCTAGCCAATGTATGGAGAATTGCCTGTGAGGAGGGCTTGGAGGTAGGGAGAGGATGGAAACTGATGGTTTGGACCTGATGAGTGAGAAAAAGAGAAGTCTTAGGATTCTTTACTGAATCTGCTTGAATCTTTTTTTTTTCTTTTTTAATTTTGTAAAACTGAACTGGTAATATATATTCATCAAGGTTATTGAGAGAATAACTGGGGCCAATATAAATAAAACAGTGATCAAAGACTCTACCATACATTAGACACTCAAAAATCTAAATTTTCCTCCACCAATATTTTATCAAAATGAATACCAATAATAGATATCTCTGTCCTTTAGACACCAGTCAAGAAACTAATGTTTTATTCACTGTCAAACCTCAGATTCTATTACCCTAGTTGTGTAAGGGCTCAATATCATCCAGTTTGAAATAAGTAAATAATAGCTAAATAGAATGGAAGAATTGGTTTCTGGCAGGGGTTTTTGTGTGTGAGGGGGAGGCGGGAGAGATCCTTTGTGTTGTTTCAGAAGTAAGAGTCTTATTTCTAGAAGACAAGAGCAATTTTATAAAGTCCCACTTCTCACTTACAACTTATTAAAATATAAATACTGCTTTAAAGTCTAATTATTCCATAAGAGAAACTGGCAAATGAAGCTTAATATATAGAGAAACTAGCAAAACTAAATAGTATGGGTTTCATGTACTAGATTTTCCTCTTAAGAATATATTACTTTTTAAAAAATTTAAATCTGTACATGTATTTTTAAAAATCTTTTTTAATTCCTCAGAATCATAACCAGGTTTTGGTAATTTGATTTTCTGTGTAATAGCCTTATGATCAGGATAAAGGCTTAACCAATTTCTCCCAGACATGCTTGATTTACTCCCTAAATTATTTGAAGCAACAGATGCCGTCAGTAATTTTCTACACATTTATTTATTCATTACTGCAACCCTGGTTCTATTTATATGTTATTTCTGAGGGTCAGTAAAATGATTCATTAGGATGGCTACATCAATAAAGCCTCAGTTAGGAAATGGATATTATAAGCATTATATTACCTGACCTCATGAAGAAAATATCAGCCAGCTTGAAAATAAATGTATAGAGATTATGCCATCTCATAAATGGAAATAAAAAATAATAAAATATTAATAAAGACTCAGAAAAATGTGAGGCATCACTAAGCACACCGAGGATCACAGACAGAGAAAGGAGAGAAAGGAGCAGAAAAATATTTAAAGAAATAACGACTGACAGGTGTCCAAATTTGATGAAAGCATAAAGCTACATATCTGAAATTCCAAAAAATCCCAAGTAGGATAAATGCGAGGAGATCCACACACAGACACATCATAGTAAAAACACTAAAAGTCAAAGATAAAGAGACTATCTTGAAAACAGCAAAAGAAAAATGATTCATCACATCAAAGGAACTCCAGTGAGATCAACAAGTGGCTTCATGGGGAAAAATAGGGGCCAGTGCACAGTGGGATGACATACCCAAAGTGCTAGAAGAAATGAAACATGGCCAACCAAGAAGTACAGCCAGAAAATTAAGGTCAAATGAAGACATTCTGAGAAAAATTAAAAACTGAGAAAATACATTGATAAGAAACCAATCTCATAAGGAATACTAAAGAAACTTGTCCTGGGGTGCTGAGGTGGCTCAGTCGGTTAAGTGTCCGACTCTTGATTTCAGCTCCTGTAATGATCTCACGGTTTGTTTTGTGAATTTGGGCCCCACGTCGGGCTCTGTGTGGACAGCACAGAGCCTGCTTGGGATTCTCTCTCTCCCTCTCTCTCTCTGCCCCTCCCCACTCCCAAAATAAATAAATAAACTTAAAAAAAAAGTTCTTCAGTTGGAAAGCAAATGACACCAGAGAAACTTATGATGCAGTTGAATCCACATGAAAACAGAAAGTATACCAGCTAAAATAACTGTGTAGGTAATTGTAAAAGACAATATAATTGCATTATAATTATTCTCTTTTTTCCTTATTTGATTTAAAAAACAATTACTTTAAACTATATATATGCACATTATGTAACATATAGGATCTATATATGTTCTTTGCATATAAAATTACATATATTCAATAACATGTATACTTATAAATTATATATTTATATAATTTTGTATTTAATTCAAATTTTTGGTTATAAATTAAACATATATCAAATATGTATGATATTTATATTTATAAATGATATATTTATAATGATTAATAATTAATATATTAATATGACTATATATAATGCTACTATATATATATACTTAGATATATATACACACACATATAAATGCATTTTTCAAAATGGAACATATATAAATGTAATATATTAAGCAAAGTGCAAAGAAGGCAGATGGGGACANTTATGTATATATACTTCTATTTTTCCCTCATTCAGCTTCTTCAAAACACATAAAATTTTATAAAGTAAGAAACATAACAATGTATCAATGGGTTTGTTTTATATGTAGACATAATATGTATGACAATATTTGCAAAAAAGCAAGATGAAGGAATAGAGCAATAGAAATAGTAGATGAAATAGTCTTTAAAACTGTTAGAAAGATAATTGGAGAGAAAGAGAAATATTTTATCAGGAAAAAATAGTCACTCAATCAGGAAATATAACAATTATAGATGGATATATATGCACTTAAAAAAGACTCAACATACATAAAGCAATACTGAAAGACTTTAAAGAGAAATAGAAAATTGAACAATACCAGTTGGGTACTAACATGCCTCACTTTCAATCACACAGAGAAAACCTGGAAAGAAAGTGAGGAAATGAGAGACTTGAAAAACACACTAAACCAAGTAGACACAACAAACGTCTATAAAAACACTATAGCTAACATCAGCAGAATGTGCATTCTTCTCAAGGGCACTGGGAAAGTTCTCCGGGATAGCCCCCACGCTAGGACACAAAACAAGCCTCAATACATTTAAAAAGACTGAAATCACATGAAGTCCACTTTCCCACCACCAGGGAATAAAATTGGAAATATAGGACAGGGCTGCAGGATACAGCCCTGACTGAGACACTCTGGGGACCTGCTCTCCAGTGAACCTGGTGAAAATTAGATGATGTAGAGACAGATATAGAGATAGAGCTAGAGAGATAGAGATATAGGTGAAAATTTTGTATATATGATATATAATATATAAAGAAAATATAGAGAGAATATGATATTTATATACATATATGGAAATGGTCAAAAGGTGTAAATAAAAAAAAAAATTCAAGAAAATCTACTCAAATTTGCTTAGAACAGCCAGAGTCTCTGATATTTGAATAGAGACCCCCTCTCTTCCTAAGGGGGCCAAATTCTGGGTGGGTACACCTTGTAATACATTAGTCTGTAATGAATCTCAAAAAGAGAGAGAAAGACAGGAATAGAGAAAGGAAGAGGAAAGGAAAAGTTCTCTTTACAGAGGAAAGCCAGGTAATAGAGGCAGACAAAACAGATGGGGGTGTCTGGGTGGCTTAGTTGGTTGAGCATCTGACTTCTGGCTCAGATCATGATCTCGTGGGTTCATGAGTTTGAACCCCACATTGGGCTCGCTGTTGTCAGTGCAGAGCTCGCTTCAGATACTCTGTCCCTCTGTCTCTTTGACCCTCCCCTGCTCTCTCCCTCTCTCTCTCCCTTTCAAATTAAATACACATTAAAAAAATGGTAGAACAGAAAACTGTAACCAACAATGTAGTACCTGACTGGGCAAGGAACACCAGTAGATAATAAAACTGTTCCGTGAAATGCTGGTGACATAACATCCCACAGGTGACTTATGAATCAGAAGAAAAAAATAAAAGGACTTTACAATAGAGAACCCTGTCTGCCAGTACTTTTAACAAATAAGTTAAATTGATGCTCACTAAGGTAGAGAATCTCACACAGGGAGCTCCTGTTGCAACATACTTTAAAGACACAAAGTCACCTACGAAGCCTCTTGCCAAAAAAGTTCCATCCTCATCAAGTCGAGCTTCCAGACTTCCAAACTGCATTTGTGGGAAATACAAAGGTTGAAGAATAAATTTTTTTAAAAAACACAAGGATGAACTAATGAGAACGAGACAGTGAGTCGTTTTATACGATGACGGCTTTGGGCTCCATAAAAAGTCCACATTATGAAAGAAAATATAGAGAGAATGTTCCAGAATGAAAAAGTAGAAGAGATATTAGAAGCAAATGCAAGATGTGAACTTTGATGAGACATTCGAACAAAAAGTCCAGTTATAAAGTGTATTTGGGGGGCACCTGCATTCTCAGTGGGTTGAGTATCCAACTCTTCATTTCGGCTCAGGTCATGATCTCTGGGTTGTGAGATCGAGCCCTGTGTCGCTCAGCTAGGAGTCTGCCTGCGATTCTCTCTCTCTCTCTCTCTGTCTCTCTCTGCCCCTGTCCTTAACTGGTTCTCTCTCTCTATGGAAAAACAAAAACAAAAACAAAAACACAAAACACAAAACAAAACAACAGCTATAAAGTGTATTTGGGGAACACTGAGACATTTGAATTAAGAGTGATTCAGAGTTTACACTATATAATTGCAATCATTTTTACTTAATTGTAATAACAATGTTGTTATAAAATTGGTATAAAATATATACAATGTCATTTTAGGAGATACATAAGTGTTTAGGACCCTGGTCTTCAACATATTTTTACAAGATTTAGCAACTTTGTAATGAATAGAAATGAACAGAAAGAGAGAAAAATGTGGCAAATGTTTACGGTTGAATCCAAGGCTAGAGCATGTGGGAATTCATTCTACTTGTTTGTTTGTTTTTTACAAATTGTACATATGGAAGTTTCCCTAATAAAAAAATGGGGAACATTGTATAGATTTGAAATGTTAGAAGACACACTTGCAAATAACTCAAAGAAGAAATCATAGAGAAATTAGAAAAATACTCTGATTCTGAAAACGATATTGGCAAATCAGTGTTAACCAGAAAAAATACTGATCCCCTCCAGGCTGGCATCCCCATGTCCCCCGGGGTTAACAACAGTTAGTAGTCTCATGCAAGGTTCTAGGAAACCCGTTCAGGTCCAGCACTTTGGGTCAACTGGCTTCAAGTCCCTGTCCCCTGATGGTGTCCACACAAGAGCTATCCAGCCGTGAACATAGAGCAGGCAGGCTGGGGCTGGAGAATAGGTCCTGCCCAATCATCCTGTAATTGAGTCCCCGTGCCTGATACCGCCCTGAGAAGAGCCATAACTTTCCTAGTTGGTATACCCAAGATTTGAGATTCCCCCTTCCCAGAGTGTGACTTTGGAGCCTTTCAGGCTGCTGTGAGCAGCCCAAGGGCCTGGGGTTGGCGGCGGGGGCCATGAGGGACCGGCACACCTGATCTTGTCCTGTCCCTGTGATGTTCTTTTTTACCTTTTATTTATTTTTGAGAGAGAGACAGAGCATGAGCAGCAGAGGGGCAGAGAGAGAGGGAGTCACAGAATCTAAAGCAAGCTTCAGGCTCCAAGCTGTCAGCACAGAGCCCTACGCGGGGTTTGAACCCACAAACCGTGAGATCATGACCTGAGCCGAAGTCGGACACTTAACCGACTGAGACACCCGGCTCCGCCCCCGTCCCATGATATTTTTCCAAATGCACACAGTTCCTGTAGCCTGACACATAAATGTGTTGCTGGCTGTCTGGCCATTCTTTGCACGAAATATATTATAATTAGTGGGATAAAACTAATGAAACATTTAAAGGAAATTTTATAGCTTGAGAAGATTTTATTAAAATAAGGCCCAATAGTGAGTAAGTTAGACCAAACAAATGAAGAAGTCAAAGAAAAGAGAAACAAAAGAATCCCCCATAAATGTAGACAAAGGAAGAGGAGGGAAGAAATTAATTTTAAAAAAGACAATACTAATAAAATAGAGGGGATTAACAGTGTCAGAATTACTTCTTTGAGAAGAAAAAGAAAATAGGAGACCCTTCAAGCGGGATTAAAAAATAATGGGGAGTCACAAATGAGAAATTAAGATTTAGAAAAAATACAGTTATTGTTGTAGATTACAAAAATAAAATAGTTTTTAAATCTCTACACCAATAAAGTTGACAACTTATGTAAATAGGCAAATAAATCCCTTAAAAATGACTTCTCAAAACCACTTAATATTTAAAAGCAGAATGATATTACAGTCTCTAAATAAGTTGTATCATCTATCACAGGTTTTCCCACAAATGTAAGCCAGATTATATCAGAAAAAGTTCTGTTAAACATTCAAGAGACAAAATTTAAGTCTTATTACATAATATTATTACATAACTTCATACCTTTCAGAAATTTTTAAAAGATAAAAAACTCTTTATCTTCTTAATAAGTCCAGACAAAACATTTGGCAATATCTGACAACTACTGATGACAAATCTCTTTAATTTAGGAACGGAAAGTACTCCATCATAAATCTACAGCAAATACTGGAGCTGATAACGAAACATTGAAAGTATTCCTTCTAAAATCAGAAACGAAATAAAATGGATGATATTACTTTTCTTACTCCGCTGAATGCTGAAGGTCTAGGTAATGCAATAAAGCATAAAAGACATATAAAATAGATTAAAAAGTAAGAAGCAAAACTGTCATTATTGGAAAAGATATGATCACTTATATATGGAAACCTCCCTTTTAAAAAAATGTAAGTACAAATGATTAAATTCCTAAGAGTTTAGACAGATTTCTTAACATTAAAAAAGTCAACTGCATTTTATTCAATAGCAAAAAATAACTTGAAAATTCAATTTTGAATAAAGCAGCATTTATCAAAGCAACATAAAATAAGGTAATTAAGAATTAATCTAATGTAGGATTGCAAGACCTTTTTAAGGAAACTTATAAAACTTTATTAAGGGACATTTAAAAGACCCAATCAGAGAGGCTAAGCCTCAATACCCTAAAGACATTGGATCTACCTAATTGAATTCAATGCAATTCCAACAGATAATCTGATATCTTCCTTTTTTGGATTTTAGTCATTGTCAAATGCGTATCAATGAGCAAGCTATCCCCAAAGAAGGAGAGAGGTGAAAGAAGTTTCCTATCAGTAATTAAGACTTCTTATAAAACTATAGTCACAAAGAGAATGCATAATTTATGCAAGAATATGCAAATAGGCTAGTGGAAAGAAGCCACAACACACACACACACACACACACACACACACACACAATATACCAGAAGTGGACGTATGGGAAGGATCACTAGGGAAGGATAGATTATTTAATAAATGACGTTAGGACAACTGAATTATCCATATGAAGGTATAAAATTGGGCTCCTACTTTATAACTTACACAATTAAGGTTTTAGTCAGATTTCTTCAATATATATTAACTCATTTTAAACTCAGAGCTACAATATAATATGCTAGAAGTTTTTAAAAATCATACTTGATAAAATAAGATAAATAAAATAACAAAATAACATAAAATAACATAAAATAACATAAAATAAAATAAAATAAAATAAAATAAAATAATCCTTACTTCATAGATGATAAAGTAAGACACAGAGAGGTCAAGTAACTAGTCCAGGGTAATATCTGCTCAGGTTGAAATTTGCCGATGTTGAAATTTACCAAGGGATAAGACCTACGATTCAAAACTCAGATGGGCTGATTTTAAAATCCTTAGTCTTAAATACTCAAAGTGTGTTCTATCAATTCCAGACAGTTTAAGGACTCAAGCTGGAAAATCAAACTTCATGCCTTGTAGAAAAAAATATATACAAAAATATCTTCATGATCCTGAGGTAGTAAAAAATTCTTAAGCAAAATTCAAAAGGCACATGCCATCAAGGAGAAAATGATGAAGTCACCAGCAATAAACTTCAGTTCATCAAAGATACTTTAAAGAAATAAAAATATGAGCTATGCAATGGGAAGATGGTAGATTCACCATTCATAATCAGCAAAGGATTAATGTACTGAATTAAAAAAAATTTTTGAGACAGTAATGAAATGATAAAACATCCCATTTTAATGAAGAAAAAGATATCAAAGTGGTTTCTTATAGAAAGATTTCATGAAAGAACCAAAAATTATCAAAATACTCAAACTCAATATGGCTCAACCTATCAGGAGTCCAAAAAAATGCAAAGTAAAACCAAAGTAGATTCTGTTCCATACCCACCAGACTGGCAAAAATAAAAAAGGTTTATAATATCAATTGTTGACAAGAATGTGGGGCAAGAGAAACTCTATACCCTGCTGGTCAGAATACAATTGGCCAACTACCTAAGACACAAGTTGCGCTGTCCGATCACAGGGAAAATATGCATACCTGTCTACGTAGGAATGTTCCTCCTAGGCCATATACAAGAAGGTTCCTGGCAGAGTTTTTGTGTAATCACAAAAACTGTTTTTTTAAAAAACACACAAAAGTTTATCAAAGATGGAGCAGATGTATAAATTTAGATATATTCATGCAATTAAATATCATCGAGGAGTGGAAATAAATAAAATAGATCTTTATACATCAGCACAAGTGCGTTTCAAAAACTCAGACTTAGTGAAAAGGAAGATATAAAAGAATACATACAGCTTGATTCCATTTATTACAGATCAAAAGTAATGTATTATATATATTATATGTTGCATTATATATATTGCATAGTATATATTATATATATATAATATATATATAGGAAAGCTATAAAGGAGCATAGGGAATGAGAAGTTCAGAGACAAAATGGCAGTCACCCCTGNTTCTTGACTTTCATGATTGGCACCAACATGACCATTTTATCACTATTTTTCAAACTATATAAATATATCATTGATGCTTTAAAAATATATATAATATACATTTAAGCTACATGATTAATATTTAAGAGAGTTCATTTTAAAAAGAGCATAAAATATAAAACAATAAAAATAAAAATAAAAAATAATTTTTTGTTAGAAGGCATAAAACAATAAAACAATCTAAGAGTCAGAGAAAACTGTTAGGAAATTCTTACTGTCTCCATGTGTATTTGAGGTCAGGAGAAAGCACCCATATTTTCTTTCTTCACTTTTACATCATTTGGGTTTTTTCTTTTGTTTTTAACCATCATACCTTAGTTTTGGATTTATAAATAAAGACAAGAAGTGGTATACATGCACACACACTCACACACACACACAATGGAATACTACTTGGCGATCAAAAAGAATGAAATCTTGCCATGTGCAACAACGTCAATGGAACTGGAGGGCATTATGCTAAGTGAAATTAGTCAGAGAAAGGAAAATATATGATTTCACTCATGTGAAATTTAAGAAATAAAGCAAATGAACATGCGGGAAGGGAAGGAAAAACCACAAAAGAGGGATAAAAACCATAAGAGACTCTTAAATACAGAGAACAAACTGAGGGTTGCTAGAAGGATCTTGGGTGGGGGGATGGGCTAAATGGGTGCCGAGCATTAAGGAGGGCACTTGTTGGGTTGAGCACTGGGTGTTATATGTAATTGGTGAATCACTAAATTCTACTTCTGAAACCATTATTACACTGTAGGTTAACTAAATTGGATTTAAATAAAATTTTAGAAATAAAAAATAAGATAATTTAAATGAGGACAATAATAGTATTTCACTGGAAATCTTTGTAGGATACATTCCTAAGAGTTTCAGGAAGGAGTCAATAAGATAAAACAAAATCAACGTCGTTCAGTGATGAATGGCTACACATCAGTGGTGCATTCACCCGGCAGTGAAAAGGAATTGATGGTAGTGGTATATGCCACATCTCATGGGCATTATGCTGAGTAAAAGAAGCCAGTCTCAAAAGGATACAAATTGTGTGACCACATTTTGATGGCATTCGGAAAAAGACAAAACTATGGTGAACTGCAGTGGGGGAGATCAAAGCAGTGGTCACCAGGGGGAAGGGTGGGAAAGGGAGGTAGTGTTTCCAAGAGATAGCACTGCTGTGTATGCGGACTATGGTGGTGATTTCCTGCACTAAATACCATGCCCTATACGTGCCTCTACTCCCATATATGCCAAAGTTATTTTTACTATATGAGTAGAAGAAAGGGAGGGAGAGAGAGACATAGAGAGAGAAAAGGAAGTGGGGAGGAAGAGAAGGAAGGAAAGAAAGAAGGGAAGGAGAGAGTGAGGAAAGAAGAGAGAGAGGGAGGGAGGGAAGGAGGAAGGGTGGGAAGAAGGGAGGAATCTATCTTTAAATGCCATGTGGTACCCTGGATTCAGATACTGGAAGAGATAATAGACATTAGTGAAAAAAACTGACGGAGTCCAAAAAAGAAAGCCTGTGTTCCGTAATTATAATGTACTGGGTTTAATTTGTTAGTTTCAACAAATGTGCTACACCAATATAAGATGTTAACTTTAGGAAAAACTGGGTAAAGGGTATATAAAAACTCTCCATATTACCTTTGTAACTTTTCTGGAAATCTAAAATTATTTCCCCACAACGTTTACTTTAAAAAAAAAATCCAAGGAAAAACGTAGACGGTATAATTTTTATTTTAATACATGGAGGGAGAGAGGGGTGCTGGGTGGCTCAGTCGACTGAGTGTCTACTCTTGATTTCAGCTCAGGTCATGGTCCCAGGTTCATGGGATCGAGCCCCGCATCAGGCTCTGCACTGAGTGTGGAGCCTGATTAAGACTTTCTCTCTCCTATGCCCCTGTCTCCCGCTCGTGCACTCTCTCTCTAAGATTGATTAATTAATTAATTAAAAGTAAATAAGTAAATAAATAAATAGATGAATTTTTAAAATTGGAGGAAGAAATATTTATGTGGATTTGTTTATATTACCTATTATATATAATATATATTATATACAAATAAGAAAATACAAGGAACTTAATAGCAGTTGCTTTTATGGAGGAAAACTGGCATTTTTTTTTTTTTTTTTTTAAAGGTCAGGAAGGCCCGAGAGAGAGAGGGACAGAGAATCCCAAGCAGGCTCTGCTTTGTCAGCTCAGACCCCAATGCAGGGTTCAAACTCACCACCATGAAATCATGAGTCAAAATCAAGATTCAGTTGCTTAACCAACTGAGTCACCCAGACGCCCTGGGAAACTGGGTCTTTAGAAAACAAAAGCGTGAGAGATTTTTAAATTATGTACTTTAAAAAGTATTTTCAATTTTGAATCATGGGAAAATACTATTTTAAAACGAAGGTAATTTTTTTTTAATCCCAGGTGTTGAATTGGTTGGCCAAGAGCTATGTATCTTTTACACTTTGATGCCCACAGCCAGATTGCCTGGGGAGAAGTGTCTCATGAATTGATAAAGAAATAGCCGCAGGTTCATTTCCACTAAGCTTCCTTAGTTCTCAATAACAGTTGTGCAATTCATTATTAACCCTCAGCTGTCTCAATGCTTCTAGCGGCTTCTAACCTTTGAAATCTGTGGCCTATCCAGCCCAGGAAAGCTCTGTCAGGACGCAGGAATGGAATTCACCTGGGACGGTCTCACTGAGTTGTGATTTGAGGACCCCAGTGAGACTCCGCCAGCATAGTAAAAATCATCTGCTTTTGTGGATGACGTTTGTCAATGACTAGTAAAGTTGTTTTTAAAAAATTCACTAATCTGCATCTGCTTCTGTAGAAACAGTGGACTCTTGCAGAAGCTCCAAACAGAACAGAGGAGCTCAGTGGGTGAACCTGGCCTTGCCGCCAGCAGTCTGTTCTGCAGGAGACAGGAGGTAGGAAGCTTTGGCCCCACTGGGCAAATCATTTCTGTGTCTGTGATACCAATTCATATTTCCATTCACCTTAGAAAAGGAAGAGAAAAAAATATTGTTAGTTATCTTCTAAAGTGGTTTTATTATTCATTTTTTAAATCCTCACTTTTAACAGAGCCATCGGTAAGTTTCAAGTGCCAGAGAGTGACTAAATAGCCTTTAAATACCTTTTCCTTATCTCTGGAATATAAATGAGACATTACTTTGCTGCTTATAAAACAGTCCGGGCTTCGGTACTTCTGTTGGAAATTAATTGCACACCCGCTGGGGGTTTCATCAAAGGGATCGAGGAATCATTCCTTCATTTCTAACAATTTGTGGGGTTTTTTTTGTTTTTGTTTTTGTTTTTGTTTTTTTTTTATGTTTCTCACTCCAAGGGCTGCTGCCCCTGGCTACAGGGTCATGCATTGGCAAAAGTACAGGGATAAGGCTTTGTAAACACCGGGATATATGAATAGCGCCCCCTAGACGTGGGGAAAGGCAATCCTGTTGCCTGTGTGCAGTGCCTGAGAACAGTGAAAGAATTATAAAGACTCACCATAGATGTCTGCTTTTGTAATCTGTGGATGGCATTAAGGGACCTGACAGTCTAATGCATAAAGCTATTCTAAAGGCAAAAGCTGTTAGAGCAAGTGACTGAGGACCAGAACACTCTCTCCATTGATCAGATGGAAATAATGAGACATAGCAAGATTGAGTGCAAGTATATCCGTTATACCTTGGATTTCTTTCAAAGATTGCATGTATTTCAAAAGCATTTTCTCACACCGCTTTCGGGGTGCCTACGTAGAAGCCAGAAAGCAACTATTTCTCTTGTTAAATCACTGCTAGTTTTCCAGTGATTGCCACAAAACAGACTTTGCTCAAACCATCTGGGATTCCAGAAACCCTCTGCAGTGGAGGAACAGAAGTGACCAAAGTTAAGCGTGGAAGGTAAGGTTCAACTTGCTAAGGGGCCTGGCACTCCTTGGGCTATGCTTGGAGGAGAATATAAAGGAACTTTTGAAAGGAAAGATACTATTCAAAGGGATACAGAGAGAAGCAGGACATACTGACATACGGTAGAGGATCATTTTAGAAGAAGCCCAGAACAGAAGTTAACTGGTAATTGCCTGATGGAGAACCAGGCTACCTGTAAAGGTATGAATTTAACTTGTATTTAATTTAACTGCTTTGAGGGAAATACAGACCTGGTGTTTTTTATCAGAAGCAACACAGATAGGTTCTGGCTAACTCAGCTGCAAAGTAATTCACGAAAGACTGTAGGGCAGCCCAGGCTTGGAAGATGGGCATGGGGGCTGACATCAGAAGCAGAGTCACGGCCGCATGGCAGAAGCAGACTGGCTACAATAACACCACCAGCACTACTGACCTGGTGGCTCTGTATTGTCAGGGCCACATTCTTGACTCCACCGCTTCTACTGTGAGTAGTTGGGCATGAGTTTCTGTGTTTTTGTGTTAGTTTCTTAAGAATCGTGTTCCCAGATGGAAACGTCCAGTTGACCAAGACTGGAATACATGACCAGGGGACAGTCAAAGAAATGGGGTCCTTGTTTGGGCATCTTTAGGGAAAGGTGGGGCTCTCCCTCCCACCAAGAATCTCACTCAAGAATCCCCCTGAACAAGAGAGATGGTTTCTGGAATAGTCCAGACCAACAATTCAGCAAGCAAACCAACGTCAATGCAATCCTTTATCATCCTGTAGCACAGTAGGAGACACAGACACAGAGGATGGAGAAAGAATTGAAGGAAAATAGACAGAGAGCAACCTGGACCAGAGGAGGGGACTGAAGAGATAATTCTTAGAAAAAACAAAGCCTTAAGCAGATGTCTTAGCTCATACTCCAGCTGGCCTCCAAAGCAGAGTCTAGAATGCGGCTCCTCTGTGTTTAGCTCATTTGAGAATGTGACCAGAGAAGTAGAGTGGGGACCTGGGAAGAGAGAAAGACAGAAGAGTGTTGTCCTGATGAGTCTACACAGTAGGAAACTGGGCTCAATCCCACCTTAGAATTGCTCACCTGAGTGATGGAAGACAGTGGCTGTCATCCACCCACTCCAGTGTCTCCTTGGCCAAAATTTCTCTGTGGACATTAACTTCCTTGAACTTGTGAATTCTGGGCAGCTTCTGCAGGCATCACATACTACAGAGGGCAGAGAGGGTGAGGCTAAGGCTGTGACCATTATGTAAATCTGCTTACTACAGCAGTGGTTGGAGTATAAGGTGAATGGGAAGGTGTGATGCTGACCAAAAGAGGTATCCAAATACAAATGGAGATATGCAATTTCCTACTGTCAAAATGTGTGTATTAAGAATATGACTTTGAACACCTATAATGTCCAAATAGCAGGATAGGGTTGAACTCAGGAAAATTGACAGTGATCTATGAATAGTATAGATCTTGTGACTCTGTATAGATAGTTTGTGCCCTTGATCTCATGGTACCTTCCTAAGGTAGGTAGGTAGAATGCTGCCTAAAGAGATAATTAGAGAAACTGAGATGAGAATATTTGGTTCTTCTCGATAGTGGCAAGGAGCAATTACATGGAGGGGCAGCAGTGATTACCAGATTGAGCTGGTCCTTTGTTGACTGTCCTTTTTATTAATGTTTATTTATTTATTTATTTTGAGAGACAGAAAGAGTGTGAGCAGGGGGAAGGGTAGAGAGAATCCCAGGCAGGCCTCGTGCTGTCAGTGTGCAGCCTGACATGGGGCCTGATCCCATGAAACATGAGATCATGACTTGAGTTGAAATCAAGAGTCAGCTGCTTAACCGACTGAGCCACCCAGGGGTCCCATATTGGCTGTCATTTTTTTAAATTATTAAACTCTTTTTAAAATTTTTTCTTTATTATTTTTGAGAGAGAGACACAGAGTGCAAGTGGTGGAGGGGCAGAGAGAGAGAGAGACACAGAATCTGAAACAGGCTCCAGGCTCTGAGCTGTCAGCACAGAGCCTGACGGGGGGCTCAAACTTGGGAACTGTGAGATCGTGACCAGAGCCCAAGCTGGATGCTTAACCATCTGAGACATCCAAATGCTTCTGCTGTTCTTTTTAGTCAGAGAACCCATTCAATCATAAGAGTGGTCAGAGAGGGGACTAGGGGATCATGGTTTCTAGAACTTTCTAATGTGGCCCTCTGGTCATTGTGGGCACCAGACACATTTTTAAATTTTTTAAAAAGTTTATTTATTTTGAGAGAGAGAGAGAGAAAGCAAGCAGGGGAGGGACAGAGAGAGAGAGAGAGAATCCTAAGCAGGCTCCGCACTGTGAGCACGGAGCATGATGCGGTGCTCCATCCCCCAAACCATGAGATCATGACCTGAACCTAAGCCAAGATTTGGATGCTTAATCAACTGAGCCACCCAGGTGCCCCCAGACACAGTTTTTAGGTAAGATAATCCCTTTCTAACCTCATAAAATCCAACAATGTGAAGAAATAAAGCCAACAGATATGTATTCCATCTCCAAGGAAGGATAATAAGGCATCCACATGGAGAGCCTATCATGGAGGCTGAAGACCTGTGTGTGAACAAACCTAAGTCGCACCCAGATTCATAAACGGTTCTGGCAGCACAGATGTCCCGCACGCTAAGGAAGAGCATTAAAGAGGGAGGTAGTTAACAAGTCCTTAAAGGAGACTGTGTAGAAAGGGTCAGGGAAGTAGGTAGAGACCCAAGAGAGGTGGGTCCTGGAACCCAAGAGGGGGCCCTCAAAAGCCAGTCAGGTGCCGGATGCTGCTGGTTCCTGGGAGATATTGAAGTCTCTGTTTCCTGAGAAGTCCTTCACGCTGTGCACCCAGGGGCTGGTGCCATTCGGTGCATGCAGCCCCTCCCACTGCCAACAATGCCTCAGTGCTGCCCTTTGTTGGGAGACACTTCCCATGAGAAAGACGAAACATAGCAGACGGTTCCACATCTCTAAGAAACCAGGAGCATCTGATGATTGACCTGCTTTTGAGAAAGATATTTCCTTCTTTTTCCCCTGAATTTCTTATAACCCCTTCTGTCTGGGGCCCAGGCAGGACGCTTTCCAGACTGGACTCTAGAAGACAATCTAAATGATCTGTACAATGGAGCCCCCAAAACTGGCCTTTCCCCATGATTAACTGTGTTACTTTGGACTAGGATTATGCATCTCACTTTTCCCACACTCTGTAAATTCTTCCCCACGGGTCTCTGCAAGCTGATAGATCTTACCAAACAGATCCCCAGACAAATCTTGAAAATAGATGTANAAATTCTTCCCCACGGGTCTCTGCAAGCTGATAGATCTTACCAAACAGATCTTGAAAAGTTCTAACCAGACAAATCTTGAAAATAGATGTATTTATTTTTTAATTTTTTAAATGTTTTATTTATTTTTGAGAGAGAGAGAGAGGGAGAGAGAGAGAGGCAGCGTGAGCAGGGGAGGGTCAGAGAGAGAAGGAGATACAGAATGTGAAGCAGGCACCAGGCTCTGAGCTAGCTGTCAGCATAGAGCCTGACGTAGGGCTCGAACCCATGAACTGTGAGATCATGACCTGAGCCAAAGTCGGACACTCAACCAACTGAGCCGCCCAGGTGCCCCAAAAACAGATGTATTTAGAAAGGACACACAATAGGGAACCATCCACAGGACCAGTGTTGTACAAATAGTAGTTAGTCCTGTGAATATACTTACTTGATATAAGCCTTATTTTTTAAGGGAAACTGGAGAGGAAATGTGTTAAATGGAAATACAATGATGCCTCTAGGCATGGATTAAATAGCAGAAATGAGGGGCGCAGCTTCAGATGGACTTTATGGTTAATATACCTGCTACATTACCACAGGGGAGCAAGGGGGTGGGGAAGATCATGGGAAGGCAGGAGAAAGAAAACATCTGGCAGCAACAGAACTGGACACGCTTACCTGTCCTCTGCTTCTGCCCAAATGACGAGCGCTCACAAAGAATAACTTTTTTCCTACACACACACAAATGCAATTACTGCTTCAAATCATTCAGATCTCAGAAATTGAACAACATTCTCTTCAATGACACTTTTCCTCAAAAATCCCTGTGGTGGATGCCAAAAGGCACTGACTGGCAGCATGCATTATTCATCAGGTCTGAAAAGAGCCTAATCATCCATTCTGTTGTTAATGGCCTGTAAATAGTTGCTTTTGACAAGAACGTTTAACACCGGTAAGAAGGAGGGTTTGAGGAGGGAGAAGGGCACCAAGCTTGACACAGCAGGGGTGAGACGTGGTGGTTACTTATTACAGCCGCTGGCAGCTGGTACTGGGAAGGCAGCCGCTGAGCTGTGTAGGCTCAGGGCAGATGAGGGAAATGGACGCCGTTGAAGAACTGGGGAGAGAGTTCACCAGACCGTGCGGTAGAAGATGATAAAATGTCTGTAGTGTTGCCTCACTGGGGAACAGGTGTGAAGACCACGCACAGGGCACTGGGAAGAGACACCCCAGGCTCCATCTCACCCTCCCTCGGAGTGCCCCAACCTCTTGGCTCTCTGGAGCTCTTCAGGAGCAACTGTCTTCCCCTTCTGAGTCCCCCCCAACCTCCAGCACCCCGTTGCATTCAGCAGGATGCAGAAGAAAAGAACTGACTTTGCTCGAGAGCCATTGCTGGCCAGTCGATCTCAGAAAAGCTCTTTCTGATTTCAGTTCCTACTTTTGGTCATGGAAATAAATAATACCTACTTCCCACGACGGCCTTAAGACATGAATGGGAAAAAGCGGGTAGAATTCCTGATATGGCGCCCATAACACGGTCGGTTCTTAATAAATGTTACTACCCTGGCTCTTATCCTTCATCTACAAGCCAAAAACTACAACACCTGTCTTAGAAGCATGTGGTGAAGATCAGTGGAGATGATGTTTGAGAGAGCAACACAGGGCTCTGTCTTGAGGGAGTAAGTTATTTTTTAGAAGTCTAGACATTTGTTAGAAATAAAGTTTCCAGTATTTATTTCTCTTTAAAATGGAAAAAAAAAAAAAACCATGACTGGAAATAATGGAATTAATGTGTGGCACATAAAGTCCCAGTGGAAAGCAGAGAAGTAGCCAGCATTTCCCAGACATGGCCCCTTCCAGGTTTAATGGAGTCACTCACACTTCCCCAGAGTGTGGCTCCTGCCTACACGTTGCAGGACTTCTACCTCCTCGAAAAGTCCCTTCTTCAGTTCCTGGATGTCCTCAGATGTCCCACAAGTACTTGCTTCATTGTTCTATGTTCTTCTGCCCCAGGCCTTTTGCTGAAGTCCCTTCCTGAGAACCCAGGGTCCTTCTTGAGAAAACGGACTTTCATGTTAAATGTTCCGTCCCCTCAGGCCATCCGAAGTCACCAACCCAAATAGTGATTTCTTCCCTTTGGTTTTTGCCAAAGCAGAGACAAGATGCTCCCAAGAAGCAGGGAGATGTGCTTCCTCCCCGACTCCATGTCACATTTGGTTTCGTGGACCCTGAGCGGGACTGATTGTGTCCCAAACCTCACAGAGTCTCTAGCGAAAGTGTTTCACCTTTGTCCCCAGGCTGTCTTGCCTCCCTCCAAAGGGCCCGGCCTCAGCCAAGATCTTCCTGAAAACAGAGAGCGTGAGGGCTTTCCCCTTACCAGCGCCACCTCACTCCACTCTCCAGTCTTTGTCTTCAGGCACATATGAACAAAGCTCCATGCACCTCTTCCTTCCACCCTATGTGATCAAATCCATGCAAAGAGTGCCTACAGATTAACAACACAAATGCCTGAACACAATTTCGATACAACCGCAACACACACACACACACACACACACACACACACATACACACCCCCTTCATTTAAACCCGCAAGATGAAAACCGGTTCACATTCAAGCAGGCAGATTCCTCCTCTGTTACTCATTTTCACCTTCTTTAATCTGAAAAAGTAATTCCAATGAACTCTCTCCTCCCATGCAATAAAAAGTTTGGGAGACTTAAAATAAAACCGAATTAATTCTTTATGTAATTTACTTTCAAATCAATAGCTGTTTATCCCTCTTTGCTTTATGCTGGCTTCAGAGATGCCAGATATAAACAGCTTAAATCTACTCCATTCAGTGACTCGACTCCAGGAAGTTGTCTTAATATGTCTAATGGGGAACAGTCCAAATCTGCCTTGTAGACAGCAAATATGCTCCTTCAAATCTACTTTTCCCCCCAGCAAAACCAAGCAAAAGCAGCTTTGGTGCCAATTTGACTCAAATGTCTTCTAGATCATGGACCTGGCAACCAAGGTTAATTGGAGCTGAGTGACTCCCTATGGAGATGAAACCAAGGAAAGTCAGAAAGCAGAAATTACAGAATTTATGTCCATTTGCTTAATCACCATTCCTTGCTTTTTGGTGCATGAAAGTAACAGATAGACAAGACATCGTATTCATGTCTCGATTTATATTCATGGCTTTACCTCGCCCTTCACCTGCAGTGCAGCTTGGCTCACCATTTCTTCTTTCCTTGGAGGACTTGCACAGTGAGGTCTTGTCCCTGGCACCCCCTTTCAAGGTTGCTTCAGATCATTTAAACGACGAACCCTCCATGAAACGAAGCTAAGGGCTGCGTTCTGCGCATTTATTCTTCTCCAAACAATTTACATTTTGCTATAGATGACACTTGCTGTTTCAATCATTGGAGGATAAATTTTCATTTTTTAAAAAGGAGAGTCTTAATCAGCCTTTCAGAGGGAAAAAAATTGCCTCTGGAAAACTTTTACAATAAAAATAATAGAATAACAGAGACCTGAGATGAGGAAGATAAATGTGCATATTTGGCCCTCTCTTGGAGACAAAATGCTACTTAATTCCTTCTGACTTTCAAGTGTTGGGGCCTGTGTCTTTGGCCTTCATAAACAATTTCTCAGTTAAGTAGTGAATGTATATAGAAGATCACATTTTTTATTGTAAAATATACGTAACATAAAATCTACCCTTTTAACAAGTTTTATGCATAGAGTTCTGTGACATTAAGTTCTTTCACATTGTCACGCAATCCCCACCCACCTCCAGAACATTTCCATCTCCCTCAACCAAAACTCTACCCATCAAACACCAACTCCTCATTCTCCAGCCCCAAGCAGCCCCCCATCCATGCTCTGTCTGTGCATTTGATTTCTCCAGGTACCTCATACAGGTGGAGTCATATAGTATTTGTCTTTTTGTGTCTGACTTATTTAAAATATCACATATTTTTTAAGTTTATTTATTTATTTTGAGAAAGATAGCATAAACAAGGGAGGGGCAGAGAGAGAGAGAGAGAGAGAGAGAATCCCAAGCAGGTTCTGCACTGACAGTGCAGAGCCCAGTGTGGGGCTCGATCCCACAAACTGCGATCATGACCTGAGCCAAAACCAAGAGTCCAACCCTCAACTGACTGAGCCACCCAGGTGCCCAAAACATAATTTTTAAATTGAGGGAACACAAGGCAGGAGACAATTGATTTTTTTTTGTATTTTTTTAACGTTTATTTTTGTGTGAGAGAGAGACAGAGCACGAGCAGGGGAGGATCAGAGAGAGAGGGAGACACAGAATTCAAAGCAGGCTCCAGGCTCTGAGCTGTCAGCACAGATCCTGACATGGGGCTCGTGCTCACGAACCGCGAGATCATGACCTGAGCCAAAGTCGGATGCTTAACCAACTGAGCCACCCAGGTGTGCCAATAGTTGGTATTTTTGAAGTTTCCGTCCTGGGTTTAAACCTTTCCTTTGCCACTTCATTTCCCTGCATTTTCAGAGAAATTCCTCTAAATATGTGTCTTGATCAGTTCCAAATGATGGCACTAATGATGCTGGGTTGTGTTACTATCAAGAAGACTAGTGTGTCCACGATATAGGACAAACAGTGAATACTCAGTATATATTATTTCTCCTTCTGGCTACGAAGCCTAAGGAATTTGAGATAAATCCAGACGCCTTGCATTCACGTTAAAACACTGCTTCTGGGCCTATCCGATACACAGTGAAATTGACTCTCTTTAACACAGGAATGAATAAGAATATCTTCCTCAAAGGTTTATTGTGGTAATAAAATGAGATTAAATATGAGAGCTCTATCTATAAAATTCAATAATGGTTGGTCTAATCTCAATCAGAGAGATGCCAGAAAGGCATCAGATGATCTGCAATCCATATGATGAAGGCGATACACCTGTCAGCATCCCTAAGACAAGAGGGAAGAAAAGATGATGTGCCATTTGTAGCTTAAAAGGAGAGGGGCCTGGGTTCATTTTTTTATGAACCTGTATTTCCTGCAATAAAAATACTTTTGATCCAAAACATACGTCTGATAGAACCTTTTTATTTTATTGTTGGAATAAAAACTAAAGGCCATCTATATCAATATTATTAATTCACACAACTGGTAAGGGATCTTGCCCCTATGTCTCTGTCTTCTCACCCAATGGGCTGCTATTTGTTTCACCATAACTCTGAAAAGTACACCTTATTCTTGCCTTCTGGCCAACACAATGAAACTTTCTCTTTTGCTAGCATACTCTTACTACTGAGTTCCAAGTTTCATCTGCCATTTCTGAGAGGCCTTGATCTCTAAGAAACCAGACTGAGTTGGATAGCCAGCAGGGCCTCACTTCTAACCCATGGAGTTAAAGGAAATTCTGGACCTGCTCGCCATGACAGAGGAAAAGCAAGATGTCTGAGTTTACAGCTTGCCTACTGATGGGAAACTTATCTTTGCATTGACTTCAATGAAGCAAAACTTTTACTTGTACCTATATTTAAAAGTTTAAAATGAATTGACCCATAAAATCACTGAATATACATACAAACATACATACATATCCAATTGAGAACAGAAGACAGGATAAGGAATTTAGCAGTGCGATAGGCTGAATAATAGTCCCCAAATATATTAGGTCCAAATCTCTGTCAATGGTACTTTGTTTGGAAAAAAGGGTTTTGGACATGTGATTGAGTCAAGGATATTGAGATGGGGAGATTATCCTGGGTTATTTTGGATGGGTCCTAACTGCAATCACATGTGTCCTTGCAAAAGGGAAGCAAAGAGAGATCTGACATGCACAGAGAAGGTGGCAATGTGAAAAGAACAAAGAGATTTGGAGATGCTGGCCTTGAGGATTGGAATGATCCAGCCATGAACCAAAGGACGCTGGTGGCCACTGGGAACAGCTGGAAAAGGCAAAACAAGGAGTCTCTACTTGAGCTTCTGGAAGAAGTACAGGCTTGCTGATACCAAGTGTAACCTTGATTTAGGCCTAGTGATACTGATTTCAGATTTCTGAACTCTACAAGTAGGCAAGAATAGGTATCTGTTGTTTAAGCCACCAAGTTCATAACAATAGGTCGAGCAGCAATAGGAAACAAACACAAGCAGTATAAAAGCGACAGTGCAATCAATCTCTTCACCCCTGGACCTTACCACCCAGGGGGAAGATAGAGAAATTAAGCAAATAAAACCGATGGTCACATAAGATGGGGGGTATGATAGGGAAGGGCAGGGTGTTTTGGGAACATTTTAACAGTGGCGGCCACATCTGTCATTGGAGGTTAGGTGGAGGCCAGGCTGAGAGTGTTGAAAATGAGATCTAAAGGGGACACCTGGGTGGCTCAGTCAGTTAAGTGCCCAACTTCGGCTCAGGTCATGATCTCATGGCTTGTAAAATCAAGCCCCCCATCAGGATCTGAACCTGGAAACTACTTTGGATTCTGTGTCTTCCTCTTGCTCTTCCCGTCCCCCACTCACACTCTGTCTCTCTGTCTCTCTCTGTCTCTCTGTCTCTCTGTCTCTCTCTCTCAAAAATAAATAAATGTAAGAAAAAGTTTTAATGAGATCTATGGATCTAAAATGAGCAGCAGTTACATAGCAAGGTGGAAGGCAATCATGGAAGTGTGCTCTGCCCTGTTCAAGAGGCCAGAAACCATGGAGGCAGTTCCACATTCAAGCCCTGAAAACAGCCCTGTGGGCCAGAGTATGGAGCACATTGAGTGGTAGGAGATGAAGTGGAAAGGCTGGAAAAAACACATTGCACAAAGACTTACAACCATGCTGAGGAATGCAGAGATTATTTTAAGAGCAGTGGGAAGTCACTGAAGTTTTCAAGACAGGGGACAGTGTATCAGACTTCCTTTTAAATGGACAACTTTGGTGTCACAATAAAGACTAAAGAGAACCGGGCTGAATCGAGACCTGTTGAGGATGGCCCGGGCTGGGATCCAAGCAAGACATGATTGTAGCTTACATCAAGACCAAGGACAAGGGCAGGCAGCTTGATAGGAAGGGTGAACGCTTGCAAGAGACATTGACCTGGTAGATGGAATAGGACTCTACAGCTGACTTGACCTGACATATGTGACAAAGCAAAGCATGAAGATGGGGAGACATCTGCTGAGACATGGAGTGCTGGCATTTCAGGAGGGGGTGAGGGGTTTGGTTTCGGATGTGTTGAGTATGACATGCTGGTGGAAACTACCAATGGAAATACTGATTTGGCAAGAGGAAATACAGATATGAGACTCAGAGTGCCCATGGGACTAGGAGAGACAGACATGGGATTCACTTTCTAGAAAGAGGGGGAAAGAGTCGGGAAAGAAGAAAGGACCCAGGGAGAGAGGAGAGGAACACTCAGTAATAGCCACCATAAGTGCCAGGTCCTGAAAAGCATCAGAACAATGAGGGGTTCTACCTACCAGACAACCTGTCTGTTGCTCAAAACTTCCTCTTGCTCGGGGCGCCTGGGTGGCTTAGTCGGTTGAGCGTCCAACTTTCGCTTAGGTCATGATCTCGCGGTTTGTGGGTTCGAGCCCCGCGTCGGGCTCTGTGCTGACTGCCAGCTCGGAGCCTGGAGCCTGTTTCAGTCTGTGACTCCCTCTCTCTCTGACCCTCCCCTGCACACGCTGTCTCTCTGTCTCTCCTAGAAATAAATAAAACATTAAAAAAAAATTAAAAAAAAAACTTCCTCTTGCTGGGCTGATTTTTTTTAAACTTTTACCCTTGAATTGCTTGCTTTGAAAGTTCACTCCCTCTTCACACGACTCTTTTTTGAGCCATCAAAGAATACAGTTACATCCTGCTTGGATAATGTCTGTTATTGAAGTGAGACCTAGATGTTTGTACATTCAAGTACAGAGAATAAGGAGAAGGTTGAAGGGGAGGAAGGGAAGCAGAGGGAGAATAACACATAAAGGTGATAAATACGATGATAGCTTATTAGACAAACACTATAACTCATAGCAATTTACCTTGATACTCCTATGAAAATTTTGTCATACAACACCTCCAAATAAAAAACTGGGTTATTTAATGTACCTTCAGGATATCTCAGATTGTAAGAAAAAAACAATTGCACCTCTAAAATATATAAAATTGACCCAACTGACTGCATGTTCTATAGATAAAGCTAAATTTTACACTTCTATTTCTTTAAACAGCTCCATTGGTCTGATGGAAAAGTATTTTTCTTAAAGAATATGCTTATACGGAGAATTTTTCACTCATTCTCTCATTCGATGATGAGATGGTAGGCATTGCAAAAAAAAAAGTGAACAGAAATGATAACTGCCTTCACTGTTTACAATATTAAACATAAATTAGCTAGATATTGTACATTGGAGCAATAACACCCATGTTAATTGATGTGGCTAATATTTGTTGAGTGAAATATTTTGTTAAACTTTCAGATTGTATCAGTGAGCAAGATAGACAAGGATCCTGGATTCAACAGGTTTACCTTCTAAACACTGCTTTGGGAACAGGGAGATGAGAGTAGGTATTGAATCATTTGCACTGAAAGGTAAAGGGAGGAGTTCCTGGGAGGCTTAGTTGGTAGAACATGCAACTCTTGATCTCAAGGTTGTAAGTTCGAGCCCCACATTCTCTGTAGAGATTGCTTTAAAAACTGACATCTTAAGAAAGGAAAGAAAGGTAAAGGGAGACATCTTCTATTGGGCCAGGGTAGTTAGTGGTTGGAGAAATTGGAGAAGGCTAGTCAGACAAAGTGACATGTGCTTGGAAGGTTGACAGACATAGAGGAATTCATCAGCTTATGGGAGGGCAGGACATGGAAACCAGGACACAGAACAAAACAACAATGCAGAGAGATGAGAAAGCATCTAATATCTTTAGAGAATGGGGGATCACCTGACCCAGCTAAGGCACTGGTGCTGGAGGCCAGGTTCTGAACAATACTAAGCACCTTGCAGAGGGATTTGGAAGACTCAAGTATTTCTTTTTTCTCTTCTTAAAAATTTTTTAATGTTTATTTATTTTTGAGCAACAGAGAGAGACAGAACACAAGTGGGGGAGGTGCAGAGAGAGAAGGAAACACAGAATCTGAAGCAGGCCTGTATGACCTGTATGACCACTTCAGTCCTCGTGGGACTTGGGATATTTATGGGTGTGAGACCTTGCCATACATTAAATAACAAGCTAAGAATAGATTGCTGAGGTAAAACTAAAACAATAAAAGACTTTAATTTCATAATTATGTCCAGTCACAGCTCTTTTAAAAACTGTGGCTTTTGAAGAAACTTGTTCTTCAAGATATCTTTTGTGGTTCCCCACTAATTTTTATCAGCCATCCAACAATGCATACTCAGTTTTCTATAATATACTTGCTAAACTTTAATGAATATAAGCCCTTTACCATTATTCTCATAATGAAAGATAAGACCATTGTCCTATATCAAACAATAGAAAATTAATTGTTTGTCACTGCTTTCTTTTAGAGCAAATATCATATTTCTTTCCAAGTAGAATATTTATTTGGGAGTCATTTTACAGCTACATGTAGCCCTAATCTTTCTTCAAAATGATGAATTTCAAAGGCCAAGACTCATATGATAAAATCCCACTATATAATTTAATGATCTAGAAGAATATTTTGACCATCATTGAATTTATAGACTCTTTGAGTATTAAGAAGCAGACATGAGCTCAGAATTTGCTAGTGATGAATAGGCTACAAGAGCATGAACAGTAACTATTCATTTAAGACCAGGGTCTTCTCAAGTCATTCCATCCTTGGGTCAAGATGTCCACAGACTATTGCAAATTCTCTCATCACTTATTAAAAATGTAAACACTATGAGGTGGCAAAGCCCATAGACTAAAAAAAAGGAAGTTTCATGGCTTCTTTCTCTTGGCCAGCAGACCTCTAATGGGATGACATAATCCTGGGCACAAACTGGTTTTTAAAGTGATGTAGGTCACACACCAAGCAGACGTACAGAGGTCTAAGAGCACAGGTTATGGGGCCTATTTCACTGTCAAAGCTTGATTCAGTCTTGATAGTATGGCCAGTGTGACATGGCCTTTAGGGAAGAAAAATATCTGGCCCTGAGCAACAGCACCTGAGGGTTGTTTTAAATTCAGAGATACTGGGGCGCCTGGGTGGCTCAGTTGGTTAAGCATCTGACTTTGGCTCAGGTCATGATCTCGCGGTTCATGAGTTTGTGCTCTGCGTTGGGCTCTGTGCTGACAGCTCAGAGCCTAGAGCCTGCTTTGGATTCTGTGTCTTCCTTTCTCTCTGCTCCTTCCCCACTTGTGTTTTCTCTCTCTCTCTCTCTCAAAGAAATAAACACTTAAAAATAATAAAAAATAGAGATAAACAATAAACTCAGAGATACTGTGCTTGGTGTTTAGAAAGACACAATCCTTCTCTCTTTTATTCCATGATGTTTGTTTGTTTAATTTGTTTGATCTGAAAACAGATGTAGGAACAGGGTAAAACAAAAAAAATTCAACACTGCATCAAGATAAGCAGCTTGTAAGAGGAAAAAGAACTCAATAAATCAGTCGATCTACTACATCTACACAAGGTCAACTTGCAAAGCAGTTTGACTTTTCCTCCACAGACTCTCTAGCTTGGACCTCACAGTGGTACAGTCCTGGGAAGGACAGTGACTTTAAATCTCTACAAGGGAAAGTGATCATAGTGAAAATGAATTAATCAAAGACTAAAAACCAAAACCAAATGATGCCCCCCCACCACCAAAATGATATTTAAAATTGCAGTTCCACTTTACTCTTGTAACTTGGACAACAAAACCTGTCAGGAAGGCTAAAAAGGTAAGTAAAGCTTAGCACAAGACAGAAGGAAACACAGCAAAGAGAAGGGAATATAAAAGAACTGGCTATTGCTGCTCAGCAAGTATGTATCAATGTATTAACCTTTGTATTACAAATCAAAACTTGGAGTACAGCGGAGTGATGTAATTTACACAACTCATGGGTTGCACACGTTGAAGTCAGGATTCAAATGCAAGTGTACCAGATAGGAAAGTCCTTATTCTTTCTCAGTGATTCATGTGGCTTCCCCATCATTGGGTCACCTCAGTTCATTCCAGCTGAAGGTAAGGTATCCATGGGAAGGGTACAGAGAAGATCCACCAAATGCAATCTCCACTTCTCACCTGTGAGATTTCATCTGGCAGGTGTTGAGCACATGCTGCACTTTGCTCCATATTCTCTGAACTTCTCCCAGAAGTCTTTGCTCCTCAGTGATGCGTCTTCAGATCACAGGCTGAGAGGAATCTCAGATGAACTGAGAGAGCACAGAAGGAATTTGCTGGCATTTAACACACACCAAATGGCCAATAACTAAAGACATATTTTCTGGCTTCCAAAAAAAAAGCAGCCCCAAATTTTTCAAGTTTGGTAAGAACTTGCCATTTGCAATGACGGGGGTGGAGCTCAAGAGTATTATGCTAAGCAAAGTAAGTCAGGGAAAGACAAATACCATATGATTTCACTCATATGTGGAATTTAAGAAACAAAACAAATGAGCAAAGGGAAAAGAGAGAGAGGCAAACCAAGAAACAGACTCTTCTTAACTGTAGAGTAAAACTCCTGGTTACCAGAGGGGAGGGGAGAGGGAGGTGGGTAAAATAGGTGATGGGCACTAAGCAGGGCCCTTGTGATAAGCACTGGGAGATGTATGGAAGTGTTGAATCACTATATTGTACACCTGAAACTAATATTGCACTATATGTTAACTAACTGGAATTTAAATAAAAACTTAAAGAAAAAAGAAAAAATACTTGAAGAAAAACAGTCCCTCTTTTTCCAATCCCTAATTTTTTTAATAAAATAAGATAATCTATTTTTAGGAAAAAGCTTAGAAAAAGCTCTAAAAAAATCTTTCATCATTTGCATTTTCTGATACATTAGCCAAGAATTCTGGAAAGTAACACTTATTTAAGGTGGAATAAATACACCAAAACATTAGTTTTCCATCCCCCCCTATGGAAAGAAAAGATGGATTTTTTTTTCAAATGTCTTTAATGTTACATTTTCTAAAATAAATCTGCATTACTCTTACATGGAAAAATAAAAACAAACTTCAGTTTCAAAAGCAATAGGAAAGAAGGTTTTTAGTCTGACAGGCTTCACCCAAAAAATAGTCATTAGGGATTTCGTGATAGACGTGCCGTGTGATAGGGCTTTTAATATCTTCTCTGACATAGATTGAGTTGCCTGAGTCAATAAATTTCAGTTCAGGGAGGAATTTTCCTCAAGGCTTCTTGGCAGGAATCTTGCATACTTTTCACCTTTCCCGAGAGTCCTGGACAGGACTCTTCCTCATCTGTTTCTAGCTACCACTTTCTCATCCTTTGACAGAGATGCCTCAGACAAAAATTCAGCTGCATCTAACCCAAGCTCTTGCAAGCCATCTAAGGGAGCTCTTTCTACAAAACACAAATGTGTCTGAAGGAAGTCCAGAAGAATTCAAATTAAGGAGCAAAGAGGGAATTATCCAGATAGAAATTTAAATGGCTGTTCTGGAAACCATGTTTAAACTCTTCTTAATTTTAGAGTAGCTTTCGATTTATAGGAAAATTGCAAAGAGGCGACAGAGAATTCTCAGAGAGCTTACATCCAGTTTTCTATGTTTTTAACATCTTACATCAGTGTGGTATGTTTGTCACAATAAATGAATCAAAATTGATGCATTATTATTAACTAAAGTCCATACTTGGTTCAGATTTCCTTAGATTTTACGTAACGTTCTCTTTTTTTATTCCCGGATCTTATCCAGGGTCCACGTTATGTTACTCATCATGTCTCTTTAGGCTTGGCTTGGCTGTGACAGGTTGTCAGTTACCTTCTAATGCTTTGGAAACTGGAAGAGATGAAGGGATATTGTAGCTGTTCTGATATCTTACATATTTGTGAATGGCTAGATAGTCCCAGGAAGGGGTCTGAATCTTGAAGACATACATAAACTACCAGTATTCATTCAAAGTGCTAAGGGCTACACAAAATAGAAAATAAAAGACATTTGCTGGCTTATTTATGGCACAATGAACGTCCTTTATTTCATACAGCTAGCTGATTGATTTTAGTGGGAGGAGCACATCTAGGTGACATCCAAGGCTATTTATTTATTTAATTTTTTTAATGTTTTATTTATTTCTAGGAAAGAGAGAGAGACAGTGTGAGCAGGGGAGGGTCAGAGAGAGAGGGAGTGACAGACTCTGAAACAGGCTCCAGGCTCTGAGCTGGCAGTCAGCACAGAGCCCAACGCGGGGCTCGAACCCACGAACTGTGAGATCATGACCCAAGCTAAAGTTGGACGCTTAACCGACTAAGCCACCCAGGCACCCCTAAGGCTATTTAACAAGTAGAATTCAAAGACAGGGTCCACCCCACAAGAAAAAATAGAAACTAGCCAAATGGTTTATGTGGTAAAAGACACTGCATGCACAGTGTTGTCTGACTTACAGCTTCTACCCCAGTGCCTACACGCATGTTGAATGGATGAACACAAATGAAGGAACAGATGGCTAGAGGTGACTGTGGGGATAGGGCCCCCGTAGAGCAGAACTTAATTTCAAAGGGTGAGACAATTTAAATGCAAAGTGAAATCTACCATCAACTCTAGAACATGAACCAAACTCAGAGCGCTGGGACTTTTTGATTCAAGCTTATGATTATGGAAAGACATACACCACAGAGTATGAAGGGCATCTCAAGAGTCACTTCTAATTACTAGCTGGAGGGGGGAGGGTGCTTTATAGTTATTTAAACTCTTCAAGAGTTAGTTTTTTCATTGACATAATGCAGATGGTAATAGTTCCTGTGTAGATCTGCTGAGAGAGTTAAATAAGATGATGTCTGATGTAAGAGCAGTTGGTCTATGAGAAACTCAGCAAAGAGGGATAAGACATGATCATCTTCATTGACATCATCACCAAATATGAGAAACATGTTCATTTTTTATTGCTACCCTCTTCCAATTAACATGCTTCTCTGACCAGCTCTCTCCAGCATGATAGTTTCTGGAGACATTATATCCTGTGATTTATCTGGCAAATTCCTAACCATCTTTTGAGATGAACCTCAAAAAGCATCTCCCTGAAAAGCTTTCTCATGCTTTTCCTTTACGCCTCCCTAGAACCAATTAATATCTTGATACAGCTCTCATCTCAGATATTGAAATCTTGGTTCCTAGCCCAGGCACTTGGCTGGGAGTTCCTGAAATACAGCATTGGAAATGCGTTCATTTCAGTACACCCACCATCCAGCATACTGCAGAGTATATTAGTTTTCTAGGGCTGTAAGGAAGGACCACAAACTTGATGGCTTGAAAGAACAAAACTTTATCGTGTCACAGTTCTAGAAGCTAAAAGTTTAAAATCATGGTGTCAGCAGGATCATCCTTCCCCTAAAGTCTCTAGAAAACAATGTTTCCAGGACACTTGGGTGGCTCAGTCAGTTAAGTGTCCAACTTCAGCTCAGGTCATGAGCTCATGGTTCATGGGTTCAAGCCCCATATCAGGCTCTGTGCTGACAGCTCAGCTCCTGAAGCCTGCTTCAGATTCTATGTCTCCCTGTCTCTTTGCCCCTCCCCAGCTCGCACTCTGTCTCCCTCTGTCTCTCAAAAATAAATAAAACATTAAAATTCTTTTAATTAAAAATACTAGAAAACAGTATTTCCAAATTTACAGACTTCTGATGTTCACGGCTCTCCTTGGCACTCACTGGCTTATAGCAGCCTCACTCCCATCTCTGTCTTCATCTACACAAGGCCCCCTTCCCTCTGTGTGTCTGTGTCTCCATTTGCCATTTTCCTCTCCTTGTGTGTCTATGTCTGTCTCTCTTTTCCTTTTCTTATAAGGTCATCAGTCAGGTTGGATTAACTGCCCATCCTACATCGCTATGACCTACATGTCACTGGGATCTACAAAGACTCTAATTCCAAATAAGGTAACATTCACAGATACCAGGGAGTTAGGACTTCCACACGTTTATTTAGGAGGCACAATTCAACCCACAACACTGCCTAGCATGCAGTAGGTGCTCTATCATGTTCCGGGGAGGGAACGGATGGATCAATGGCTAAACAAACAAATTCTACTCTTGTGATAACCAGGTGCAGACATACAGGTGGTAGCTCATTCTTCCATGACCACAACTATGCTTTACAATCCTGTGGTTTCTTGGCACCCACAGAATTCTGCCTTTTTAAATCCATGATTAAATAATCCCATGCTAAATCTCACAGTAATTCCGTTCCAGGGCTTCGTATTTGTATCCAATTATGGAAAGCCCACGCCAGAGCCTCAAAGGCATAATTTTCAAACCACGTTTTTTTTTTCCTTTCAGAGTTAGCTGCCATACCAGCGAGCATACTAATTGCATGAATCTCCTTTCACCTGTATAAAGTTAATAACTTGGAGGCAAAAACAGGTCTTTGCAACCACATCCGATTTACGGAGCCAAAGAAACTGACAATGTCTGAGACAGATGTTTGCTGCTAGGTTTTCTCAGTCCTTGACTTTTTTGCATATGGAATCAGCCTCCTCATTTTACTGCCTTTCCTTCTACAGTAGAGCAAGATGTCAAGTAGTGCTGCAAGAAATAGAAAAATCTAAGTCTGCTGGCATGCTGGATTCTGACCTGCATATTTCGGTTTCCCTCATCTCGCTTCAAAATCATAGGGAGGGGCGCTTGGATGGCTCAGTCAGTTGAGTGTCTGACTTCCGCCCAGGTCACGATCTCATATTTCGTGGGTTCGAGTCCCCTGTCGGGCTCTGTGCTAACAGCGCAGAGCCTGGAGCCTGTTTCAGATTCTGTGTCTCCCTCTCTGTCTCTCTGCCGCTCCCCTGCTCATACTCTGTCTCTTTCTTTCTAAGTAAATAAATAAACGGTAAAAACAATCAAAATCATAGAGAGACGGCAGTGCCTTCCAAAGTTTCAAGCTCTCATTTAGATGTTTTACCTTCTTTGCCTGTGTTAATCCTTTGCTCAACCCTTGAAAGCCTGCCTCTCAAACAAAAAAAGAAAAAGAAAGAAAGAAAGTCACTGAATTTTCCTTAAGCCAGTTAATGAGGAACAGAATGAGCTTACTTGCTGATACTCCTGGTTCTTCATACCACTTAGCTGGCATGTTATGCTAAATTAGCTTATCGGCTTCAGCCTGAGGAGACATGAATAAAAAAAGGAAAAAACCCTAACAGGAGGATTAAAGAAATGATCAAAGCCACAGGCAACTTCATGCACATTTACTTGTACTTATGAAAATAACAAAGTATGACATCCTTGGAAATGCTTGCAACCCTTCTCCTACTAAGGTGAGAAGGTGTGGGAGAGGTAATAGCCAGAGTTTGGACATGAGTCTGATGGACTCCTCCTCCAGTGGGTTAAACGCTAATATCTCTTGGGATGTTGTTGGTAATGGTTCCACCCAACCTGGTAAAGGAAGACTGGTCCTTTGTCCAAAATATCAACAAGAAGCCTAGTTCTTTCACTTTGCTGAAGTTAAAAATAAATGAGGTACAAAATGTATGTCTCCTTTTGTCTTTTGGCTCTTCACTCTAGAAAGTTCTTTCTTTTCCATTATCTTCCCTGATTACATCTGAAGTAGGCATTGGAGACTCAGCGCTCCTAGGTGTTGAACATCTTTCTCAGTCAGCTTCTCTGTCAAGGGATTTGGGTACTCAAGGGTTGTCTTGAGTATCAAATAAGCCAACATTTGTGTCCACTGTCATAACATTGTAACTCACAACCTAGTAGAGTTTTCACTGTATTGATTGCAATCAATTCCATGGGTCAATAGCCACACGCCTGGAATAGATAGGAGGATTGATCGATCGATCGATAGATAGATAGATAGACAGATGTTCATTATATATATTACAATATATATATTATATATAAATACAATTATATATATATATTTATCACCACTAGGTCTTGCTCTCTTTTAATGCCAAGTACCATGAAGATGAACTTACAAGACTTAATGGGAGAGGCACAGATTTAGAATCATTAATCTGAGACATTTTGTCCAGATACAAGGTTAAGTGGATGCCACCTTCTCATTGGATTTTTACTCTTATGCACCTTAACTCATTGATTTGTCCCTTGTTAAAAAAATGAAGTTTAATTGACCATTTTGTACTCTGTGTTTTATCTTCTACCATTCAAGGTGAAAAAAAAAAACCTTGCTTCTTTCTACCCTACAGTCTCTGAAATACCTCTATTCCATTTTATTCCTGCTTGTCAACTGGCTGCCTCTTTTCTGAGCTTGTGCTTTTCTTTTTTTTTTTTTCTAAGAGAGATTTTTATTTAAAGAAAATAGAAACAAATGTATACACTTGTAATTGTCAATCCTTTAAAAATAGTCAATGTGTTTGATAAAGGAAGACATTGAAGGCTGTCAAGCAGGCACTTAGCTGAGCTTTCTTTTTTTTTTTTTTTACAAATAGTTTATTGTCAAATTAGTTTCCACATAACACTCGCTTGTGCTTTTCTTATAATAACTTGCCCAATACAAGCAATAGTAATCGTCACACAGTACTGTTTCCAAACCCCTCTTTCAGAGCTATAACTTCATTAATTATATGATTTCCCCCCCCCAAGTTATCAAAGGCAACAGTTTCAGTAAAAGTTTCACCATTGCATTACACATCTCACTATTTTCACCTCTCAAAGAAAGTTTTTGCCAACAGCCAAATAGCCACCAAAATGATAGGTTTTGGTCATAGCATTGTCCCATGTCAAAGTACTAATTATTGTCTCAGTAAAGACTGAAAATTCAGGTCCTAATTCTTAAAACCTAGCCCTGGAAATGACACGTGTTTTTATTTCAGGGGTCAAAGAGAGTCATACGGCCATACCTAAATTCAGAATGACTGGAAAGTAAAATATTACTCACCATGTGCCCAAGAAAAGCATCAGAAATCAGAAATATTTGATGAACGGTACTAATGACTATAAAAACACTTTAAAAAATTAACCATAATTCCCTGTCTCATCTAAAAATTCAGGCTACTCTTAAATGTTTCATTTGTCTTAATCACTGTAGCTTCTAATAATCTTGATAGCTAGTAGAGTAAGCCTTCGTATTTCATTTGTATTCTTTGCTATTCTTGGCACTTTTTTATTTTCATATAACTCTTAGAATCAGCTTGCCAATTTCCACATGAAAAAACAACCAGCTGGGATGCTGATAAAGATCACATTGAATGTTTACATCAGGTCAGGGAGAAATCACATCTTTACAATACTGAGTCTTTAATTTCACAAGTATAGCATATTCCTTCCCTTATTAGATTATCCTAATAATGTTTTGTGTTTTCTATATAGTTAGGTATATATCCCCTTAGCTCTGTTTGCATTTATTTGATATTTGGGTGTCACTATCAGCTGTACTCTACATTGAAAAGGTAGTGCTTTATAGTTTATTGTCAATGACTTTGAAACAGAACTGGTTTTCGATGTCAAATCTGAACCTAGCAAACTTGAAAATTTCACTTAGCAATTCAAATTATGTTTAGGGGTATTAGACCTTCCACACATTCCAACCATATCATCAGTGAACGATGGGTTTAGTTTTTCTTTTCAAACTTAATAATTTCTGTTTTATTTTCTACCATTATGGAACTGGCTAGGTCCTCAAGTCCAGTGGTGAGTAGAGATGTTAATAAGGGAGACCCTGCTCCCTTCTTAATCTCAGGAAGAAAGCTCTTCATTGATTTTTATTATGAATTATCTGTTGAACTTTATCAATTGATTTTTATATCAGTTAATGATCACGATTTACCCCTTTTTTTGTTAACATATTCACATATGTTGTATTCATTTCAAATGTCAAGCCAATTTTGCATTCATGGAATTAACTAAATTTGGTTTTTATGTATCTTTTATACATTTGCTGGTTTTGTCAATATTTTTAAGTATATTTAGGTACTGGTTTGCAAGAGACACTGCAATATCATTTTTTTAAATATAGTATTCTTGTTAGGATTTGGTATCATGCGTAAGTCGACCTTATTAAATGATTGGGAAGCTTCCCCTTTTTTTCTTACTTTCTGAAAGAATTTATGTAGTATTGGTGTCATTTATGAGGTAAATTTTTGGTGGAATAGTCCAGTGAAGCCATCTGGTCTTATAATTTTCGTTGTGGGAGGCTTTGAGACGATTGATTAAATGTCTTCAACAGATAACAGACCATGTGGATGTTCACTTTAGAAGTGTATCCATTTAATCAAAATGCTCAAATATATTGGAATATAACTTATTGGACTCTCTAATGTTTACATTTTTCTCTGATGAACTTTTTAATGTCTATAGCATCTGCATTGGTGATGTTCTCTTTTTTACTTCTGATAGCTGGTTATTTGCACCTTATCTCTATTTTTCTTGATTTTTCTTGACAGGAGTTATGATTATGTTAGCTTTTTCAAAGCACCACTGTTTGCCTTTGTAGACCTGTCTTATTGTATTATTTCTTTTTCTATTCTGTTATCTTTATGATTTTCTTCTTTTCACTTTTTACTGGATTTGATTTGTGAATATGTTTCTACATTCTTTAGTTAGCTGCTTAGATCACTGATTTTCAGCTTTTAAAACCTATATGTACAAATAAGGCCACAAACTTCCCTTTATGTGAGAATCTATCAACAAGCCACCATTTTTATTTTTTCAAAATGGTTTCTAACCCCGATGTGATTTACACTTTAACCCACAGGTTATTTTAGGTGTATTGGTTATTTTGTAAAATTTGATGTACTCTTTTGATTGCTGATTTGTAGCTCATTTCCAGTGTAGTAAGGTAAAATGCTCTGAAGAAATTCAGCCCCTTATTCTTGAGGTGTGCTTTTATGGCTCAACATTGTTTATTGGTAAATATTCTCTCCATTCTTGAAAACACTATGCATTTTGCAGTTATTGCTTACAGTATATTATGTACGTAAATTAGATTTTGTATGATAATCACATTGTTCATATATCCTTATGGTAATGGGCTTTGGTTGTTGGTTTATTTTACCAGTTACCAATTACTGAGAGAACTGTGTTAAAATCTCCAAAAATAATTATAAATTGTTATGTTTATGTTTATCATTTTAGTTGTGTATAGTGAACATGCTTACTCTATTGGGAAGCTCTGTCATCACCCACATACAAATTTAGAAGGTGTAGGCCTTCCTAGTAAATTGAAACTTTACTGTTATAAAATATCACTCTTGATCTTTAAAAATATATGTTCCCTGAGATGCTTGGGTGGCTCAGTCGGTTAAGCGTTGGACTTCAGCTCAGGTACTGATTTCACAGTTCATGGGTTTGAGCCCCATATCCGGCTCTGTGCTGACAGCTCAGAGCCTAGAGCCTGTTTCAGATTCTGTGTCTCCCTTTCTCTCTGCCCCTCCCTTGCTCATGCTCTCTCTCTCTTCTCTCTCAAAAATAAACAAACATTAAAAAAGTTTTTAAAGAATGCTGGTTCCCTAAGATCTATATTGCCTGACGTTAGCATTGTTGCACCGGCTTGCTTTGTTTTAAGGTTTATTTATTTATTTTGGGGGGTAGGGAGAGAGAGCTTGGAGGAAGGACACAAGGGGGGAGAGAGAGAGAGAGAGAGAGAGAGAGAGAGAGAATCACATGCAGGCTTTGCACAGTCAGCACAGAGCCTGATGTGGGGCTGGAACTCAAAAACCATGAGATCATTACCTGAGCCAAAATCAAGAGTCAGATGGTTGACCGACTGAGCCCCCCCAGGGGCCACACCAGCTTGCTTCCATTAAGATTTAGATAAAATATTTTTCCATCTCTTTCTTTCCTGAATTCCAAATTTAATGTATTTCTTATAGGCAGCACATGATTGTGTTTCAATGTAGTCTGAAACTTTTTCTTTTCAGCTGAAATATTTAGTCTAATCTTCAGTTAAGGAAAGTTTATATGTTTGATTTTGTATTTATCATCTTTGTTGCAATTTGTCTCATATGTTCTATATTTCTTTTTTTTTCTTTCTCCTCTGAATTAAGTGTTTTTTTTTATTATCCCATTACCCCCTCTAATATCTTTCTAGTTTCATATGATTTTATTTCTTTTTATTTTTTTAAACTTTATTCATTTTTGAGAGACAGAGAGAGGCAGAATATGAGTGGAGGAGGGACAGAGAGAGAGGGAGACACAGAATCTGAAACAGGTTCCAGGCTCTGAGCTGTCAGCACAGAGCCAGGTGAAGGGCTCGAACCCATGAACCATGAGATCATGACCTGAATTGAAGTTGGATGCTTAACTGATTGAGCCACCCAAGCACCCCAATTTTACTACTGTTTCAATAGTTGCCTTGAAGATGTAAACAAATGCTCTTGGCCGATTACAGTCTAGTATAAGTTAAGATTTTTATCTAATCCTCACCATTCAAGAGACTTTGAACACTTTAATTCCTTTACCTTATCCCAATTATGTACTATATTGTCTGTTTGTCTGTATATAGTTTAGCCCTCACAAAACATCATCATCATCATCACCATTATGAGTTGTAAAGCCAATATTTCATTAAGAATGAATTGTATATTTACCCTTTCTTTTGTTCTTCATTCTTTCCTGCATCTTCACATTTCCATATGGTACTCTTTTTCTCTTGCCTAAAAAATATCGGTTAGTATTTTCTTTAATGCGTTGAGCAAACTTTTTGTGTCCTAGTCCATTATCCCTTCAGTGCCTCTCTGGTTTTAGTTCTATTTGCGCTGGAAATTTTTCATGCACACAGACAACATCTCTTATCAAGTTCCGACTATTCTCTTCCAGCCTCAGTGCTTTTTCTAAAGTCAAGGGAGCTTACTTAGCATATAATGAAGAAAGGCTTTGGGTAATGACTTTGGGGGCTGCTTTTCATTAACTCCTGTCAACTTTTTCTTTATGTAATTTGAAGCAATGACATTAAATACAGGCTATTAGATTTTCATAACTTCCTGTGAAATTGATCCTTTTAGCTTTATGACAAGTCTCCAGCAATACTTCTTGACTTAAACTTTATTTTGGGTCATTTTTACATAAACAGACCAGTTTTCTTTTCATTAGTATTTGCACGGCCTATCTTTTCATTTATTTTAATTTCAGCCTTCCACACCCTTATATTTCTATTATGACTCTTATAACAAGCGTATAGTTGGGTCTCTTTGACTGTTATGTTTTGTGGTTTCATTGTAATATATTTAGATCTGTACTTGGATTTCACTGGGCTACCTAAACCTGGAGTTTGTTTTCTTTCCATGATTTAAAAAAATATTTAGCCATTATGTCATTGAATATTGTCCTTTCCCTATTCTCCCTATTATCTCCTTCTGGAACTCAAAAGTACTATGTATCTTCTTACACCGTCTTCTCTATATCTTAATACATCTCTCATATTTTTTTTAATGTTTTATTTATTTCTAGGAGAGAGAGAGAGAGAGAGAGACAGCGTGAGCAGGGGAGGGTCAGAGAGAAAGGGAGTCACAGACTGAAACAGGCTCCAGGCTCTGAGCTGGCAGTCAGCACAGAGCCCGACGCGAGGCTCGAACCCACGAACCACGGGATCATGACCTAAGCGAATGCTGGACGCTTAACCAACTAACCCACCCAGGCGCCCCACCTCTCTCATATTTTTAATCTCTACATCCTGTAGACTGCATTCTGGATGATTTCACTGGAATTATCTTCCAGTTTACAAATTTCTTCTTCAGTGGTGTCAAATCTGCTGTTTGGTATCATCGGTTCTGCTTTTAATGTTATCTTTATTGTCATTCCTGAAAATTCTGTCTCATTATTTCTAAAATCTGCTTTACTGCTGTGTTATCGTCCCTTGTTCCTTTTTCATGGCTTCATTAAAAATGGATGGCTTCTGTGTATGTGTGTGCATGTGTGTGTGTGGTCATACCGATAATTAATTCTAAAGTCTGCTGTTTTTTGCTAGTTTTGTCTCATGGTGGTAATTTACATGTGCATCCTCTGATTTTTGTTATGAGCTCTCATACTTCTCGGAACCTCACCTGCTAGAAATTCTTCAACCACAGCTTGGATTTGCTTTCTGTCCCAGAGCATTTATGTTTGCTTTCAAAGATCACATGTGTTTTGGCCACGTGTATTTGACTATATGAATCCAAGTCACCATCTCATGTGAGGGCTAAATTTTGGTTTTGACTCTTCTGGGAAAAAATTATTTTGCCTCTATCTGCCTGCCAATTAGGTAAAGAAAGTCAAGTTTTGTGACTGTCTTCTTTTGCATGACAGGTGTTTCTATTTATTTATTTTTTGTATTTATCCTTCCACTCAGGGCATAACACTTTGGGAGCCCAACTTGGTGCTAATGATTTTTACTAGATTCCCTACATTGAGTAACCCCTAAGATTGATCTCAGCCACGTACTTTGTCCACCCCAAAAACTAAAAGTCCAAAGCTCCCAAATGCTTGGCAAGGCCATCATCTTTTTACTGATGTCAAAAGGCACATTAAGCCTTATGTCTTTTCTTGAGCATGTTAGTAATCATCAGTGATCTTCACCTCATATCCCCTAATTCATTAAAATTTTCAAGATCAGGGTATATTTATGCTATCACTCCTTTCTCATTGCTTAGCTGTAACATTCCCATAATGAGAATATTCACTGTCACCAAACCTTTTGGGTTACCCTGAATAGAAGAGCCAGATTTTGAAGAAGCAAAAAAATACAGGGTGACTATTTAAATTTGAATTCCAAATATCTCTCTCTCTCTCTCCTAGAAATAGATAAAACATAAAAAAAAAAAAAATTAAATTTGAATTCCAAATAAACAACAAATAATTTTTAGTATAATATTTGGAACACATTGAAATAATAATTTATTACTTCCTTATCCAGGCATTCCAAAGTTGTATCTGGTAGCCTTAATCCCAAAATGCATACATTTCAAATAGTATAAACAGGATAAATGCTTGATTCTCTCACTTCACTTACTAGTTATTCAAAAGGATAAAGTTAATTCACTGACAATTATGTAGAAGTACCAGTGTCTCTTTAGAAATAGAATATCCACAAAAATTAGATTCATTGTTTCATTAACAAGGAAAAAAATCTAAAATCATGAAATAACATAGGATGAGTTTTATAAATATATTAAAAATAAAGTTGGAAAACAATAGCCAAATTGGAAGCAAAACCCCCCAAGTAGTTAACATCACTATTTTCTCAAAGAGAAGACAGAATCTGTCATCAAAGAATGTTTGCAAATGACAATCACAACATGTTACATAGAAAAACCTAGGGAACACAGCCAAGGGGGTAAATAAGCAGATAATCCATAGCCTACGACACCAAAGTTTGCCAAATGCATTTAACCACAAACCCATTTTTCCCTAACATGTACTCACATCTCATAGAATTAATGCTTCACAGTAAAGTATTTGGCACAATTAAAGAAAACCAAAGTTTGGAGTGAGAGAATAAAGGAAATATGAATTTAATGTAGTTTTTTTTAAGACCAAACCTGAATAGCATTCAGACAAATCCCTAAACAAACTGTAAAATCTACAAAATAAAAGAAGTGACAACTTCATAGTAAGTGTCCTTTGCCTGATGAAGGACTGAATGTGCACTCACTAATATGGGGAACACCCACTGCTTAAGAAAAGGATGATATTCCTTCACTACCACGTTTAGCCATTAGCACATTCTTTTGGAGTTTGTGGCTGAATTCTGATGAATCTGAACCTTTGACATATATGAGAATTGCGAAGTAATGTCAACCCAGGAGCAGAAATTAATTATGATTTTTGTAAAACCCTTCTCTTCAAAGGACTCCAGTTACCTGCCATTTTATATGGGATACAAATTAAAGCCTATGGACCAACCTATATGGTCTTCTCCCTCACCTATTCATGCCAGTTACTTTTCCAGACTCCATTCCTGTTGTTTCATACCTACTCACTCTTCACCAAGGACACTAGCCTTGTTGTTCCTGGAATATGGCAAACATAATCCTACAGAACTGGCTCGTTCTTCTGCCTGGCACGCACCTCTCCCTGATAATCACGTGGCTAACATCCTCAAATCTTTCAAATATTTGGTCACCTATAATCTTCACAGTGTGTCTTACTCAACCATTATACTTAGAATTGAACTGCTCTTGGGACGCCTGGGTGGCTCAGTCAGTTAAGCATCCAACTTCGGCTCATGTCATGATCTCATAGTCCATGAGTTCAACCCCTGCATCAGGTTCTGGGCTGATAGCTCAGAACCCTGAGTCTGCTTCGGATTTTTTGTCTCCCTCTCTCTCTATGCCCCTCCCCAGCTCGTGCTCTCTCTCTCTCTCTCTCTCTCTCTCTCTCTCTCTCTTTCTTTCTCCCAAAAATAAAACAAATGTATAAAAAGTGTTTTTAACTGAAACTGCTCTCCCCAGGCACTCCTGATTCCTTGATCATGTTCCGATTTTTCTACTTTCCTGTAGTATTTACACCTTTCAATGTATATATAACTTACCATTTTGTAGTTATTTTTATTTTCTCTCTCCTCCTGGGGATAGTAATTCCCTGAGAGCTGAGGTTGTCTGTCTGTTTAATTCACTGTCTTCCAAGTGCCTAGAACAGTGTCTGGCACATGGGCGCTCCTCTAAAGAATGTTAAATGAATACATAAGTAAATGCACAAATAATGATCCTTCTGAATTAAGAATTCTGAATTGAATTAGGAACATAAGGGAGGGGCGCCTGCATGGCTCAGTCAGTTGAGCGTCCAACTGCAGCTCAAGTCATGATCTCGTGGTTCGTGGGTTCGAGTCCCGAGTCAGGCTCTGTGCAGACAGCTCAGAGCCTGCAGCCTGCTTCGGATTCTGTGTCTCCCTCTCTCTCTGCCCCTCCCCCACTCATGCTCTGTCTCACTCTGTCTCTCAAAAATGAATAAATGTAAAAAAAACTTTTTAAAAAAAGAGCATAAGGGAGAATGAATTAAAGAAACAGAAATAGGCCGAACACACCACAGTTTTCATTTTAAAATCTGTTATGGGAGTTAACATGCCCCACAGACCAGGTATGAAAGCATGGTCACTGATCCATGGAGAAGAATTTCACTTCTAAAGCCATCAAAGCAAGGAGGGGGAAATAAAGTATTTCTAATAGTTCATTGCCACAGGGGATCTCCAAAACCCAGTTTGGATAAATCACATCAAATTGCAGCAGCACAAGGCCACAGCTATAACGCTCAGGGACCCAGGGATGTTCAAGTCATGCTAATTGGATACAATCTAAAATCCACGCCACGATTTGGAATAATACTCATTAAATAATGTTTCAGCACATTTCCCTTAGCTCTTTATTTTTTCACAAAGGACTTTTTTTTTCTGTTGCCTGTTCCAGTTTTCTAAAGGCTTCTCTTTCTATCCCCACTGGGCCCCTCCCCATACCTCCAGTCAGATTAGAAAGCAGTAATCCAGGAACTTTAACGATTCGAAGTATAAATCAAAATGGCACGCGCATCTTAAGACATGTAGCCCCTTGTGTCTTATGAAGCCCCCCAGCCCTGGAAGTAGAATGGCCAGAGCTAGCTGCGTGGGGACTGTGCAGGTGGGTGGGGCTGTGACTCGCCACCCTACTGCCAAGTTGTGATGGCCATGGACTAAGTGAATATTTCTGATCTCACCTTTATTAGCATTTGACAGGGATCCTGAATTTCTTTAATGTCATTTATCATCTTTACATTCTAAATTTGAGAGGAGTGTATAGAATCATTGTAAACCCATGTTTCCAAGAATAGGTTTAAGAAAACAAAAGTCGTGTGTGTGAGCTGATGTCACTGCTCTGTTACGGTTTCTCCCACTCATATGTAACACGGAGTTCTAGGGCCTTCTCTGTCTTAGGTGGGGCACTTTGAATTGGGGACTTGAGTGGCGTGCTGTACATGAAAAGCAGCAGAAATGGCATTGTGCTTGAGTGAGGGTAAAGGAATACCATGGAAATGGAATTTTAATGCTTGTTCCACGGAGTGAGTAGTCAGTCCAGGCACACAGGGTGTGTATTGTGTGCCCGCACATTAAGGGAGATTTTCATGAATTATTTCCTCTAAAAATAAGAGAATAAGAACATAACCCAGAATGTTGGCATCCTCAAGATGGTCTTATATAATCTGTTCGCCACATATCAGGGAGGCCCTAGGAGTGAATCTTGCTCATGTTAGACCAAAAGATGAAGGTGAAACAGAACACGGAGTTTCTTGAAAAGAACCGAGTCACAACACAAGAGGAGCCCACTGTTCGCTGCTCCAAGAACCATGTTGTCCCCCTAGTATGTCCCTTTCTTCTCTCAGGAAGGAAAGAAGGGAGGCACAGAGGAAAAGAAAAGAAGAAGGAAGAAAACCAACCCTAACTGAACGAGACATCATGCAGATGTTTTATAAAAATTTCAACTACCTTCACAGTGGCCTTGTGATATCGACATTATAATCCCATTTCTCCCATAGAAGAACTGAGGCTCTTCGAAATGCGTGACTGGTGCAGGATCATAGAAGTAGTGGTGAGAATGCTCATAGTTGAATTCAGATCTGTCTGCATGCAAATCTAGACCTTTTTGTTGTGGTTGCTGCTGTTGTTGTTGTTATTGTTCGAAGAACCATAAACCAGCATTTCCTCCTCACTGCAAATGCCAAGATGCTTGACACCAAGTGTTTTCTTCAACTGAATTCACCAGTGGGACCCTTAAGTTTGCTATATATTATTTTTTCTTATTATCCTTCTCTATCTTATTCCTTTCATATTAATCTTATTATACTACTTGTTTGAACACATTTTTGCCTTCACATTCACCAGTCTTGAGGCTCCGAGAACACTGGAAGTGTTCTCGCTCTCGTCCAAGAACTCCCTAAGAAATAATTGGAACATCAGACACACACTGAGGGTCACATTTTTATCATGAGACATGTAATGAATGGACAATATTCTCTCGCACATGGGCAGATGCTGCGTTTGCAAGTGGCACCGAGAGAGTAATAGTCCCTGTGTGAGTTCAGCTGTCACATGCTCACTTATCTCAGCCAGTGAGATTGGACTGTCATGCCAAAGCTTGGGTGGGTGCATTGCTGACATCTGTGTCAGAGCTGAAGTGTTTTCTGAAGTTTCTCCACATGGGCTTTTTTTGGCTCTTCCCAAACCTACGTGGAAGAGCTCAGTGGTGTGAGTGTATCACTCAAGATAGGTCAAGTCAAACCATGGCAACAACTTTTCAGTGGCTTGAACAACAAAAGCTCATTTCTTTGCCGTATTTGCCATCCTTCACAGGTGCATGGGGAGCTCTGTTTCCCATCACTCTACTCTTTAACCCAGGGTAACAGAGACAAGAGGTAAATACTGGACTCGAAGCTTCTGTCTGGATATAGTGCTTGTCACCCTCACTCACATTCCTCTGGCCAGAGCAAGTCAGAGGACTCCATTATCTTCAAAGGGCAGAAGAAACATGGTCCAGCCTTGTGACCACCAAAAAGAATGGGAAGAATGTGGTGGACCTCACTAATGACTATCTCTTTGAGTTCAGAGCCTTTGTCCTTATCCTTCTTGGCTCATGTCAGCCTCTTGGCTTTATTTTTTTCTCCCTTCTTGACTTAGATCCTGCATTAGCTTGTTCAAGCTGCCATAACTAAATATCACAGACTGGGTGGCATAACCCACAGATATTTATTCTCTCACAGTTTTGGAGGCTGGAACTCAAGATGTGGGAAGGATTGTCATCTGGAGAGATCTCTCTCCTTGGGTTGCCTTTTCTTTGTGTGTTCATATGGCCTTTCCTTTGTACCTGAACACACACACACTCACACACACACACACACACACACACACACACACACACAGAAAGAGAGAGAGAGAGAGAGAGAGGGAGAGAGAGAGAGAGAGGACTTGAGAGTTTAGAAGTCTGAGATCAAGGTCTCTCTCTTTAGCTTGCACATGACCACCTTTTCTCTATGTCATCACCTGGTCTCTCCTCTGTGTCTACATGTGTTTGTCATCTCTCTATGTGTGTCCAGATTCTTCTTCTTAAAGGATACCAGTCATATTGGATGAGGGCTCACCCTAATCACCTCATTTTATCTTAATCAGTTCTTTAAAGGCCCCATTTTCCAAATACAGCCACGCCCCAAGGTACTGGCGGTTAGAACTTCAACATATAAATTTGGGGCGGGCACTATTCAGCCCTTAACAGTCCCTCACTCACCGTCATTATCCATTCTACCCAGGTGGGAATCTGCTTTCTCCTTCTCAGGTCCACTTACTGCACAGCAGCCATGAGATTGTTGTTGCATAGCCTTTGAGAGAACACCTATGAGGGCCACTTGGTCTAGGCTGGCACTCACTGCCAGTCGGGCCAGAAGAGCACACAGGTGTCCCCTTCTCCTGGCCCACTGAGAAGCTAATGGAACTTGTGTGGCTGGATACATTGGTCCCCCGTTTTATGGAGCAAGTGTGAGAGCAGTCTTGCATGAGGAGAATAAACATTGTGGTTTATGCATTAAGCAGTTTGGGCTTTTGCACCAGATGTTTAGCAGAGTGATAGGAAATGCCAGGAACCTAGTAATTGGAATCGCTTTCAGGCTCTTGTCCTGGAGAGAGGGAGAGCCCTGGTCCAACTAGCCTAGACTACCCTCCCTGCTTGCTCCATGGCAATGAGTTAGAAAAAGAAATTTAATTCTATTCCACCGCCCAAACAACTTCACATTGCTCCTAACATCTCTAGCCATGACCTTGGCCAAAGTAAGGTCTTAACCATGATCTTCATGGCAAGAACTGGCTCCATCCACCTCTCTGGTCTCCTCTTAAAGTTCTCACCCATTGCTCATCATGGTCAAGGCAGACTGCGCTCTGTCACTTTCCCTGAACATTTTACATTTTATCCTGCTTGGATGCCATCATGCACAGCAGTGTATGGGCCTAGAATACTCTCCATATTGCCAGTTCTTTCTTAGGCTTTGGGTCACTGTTTCAGTGTTACTTCCTCAGAGAGCCCTCCTCGGCTCCTTGATATAAATGATCCCCTCAAACTAGCTCTGCTGATTTTTAAACACTCTATTTATTAGACTCATAGCACTAATCACTATTATAATAGTATTGTATTTACACACACACACACAGGCACGTGCAAGTTATATGATTTTTCTCCCAAATATGTGGTTCTCCACTATACTGCAACATACCGCAGAGCACCTGGTCCATGTGCTAAATAGTAAATAGGATTGGATTTTTGTGATATTTGAGACATATGGAGCCCCTTTTTTTACCACCATAAAATGCCATGCATACACCAGCTTATTATTTCTATAAAGGTAGAGATTTTAACACCTGCTCTAGGGAAATACCTTCCTCCATGACTTTCAACCAGGTTGTAGCAACCAGAAGGCAGTAATGAAGTCCTTACTTCATTAAGGCCCATCACACTGTTCAGTAGTGTATGTGGGGCCTGATTCCATTGCAGTGATGGGGTTATATGCTCTTAGGGCCACAAGAGGAAAATGTGGATCTCATGGCGCCCATGTCATTTGGTTTAAATGACACTGGGAATTAAGGGTGTTTTCTCCATGCTTTAGCAAGAGGACAGGAACTAGTTGGGTAATTTATATTTCGGCATAATTAAGAGAGGTAAATATCTCCGGGAAATAGTTGGAGTCAAGCAAACACCTCAGTTCACTTAAATGACAGCAGTTATTCTTAAAATTTTTATGCCAACATATATCTTCTTGAGAACTTGGTTATGTATTAGTAATGAGAGAAGCATTCAATGGGATAATATGAAAAATAAAGGAAAAACATTTTAAGTGCAAGTGAAACAAGATTACAAATAAACTGGTAAGCATTTTTTTAATGTTTATTTTTGACAGAGAGAGAGAGAGAAGGAGACAGAGAGGCTAGTGGGGGACGGGCAGAGAGAGAGAGAGAGAGAGAGAGGCAGAGAATCTGAGGCAGGCTCCATGCTGTCAGCACAGAGGTCGACATGGAGCTTGAAGTCAGAGTCGTGAGATCATGACTTGAACCAAGGTTGGATGCTTAACCCACTCAGCCATCCTGGTGCCCCAAACTGGTTAAGTATTTTTAAACGGAACGATCATTGGGCATTCTCTGGTAATTGAGTATGAAGTTCCACAATTATCATCTTTTGAAGTTTTCTGACCCCTGTCATTCACATAAAATTCATATTATGTTTGGTGCTAGATACAGAAGGAAGAGGTAGAAGACATTCTTTTCTCTCAAAACTCATTGGTCCTCAGAGAAAATGCCAACACGGTCCAGCTCCACCATGAAGCTGAGGGTCGGCCCCCACCTCTCTGCTTCCTGGCTTCTTTCCTTTGTGTCCTGCACACTGACGCTTTCCACCACCCCAGCCTGTCTCTTAACAGAAGGCAATTCTATCACCAGCAACCTTATGTGTGCTGTGTGGGCACATCATATACAGAATTCAGTGTGTACAGATACTTGTCCATTCATGGGCTGAGTTTCCATTGCTTAGTTCAGAGAGTCCTTACTACTAGTAATTGCCAACATTTCCTATAAAATTACTATTTTCCAGGCACTGTTCTAGGAACATTACACATATTAACTCATTTAATTCTCATGACTCTAGAGGAAGCATTCTTATTATCTCCCATGTTACAGAGGAGGCAACTAAAGCACTAACAAAAGAGTTAGTAGCTCTCTAAAAACACACAAAAACTGGAGCCTGTGAGAACTGAATCCTGGATAGGAAGCCAGGAAGTATGGACTGGAACCCCCCAAGTAGGGGGTAGGACCCCCCCCCACCAGACTGTTTTTAATGATTTGGCTTTCCCAGATCCCTTCTGGGGTACCTGACATCCCATTAAGATAGTAAAGCTGTTCTGGGAATTGGAGTAGCCAGGCCTGGCCTCTTGCCAATATTAGGACACCCAAACACACACACACACACACACACACACACACACACACACACACACACAGAGACACTCACGCAATCAAATACGCCTTCACTAAGACCATGCTATTCATCTCTTCTGGCTTTTACTTTTCTGAAGACAAAGGCCATACATAGAACTTTTATTTTTTATCTTGGTGCTTACAAGAGGTTCCAATACTTGGGAAATAAATAATTTCATAAGAATAACTAGAACCATCCTTATCCTCTTTAATCAAAAGCGACATTGTTTTCTAATCAATTGTGCAACATTAATTCGAAAAATACTATGCTGTGATTAAAAGTCATGCCTTTGAAGACTATTTGCTAGTATAAGAAAATTCTCCTAATATACTTACAGAAGAGGACAGAGAGCAGGCCACAAGAAGTATTTTGCACAGCATGATCTTCAGTTTAAATTATGAAGTGAAAAAGAAAATACATCTACATATGAGATCTTAAAGGTGGAAGAAATGAAAACTAATTCTGTATCTACCTGCAAGACTACAATACGTAGCATCTCTCAGAATCCATATTCCACTTACATGTACTTATATTTCAGGAAATATGTAAATGAAGGAACAGGATATATCCCCCTTTCTTATAACCAATTATACTGATTAGCGGATAGTGCCAGATGGGGAGCTCCATGATTTTACATTGATTCGCTCATTCACTCTTTTTCATACAGTCCTGTGGGCTAGGTATTTCATTTCCTTATTTTTATGAATGAGAAAGCAGCCACAGATGTTAGAAGGCTAGCTTGACATCACTTAGCTGGTAATAGAGGCCTCTGTTACCTCAAAGACATATCCATGTTCCTCTGAGCCCTAAGCCACCAGCCACCACACTCTCTGCCTGCAATTTTAAGCCATCCACCTCCTGGTGGCAACAAACCCCAATCTCACTCTTGCTGCCTGGGTGCTCAGAGGGTCATGGTCTCTCCCCGTCCTGCAGCATCTCAGATGACCCAGGCCCAAGTAGTCGGAGCCCCACTTTCCCACCTGCATCACACTCACTGGGGCCATCTGCCTCCCATCGAGGGCTTTCTCAAATGCCTGCCCAGAAGTTTCAGCTCCCTCTCCAAGAGCCCTCCTTGATGCCTTGAAGAAGGGGAGAAGGTTTGATATAGGCTCAGGAGCATAATGGGGGGTGGGGCTTCTCTGTGACAGATTCCCAACTGCCCTTATACGGCACTCCCAGGTGTCACACCACAGTCACCCAGGTGCCACAGGGGTTTAGAGAAATAGATTGCTCTTGAAATTGAGAAGTTTTCTTCATCTCAGACTCCAGGCCAAGTTAGAGCATTCTCCTACCCACAGAGAGACAGAGAGAAAGAGAGGAAAGGAGGGAAGGAGAACACAATTCACCAGGTCCCTTCATCAGACTGAAGTGGGGCAAATGCTCAACAAGCAGAGGTGATATTCGCTTGCTGGATATCTGGAGAACATTCACTCATCTACAGGGAACTGAGCCAATGGCTTCCCCCTTTATGTCAACACTGGCACAGAAATAATCCTTGTTATTAAGGCTCATGAGAGTTCCGTGTTATCAAGCTGTGGTCACAAAAGGTTTCTGGCAGTCACCCTGCCTTCTTCTTCCTTCTTTTTGTAAATCACATTTGATTTTGCTTTCACAATATTCTTCCCTGGTGAAAATCTGCAGTTGCACACGTGGACTTAAATCAGCTAGATAATTGAGTTTTAACAAAACAGGCTTTGGACAGCGCCAAACCAATCAATGACCTAGCTTCAAGGTGTACTTTGGAATCATTTGTCTGGGTTAATTCTAGCAAAAACAACAGAATCCAAACATATTTCATGAAAGTTAATAAAGAACTCAGAGTGGGTATGTTCATGTACCAGAGAGCCAACCAAAACAGAAAATGAAATGAAATAAAGGCACATGAAACCCAGCCTCGGTTAAAAAAAGAAAAAGAAAAAGAAAAAAAATCTCATGATTCTGCTCTTGACCCCCCTATCTTTCCCACATCATTGTAGGATCTGCATTGTTGTAGACCCTATGGATTTGGCCTCCCATTCCCTGCCATAAATTTGGTCTTCCTACCAGAAGACTTTCCTTCCTTCTTCTGGTAGGAAGACCAAATTTATGGCCCTGACTACCTTAGATATAATGTTTACATATCCTCTGGTTTTCCAATCTTTGGTTATTTCCAATAACTATCCCATCTGAACTAGCTCCCTTCAGTCTTTGGCGATCACCTCCCTGATTGAATCACTGTGAAGCCACAGTCCAGCCTGTAAGTTTACCACTTAGCCCTGACATGGGATGAATAAAGCTGCTTAAACTAGTGTAGACCTTAGGTTCCACAAGCTATGTGAATTACCTACAGGACAAGGTAACACCGTGGCATATTCAAATCTAGTATTTGGATCCTGATTCTCAGCCAAGAAGTACCTCCATTCATTCCCACTAAATGCCCGTTGTGATTTCTGGACATCACAGACTTTGCTAGGATATATGCATAACCTATAGGCCACAGAACATTTTGCCCCAAGTCAGCCATGGCTGACTTAACCACGTCGTCTCTCAAGAAAGCCCTCAGAGAGCCTTACACAGAACACATTTGAAAGCCTGGCACCAACTCTTCCATGCCACCTCTGCCTCTATTCTAACCCAAGGCATTTTGCCAGGTGGTGTTGGAAGAGATATTCCATATGCAGGATCGTTTTGCATGGTCAACCCTGAGAAGGAAAATTGGAAACTGTAGGAGCCACTTAGAAAAGCAGACCTAATTGGGAGACCTGAAATGTGGCCAGGTCACCTGGCTTCACATGCCATTCCCGATGTTCAAGGATTTTGGCTTCACTCTCATCCAACTGGCACCAGCTCACAGAACACAGGCCACTTACCAGCAAATCAAGGAACAGATTTACTCTTCCTGCCCCCTAAGAGGAACGGCCGCACCTGAACAAACTTGCAAGGTTAGGCTCACTATGCAGTTTATGAAAACCTTCCCTGGCCCCTGCTCCTAACAAAGGCCAAAGACAAATCTAACCCAAGTTTTCTGGCGTCTGGCCCACTGCCCCATGTGACAGCTCTTTGCACCTAGTTTACTAACCCTCATCATTTAGCTGTCTCAACAGGGCCTGATTCAAGGACAGGAAAGAGAAGTTCTCACATATCTCTCGTTGCATCTATGCTGGTTTCTTCTGCACCTGGGATCTCCTTGGGGGCCTCTTAATCGAAGTCTGACTAAGCCTGACCTTGCCTTGGTTTACGAGGGTAATGAAATCACAGCCCCAGGTGGGCCGGCTGCAGGTGCACTTGGGCGGCCATTCGGAGCCTTGTTATTTCTGTAATTTGTCACATGCTGTCTCCTGCTTGGGGTTGTGCTTTACGGACTAAAGAATGCATTCTCTTATTAAGGCACATCTTGTCCATGCCAATCCAATTAAATCTATAAAATTAGCCTGGAAACTTTAGAGATGTGGGCTGTGATGTAGTTGTTTTCCTTTTCTTTCTCTCTTTCTTTGTTTCTGTTGTAAGTTGTTGCATTAAGACTCATGATTTGGGAAGCAAAGAAGGTGGTGGAAAGAACAGCTAGTTAGATGTCGGAAGACCTAGGTTTTATTCCGGTTCTGCTGTGTGATCTTGGGCAAGTCCCTTCTCCTTGTGGGTGTTGGTCCCTTGATAATAAAATTAATGGTTTGGACACTTTAGTTGGGATCATACCTTCCATTTACTGAGTTTCCCGACTGCATTCCAGACATCTGCATAAAAAGTCTGCAGGGTGGATGCAAAGTTGTCAATTGGGGAAATACAGTCACTAGATGTCAGTGATTTACCCAATGCCAGACAGTGAAGATGGCGATATGGCTCCAAAACCCATCCGTATGCTTCTTAAATCGATAACCTACACTCTGAATCTTGGGAACATTTGGAAGCAGCTGAGTTAATATCAGTTCACAAGGCTGAGTTCTACTGGTAGCTCCATTATGAACTCCGAGGCCCTAGAAGAGTGCATCATCTCACTGCCAACCACCTTCACAGCAAATCTTGTGCTCTTACTCAGTTCTCGGAGAATTCAGGTTAACTCTTCTAAAACACAGACACCAGAAAAACTAAAACAGAGCAAACTTTGTTATCCTTTTATCTAAAGGTAGAGGTGAAAAATAAGTCATTTCTCTGGACACAATAGATAAACACTGGTCCCAAACAAGAACCTCACCAAGCACTAAGTTTCACCAGTGTGTGTGAAGCAGTTTGTTCAATGAAAAATGTGATCAGAAGTAAATTGAGGTGAGAATGTGAATGGGTATGGGCACTGTAAAAAGCAATATGGAGGATCCTCAAAAGATTAAACATAAAACTACCATATGACCCAGCAACCTGACTTCTGGATATAGATCCAAAGGTAACAAAAACACTAACTTGAAAATTTAGTGCACCCCAATATTCATAATAACATTATTTACAAGAGCCAAGACGTGGAAATAAACCAAGTGCCCATTGATGGATAAATGGATAACAAAATTTGTATATATATGTGTATATTTTATACACACACACACACACACACACAGTGGAATATTACTCAGCCATAAAAATTTAGGGAATCCTACCATTTTTGACAACATGGCTTGACCCTGAAGGCATTATGCTAAGTGAAATAAACCAGGCAGAGAAGGACAAATAATATGTGATTCCACTTATATGTGGAAACAAACAACCAAACCCACAGAAAAAGAGGTCAGACTTGTGGTTACCAGATGCAGAGGGTAGGGGGATGGGGAATTAGAGAAAAGGAGTCAAAAGATAACAGTTTCCAATTATAAGATAAATCAGTACTAGGGCTGTGATGTATAACATAATGACTGTAGCAAATACTGCCGTATGATGTACAAGGAAGTTGCTGAGAGATTAACCTTACTAAGAGTTCTCATCATGAGAATTTTTCCCCCTTTATTCTTCTTTCTTTTCTTTTTATTGTATCAACATGAGAAGATGGATGTTGGCTGAACCCATCATGGTAATCATTTCACAAGATATACGTAAACCAAGCCACCATGCTGTACCCTTTAAGCTTACTAAGTGATGTATGCCAAACATTTCTCAATAAAACTAGAAAAAAATTGTTGATTAATTGAATCAAGAGGGTAAATACTCTGAGCAAAAGACAGCCACGATGTTTAAATATTTGCAGTTATCTAGGAAATTATCCTTTCCTAATATATATAAAATACAAATTCTATAGGCTATCAATAGTGCCACACACTTATTCATTTTCAAAAGCTGTGAACAACGATCACTTTGTTTTGCAAAATGTGGATGAATAAATCTGATAAAGACAATCTTCCTGTGGGACTTTAGATAATCAATATCTTGGATAAAGTCTGCATATCTGAATTAATAAACTGAAATACCAATAAAAAGTCATCACAGGCTCACAATGTACATAATAAAACCTTACTAAATTAGGAAATGCTACTTAGGTCGGTATGCAGATTAAACAAGGATGAAAAGGCATTTAGCTTTGCCAAGCAAAGGGATAATAGAAACAAAATTTCAGAGGGAAATGTTTAAGCAACTTACAATAATTATTTTCAAGTATTATAATAGCTTTCATTTGCATAAAAATAATTAAATTCTGATTTTAAAAACTTCTTTATTCATTAAATCAAGGATGCATTGTTAGAATTTAGGATTATCATTACTGTAGTTTTGTGAAGTATTAAAACTGTATTTCATTTAAATATCCTATAATTCTGATTACTCACTAATTTACATAGAGAATCTTCCAGGTCACCCAAAATAGTGATGTGGAATGATAAGAGGTAGACTACATTTTATAAAACTAATTTGACAATGAAAAATGTACTAATTGAAATTACTAGACTGTGCTGTTTCAGACTACTTCTGTTGAATTTTTCTGCCAAAGTAAATATAGTTTCTGATGTTGAAAAATATATTTCTATTACATTCATTAACAAGGTGATATTCATCATTAATATTTTCTTAATTTTTTCATGTTTATTTCTTTTCAGAGACACAGAACATGCATGAGTGGGGGAAGGACAGAGAGAGAGAAGGAAAGAGAATCCTAAACAAGCTCCCTACTGTCAGCACAGAGCGTACATGGTGCTCAATTCCACAAACTGTGAGTTCATGACCAGATCCAAAATCAAGAGTCAGACGCTTAACCAACTGAGCCACTCAGGTGCCCCTCATCATTAATATTTAGAATTTAGGCATGAACTTTCACTTTCTAGATTTCCTTAAAATAAGTCAAACGTGCTTATGAGGAAAAAAGGAAGAAAAGGAGGGAAAGAAGGAAGGTGGGAAGGAGGAAGGAAGAAAAAAGAAAGAAAGAGCACATAGAGAACGTAACCTATATTCTTCATGAAAAGTACATTTTCCTGGTGGGTTCCCAATAGCAAATCAAAATCCAATGCAGTATCTAATAAAATTATGAAAGTCTTTGCTAGTGTAGAAATCAATTCTTCCATTTTCAGAGACATAAAAACTGAATATTTCAGTAATTATTTGTCCAAAAATCTAATTCAAATAGTAAGTTATCATTACTTGGAGAAAACAAGAAATCAATTCTTGGTAGAGCATGTATTTCCTTATATAAAAAAATAAATAAATAAAAATAAAACCTCAACATTTCTTTAATTCTTTACTGTGGTAAAAAAAAGAGAGAGAGAGAGAGAGAGAGAGAGAAAAGGGCAAGAAAAAAATTCAGATCAATGATTTATAAAAGCACCACCCATATCAAGAAATAGAATGTTACCAACACCACAGAAGCCCCCATTTATTGAATGCCAGTAAGTGCCCAGTATATGTTCCCCAAAGATAATTAACATATTTATTTTTTAAGTAACACTTGTTGTTTCTTAAGAGTTGATCACCCAAAGCATGCTGTTGCCTGTTTTTTGAACTTCATTTTAATGGGCTTATATAGTATATATTATCTTATACCTAACTTCTTTAATAAAAATATATTTGTGTAATGTCTTCATGTTGTAAAGAATTTTGTTCACTTTAATTACATTGTATGCATATATAGTAGGTGTGTAATTATACCATGACTTACCAGTCTCCTCTTGATGAACACTGGTCAGAGCCATTTGCAAACTTGGGCTTTTACAATAATATTGCAATAAACATTTTTATGTGTGTCTTGTGTACCTTGGTATGCATTTGTATGTTAGGATATGTCTTGGAGTAGAATTGCTGAATCATAGGATTTGCCTATCCTAACTTTAATAAATAGTGGTGGGGCACCTGGGTGGCTCAGTGGGTTGATCATCGGACTTTGGCCCAGGTCATGATTTCACTGCTCGTGGGTTCAAGCCCCGCATCAGGCTCTGTGCTGACAGCTCAGAAACTGGAGCCTGCTTCAGATGCTGTGTCTCCCCCTCTCTCTGCCCCTCCCCTGCTCATGCTCCATCTCTCTCTGTTTCTCAGTAATAAATAAGTGTGAACAAAAATTTTTTTTTAATAAATATTGGTAAAAGGTTTTCCAAAATGGTTATTCCAATCTAACTCCTACCTACAATGACTAAGTGTTCTACTTGCCCCATGTGCTTTCTAATACTTTGTTATCTGCCTTTTACATGTTTACCTTTCTAGTGGCTGTGTAATGGGATCTTGTTCTTTTAATGAGTATTTTCCTGGTAACTAATGAGATTGGGAAGCTTCTCACACATTACTGGCCATTTGGAAGTCTCCAGTCCTCCTGGAATTAATTTTTATATGTGCTCTAAGATAGGAATCACATTTCATTTTTTTCCATCTGGACACCCAATTACCTTGACAGCTTTTACCAAAAAGACTACCCTTTCTCCACCGTTCCAAAGTGCCATTTTTATCATGAATTATTTGCCATATACATATGGGTCTCCTTTTTTATACTATTAGTGGTGTTGTCTAACCACGGACCTTTGCACCTATATTTTAATGTCTCAAATTGCCATATATTGCAACGATTCTCCCATTTGTTGTTCTTCTTTAACTGTGTTTTGGCCCTTTGGAAGTATTAGCTTGTCAAATTCCACTGCAAAACAACAAAATACAACCTGGTATGATTTTGAGTGGGATTGTGTTGAATTTGGGTCAGCGATCCAGACAGTTTAGGAACCATTAGAAGCTGAGCTATAGTGAAGAGCTGACTACTTTCAGTTCATCACTTTTTTTTTAAATGTTTATTTATTTTGAGAGACAGAGCGTGTGAGTAAGATAGGGGCAGAGAGAGAGAGAGAGAGATGGGGAGAGAGAGAGAATCCCAAGCCGGCTCCGCACTATCAGCACAGAGTCCGACTCAGGGCTTGAACTCACAAATCGGGAAATCATGACCTCAGCCAAAACCAAGTCGGACACTTAACCAAGTCATCCAGGTGCCCCTCCAGCTCATAACTCTTTAAATTCTCTTGAAAGTGTCTCATAATTGTGTAGAAATCCTAAACGTCATGCATTGGATTTATTCCAACGTATTTCATCTTTTAATACATGTAGATTATATCTTGCAATACTTATTTTTCCTTTTCAGTTTGTTGCTATAATATAGAAATGCAACTTCTGTATTGACCTTCCATTTAGCAAATGTGCTAAACTCATTAATCTTATTAAATCTTATCACTTATCCCCAGCAAGATTGTCAAAAGGCTAAGGGGCTTCCCACCTACAACTGTGAAAGGGGTCCCGAATGGTGGCCTCAGATCTCTGGCCTCAGTCTCTGAAGTTCTGGCCCTCACTGTCTTGTCAACTCCTTCAAGCAAATATTTAAAAAAAAATTCAGCTTTTTTTTTCTTGCCCTCGGTAAAATGGTTGGTTTGAATTACCTAATCCTCCATTACTAAAATTAACCTCCAAGTTTCTTCATTTGACAATACATAATTCAAATGTAAATGCGGAAAGATTCTTCCCATTAAACTACTCTTAAACTCTCCCTTCGGTCTAAAAAGTTTATTAAATTAGAATTAGAAGATGGGGTTGGGGGCAATGAAGAATATTGTCAAAACATTCTTTTAAAGTTAGTTTCTATAGTATTTGTAATGGATTAAAAGGAGAAAACTCATTACATAAAAGAAAACTATGTTTCCCCTTTCGTGACATAGGCATTATTGTAATTAACAAAAACAAAACAATTGTGTTAATGAAAACCATAAATGTCAACCAATGAAGGCTTATTTGTTCCGAATTAAAACTGCCATTCTTATATATGGATATAGGTGCCAATGATTCAATAGCTATATGGTTTTGGTTTTGATTTTGGTTTGTGTGTCTCTTTACCACCTTAGACATGGAATTTGGTCTGATTTTTATTTCTTAAAAGTATTCATTTTTATTGTTTGTAGTTCTACCAAAATACACATTGCTATTACATTAACAGCAGAATAGTTCAATAATATGCATAAACACACTCAAGAGATTTGGAGGAATCTTACTGTATTTATTTTCCTTCATGGCTTGGGTCACTTAATTCAGATTTTCAATGCCAGAAGGGCAATTCAATTTATGTGAATATTTCTGAGAAGGACAGTAATTACATAGCCAGATTTTACCTGAGAAAATATGTAGAAAATTCGATATTGCTAGCTTTATCTAGATACATCTTGAAATGCTCAAAACACAGCTGGACTCTTCAGATAAAGCCAGGAGAGTAAATAGATAGTTTTAAGGGACATTTCATTATAAAGAAAATAAGAAATTTTCAAAAGTCATTTTTTTTTGCCATGCCCTACTATTATAGAATGTGCCAAAGCTCTGAAATTAATTTTCAAAAAAATCACAATATAAACATTTATTGACAAATAGGAGTCTAGTAGGCCTTTCCTTTAAAGTCAAAGAAATTTTGATAAATTGCCTTAGGTGAAAGGAGCTGAAGAAATAAATATAAGCTGTATAAGGAGTAGATACAGAAGTGAGAAGGATCAATAACTGTGGTCAAGGACTGGTAAATGGCTGATGTGCCTAAAATAATGGCTGGAGGAGGGGAGGTTAAACAAGATACCCAACTAGAGGAAATTATGGGCAGATAATGGGATCATTGAATCAGAGCTCACAAAGGTGAGGCAGTAGTGGAGGCTGACCTGGGCCAAGATATGATGAGGGGAGGAAGGATGAGTGGGGGGAAGACACACCCTGGAAGTGAGGAGGTCAAAAAAATGAGATGTCATGGTGTGAATTAACCACTTGGAAACTGAAATAACCCACGATCAGGCCAGGGATGTGGGGAGAAGGAAATATTTTGAGTCAGGTGCCAAAACATCTTTGATCAGCAAGAGAAGACAGCAAGAAACTTGGAAAACAGGGGTGCCTGGGTGGCTTAGTTGGTTAAGCGTCCAACTTCTGCTCAGGTCATGATCTCACGGTTCATGAGTTTGAGGCCCATGTTGGGTTTTGTGCTGACAGCTCAGAGCCTGGAGCCTGCTTCAGATTCTGTGTCTCCCTCTCTCTCTGCCCCTCCCCTGCTCACACACTCTCTGTCTCTCAGAAATAAATAAACATTTTTACAAAAAGAAAGTTGGAAAACAAACAAGCAAAAACAATAAATCTAAGAAGAGGGTAGATAACTCAATAGCATAAGCCCCCAAAAATAAGGAATTAAAGTTTCATTTCTATTTTTCCACAAAGGTGAAGAGCGATGGTCTAGAGTGGAAAGATATGTTTCTAATAAAATAAAAAGTATCTGAAGTTTAGGCAAACCATCCCAAAGTGAGTACTACTTGGGGAAGCGCTATCTGGACCAAAACAGTTTCCTCAACAATAAGATGGTAGTAAAGATCGCTACTTTACCAACCTACTGACTTTAAAGAAAGCCACAAAAACTGTCCCACTGCCAACAGTGAGCAGGTCAATTGCATAACATAAGATTACCTCTTACATCAGCAATAATAGAAGAGAACAAATCTGATGTCATCGCACATATTTGCCGAGCTAGATTTTCAACTGTCTGTTAGAGTCAAAAATGTATAAGTGGAAGTTTTATCTATGGAAACAAGCTGTGTGTCCAGATGGGCCCCACAGGGCCGAACTGCCTTAGCAAGATCACATTCTTTCAGCAATATTTATTAAACACCCATCACATTCCTGGCATTGGGCTAGGCACTGGGGATCCAAGTGTGTGAATCTCTAGCAGTGTTGGGGATAGTTCTTCGCTTTGCTGGAAGTCCATATTTCCAGTCCTTTTTCGGTCTCTCCGTAGAATATAGCAAATTAGCATTTAGTAATTAGAAGAAAGGTTAATGAACCTAGAAGCTGAACAGAAAAGATTGAAGGTCTTTTAGGGTCTTTCTTCTAATCCAGATGTCAACAAGCTATGCCCCACCTGTCTTTATATGGCCAAAGAAGTCTAAAATGTTTACTATCTGGATTTTATAGAATAATGTTACCTACCCCTGATCTACACCGTAGCAAAGCCTGATGAAATATATAGGTTCCATATCTCTTGCTTTTAGTATCCTGAATTTGGGCAAGATTGGATAAATGGTGTCAACAAATTCTGGATTTGGTGATTTCCTTCCCAAGTGTCCCAGAAACAAATTTTTGTTATTAGTCACCTAGTTACTCTTCGACTGTAGTAATGTCATTAATTGTCATTTTTCTTGGGCAATTTAGATTTCACTAGATTTCCAAGCCAATTCTATCTTTGAACTAAATAAGTATCCTATTCTCTCAGAGGGCTTCTGTAGATACTGCATCTCACGGACCATGAATACTATAGTCTAACTTAGGGATTGGTGAACATTTTGTGTGAAGAGCTAAACGGTAAATATTTTGGGGTTTTTCAGGCCTGATAATGTCTTTTGAAACCACTCAACTCTGTCAAAACCACTGAACCTTGTAACTGTAATGGGAAAGAAGATGTAGAAAATTTGAAAATGAATGAGGCAGGTGTGTTCCGATAAAACCTTATTTACAAAAACAGGAGGTGAGCTGGGGTTGGTCCTTTGGGCCATAGCTTGTCAAAGCCTGATCTCATTTGTTCTTATATGTTCCAACTCAAGTCTCATTAATCTCTGTTTATTTTCATTTTCTCCTATATCCACTTCACAAGTGAGGCAAATATCATTGTCTCTCTTATCTCAGAATAAGCTGTATATTTGGATAATCTAATCAATCAACTGATATAACTTTGGGGAGAAAAATGAACCCGTCCGATAGGCAGACATAATGGAACCTCAGAACTGCTTTTTCATTTTCCAGTAACTATAGTAGCCTTCAATTTAACCCCAAAGAGCTGTGAGTGTTCAAGTACAGCCCTCAGGCAAGCAACTTCTCCTACCTGTATTTCCGCTTAGACTCTTACGGAACCTGGCTTGAAAGGAAGTCTCTGTGTGAGACGGTTCATGTTTTCACTGACACTTTCCTCTATTGTCTTTGAGGAGAGCTTCTCCCTGCAAACCCGAAGATGCCACCTTCTACCTGGAAAGCAAGGCTGGTCACAATGCCCCTGAGTACTGTTCCCTGTGGGTAACAACGCTAACTGTTTAAACAAATGGGTCACCCGACTAAAATGAGGTCAATAAAATCTTCTGAGGCACGTTCCTTTTTGATGGATGAACTGAAATAAAAGCCATTTCAGAGCCTACTTTCAGCAGAATAATGAATTCTGTGTTTCCAATCACTGAGGTTGAAATTATAACAGATAGCATTCTGCCCCACTGTCCATGAGATTTAACTCTTCAGGCATCATAATAGATACACCCTATTAACTAATGCAGGCCAGACAACACTGCCTTAATAAAACTGAAATGTCACTTTGGGTTTGAATTGATTTTCTTACTCGAGGACCTTTTAGGTTTGCAAATCAGAATTGCCTTGTATTCTCACAACCGAAGGAGGTCGACTTTCCCAGGGTTAGCTTAAAAAAAATGCAGATTGATGGAAAAGGTTTGTGTTGGGTCAGTGTGGAATGGCCTTCTCTTGGGGGCTTGAATTATTCATGAGCATCCATGTGTTTTGTGTTTCTTGCTTAACACTGTGGAAGGTGGGGGCAGGAGGAGAATGCAGCCAGCTGCAAACACAGATTCCTTCTAGAACGAGGTTAGCAGTGAGAGAAGGCTGGGGGTGGACAAGGATGGAGCCTGGATCTAATTTTACAGGAATCCGAACCAATACACCTTGAAACTAAGCAACTGGCCAACAGCTGAGGATATCCAAGTTTTATGTTACCTACGGTTCATTTCTGACAAGCTATGTATTCTTTAAGCAAAGGCAAAAGAAAAAAAAAAAGCCATAAAACCAACTGCTATCTTCTGATTGTACCTATAGCTATTTTGGGCTGCCTCTTATAATGACTTCGCAGTGGGCTGATTCCTGCTGATGTGCAACTGGTGTATGAATATAAGACTCAAAAGAGCTACGTTCCACCTCTGGCTTGTCTCCCTCTTGGATCTGTTGCTCTGTGTATGTCACCCAGCATTTCTGAGATGCTAAATTCTGATTCCGATTCTATACAATGAAGCTCTTCAGGCCTTTTCAAAGGTTTTCAAGTTTGGGGAGATACAGAGTACTTTTCTTCAAACAAAGCACTCCCTGCAAGCCATACGAGAAATACAGAAAATACCTAGGATTGGTAGGGAGGGATGCACAGGAAAGAAGATGCTGAACCTTTCACTTTCCCAGCTTGGTAGGATTGGTCTAGGTATTTCCCCTGATCCCATTCCCCCAAATATCAAGGATGGGAAGTCAAGGGAAAGGCAGAGTCCACTCTTCCTCCAATTTCCCTGTCAGCCATACTGCTTACAGCCCCTCATCCTTTCTCCCGTGGTTCACAAACTCTAGGTATTAATAAAATTCTTTAGCTGAAAATCTGGGAGTGGTCTTGTCTTCAAAGAAGACCCAGAGTCAACCACACTGGAAAGGCTCAATTTTCAGGTCCTGCCTCCTGACTTCAGAGGAATCCTGTGCATGTATACTATTTTTGAGGGCTGTTAAGGAAGGAGAGAATGAATAATGGTAAAAAAAATGAAGAGAAGAAAAGATTCTTGGGTTAATGCTATTGTGTTGGACCTGGAGGGCTCCGGCTAAAACTCATGTCTTAATTTGGAGGGAAAACCAGACACACAGAGTTATAACAACATCTGAGGGCCTGAAGCACAGTTCCATCACCTGTATTTTCCTTACCAAATAAATGCTTGTAAGGAACCAGCTAGTACCCATATAGCGAATAGTCACCTTATTATTGTAGAAATGTATTCTCGTGTCATGAAGGAGTTGTCCTTTGTCATCTGTGCCTTTATTTTGTTCTCAGTCCTGGACCATAAGAAAGCTATATATATTTTTTCCTGACAATAGGAAAATATGCCACCTTTTACCAGAATGCAAACTTCTTATAGCAAAATGGTCCAAGAAAAATATCCAGCGAAAACCCTGCTTTGGCCTCAAAAAATCTGTGACCTTAATGCTAAATGCAAAAGGTGATTTTAAAGCTGAAAAAGAAATGTCTACAGTTCAATCCATTATTTTCTTGCTGTTAATTAAGACTATGAAGACAGTGACCTTAAAAGTGTAACATTCCTTTAAAAAGGGAAAGAAATAATGACTGCCCTCAAGATAGCCACTGAATGGACAAAATATGCATTGATTATGCATGCAATTACTCAAAAGTTTGTTTTTTTATAAAATTGAATTCTTTCCTGCTGAAGTGCAATGCTGAGTAATTAAATACAGACTGTACTTAATTTTGTCACAGAACAAATAGCAGAGGTTATGGAAAGTGTTATGGCTTCACAGTCATTAATATTCCACTGGGGTTGGCATAGATTAGCAAGCGAACAACACAGCAGGTTAGGATTGTAGGAATCTATTCAAACCCCACATAATGAATGTGAAGAGTGATTTGAATGTCTAATATCAGTCACTCAGCAGAAAGTGAAAAATTCTCATTTTCATTCCCAAGGCTTTGAAAGAGCTGTTTATTTTGTAAAACTTCCCTCACTTACTATTATAATCAGACCTCCTGAAATAAATTGCTAATAATTGTCAAGCTAATGAACTCAAGACTTTTTTTTGCTCTAGAAAATTTCTAGATTCCCCAAGCTGTCACAAGAATTCATATTCTGTAGCTCTTTCAAGGACAAGGATTCAGAGCAACGTACAGCCTGGGGGGAGTCAAATGTGTGTCCATTTTTGCACCTCCCTACACTCTCCTACTGGAACCCACAATCTTCCATCCCTCTTGAAATCAATAACCAGATGTGGTTACTTTCACTTTCTAGTGGAGATGATGGAGTACACAGCCATTTATGTGACTTTTTTACTGACTTTTTATTTTAGGTAAAGACAATCCAAAGAAGGAATTACACACCAAGGAATGAAGAGAAATTTCCCAATTCAAAGATGGAAGAGCGGTGTCTATCTGGGACTCTGGATGGTGGGAGCAGGGAATCAAACAACAAAAGGTAGGGGAGAGACATAAACCAGAAAACAGCAAATCTAATCATGACCTCTGGTGGAGAGGGGGATGTTATGGAATCAAAGGGCCATGGAAGGAGCCGCAACTATGTGTAGATCCTATAGCAGCTCTCCTGCATTGTCAGGAGATTGTCTCTCTAAGAATATGATGGCGCCCTAATTGCACAAAAATCAAACCAATTCGTTGGTAATTCACCCAAGATTCTCTGATGGGCCTTGATGACTATCATCATTTTCTACTAGATCAAAGCGGTGACACTATCCTGGCATGTGAATACAGACAACAAGAAAAGCCAGAATATAGGTGACAAAGGTTTCTTTCAAAGCAAACATCATTTTTAATGTTTCCCAAACTGCCATCTTGGCATTACCAAGGAATACAAGTAAAAGCTTTGTCCTACATCTACAGGACTATGGCAACAAGTAGAGCTCATTATATGATGAAAATAGCAATACTAAATGCAATAATTTTAAGAGAGGAGATGAGGGGAAGGAAGAAAAAGCATTTTGAGTTTCCTGTAAGTCCAATCCACCTGAGGACACAAATGGGAACTGTTTTCTAATCCATATGTTACTGGCTCTCACTGCTTCCTGCTCATACAAAGAACTCGATTCCCTGTAAAGCCTCCTGTCTGCCACCAAGGGTCCCTAGCAGTTCCGAGAGAATGTCTCCCACACGCTCAAGTATGTGTCCATCAGCATCCATGGAACATCCCAAGGGAATTCACATCTCTGCTGGGTGCCAGGCTACTGCCTTCCATTGAACACCACCAATGGCTGAGTCTGCTACATGTGACACATGCTGCCATGAGCCCTAAGAAATTTCTACCATCTCCTTCCACATGTTTCAGAATTCCATTGGAGGTAGCTGCAACTCCATCACCTCCCAGTACCACTCCACTGCATCAGACTTCCATGGTGCCCAAGCTGGGTAATGGTCTAGAGGAAACTCTTGACCTTTATATTCTGATATGACCGTATTGACTTACTCTGACTTCCATGTTTTTGGTGAAACACCATTGCCAGTTTTTATTTTGAATTTTTTTGTTCTTAGGATGAAAACAAGAGTCCTTCTCTGTGGCTAACTTGGACTCTAACTGACATGTTACTCATCACTCGGCACTATAGCCCTCTGGTCCTCCCCTTCCAGCTCTACGGTTGTGCCCGACTCCCTCTTTCCTTGACCTAAGTTCTTTACTAGAAGAATCTCATGCAAACAGATACCTGATGCACCTGCCTCACAAGCCCAACCGACCTGCCCAGCCTGACTCAGAGGTACAGACAATGTAGACCCAGTCAGAGATCCTACTACAAATACTAAGAAAATCTCCCCACACCCATTTAGTATGTTTACCTTTAAAAGAATATGTTCACTTTATTTTCTCTTAATCCTGTTGCATTGAAAAATGGCACAGAGCTGAAATCACTGGAACATTCTTCTTTTAGAGACCTAGCCTCTTAGAATATCTGTGAACACCTGAGCAAATAGAATTGAGTGCCGAAGCAAGAACCAATCAGTAATCTTGGGCTTTCAAAATGCAGCTTAGAATCCGTTGTTAAATCATTTCCCTATTGATATTGAAGGATCTTTCTCTTTTTTTTCTGCAAGGTGGAAACACTAAAATCCTAGTCCAATTAGGGCATGGAATGGGTGATAGCAAGGAGAGAAAACCTCTGAACGCCCAGACATATTGTTGTTATTCTATCACCACACTCATCACATTGTATCATAATTTATTTCCCACTCATTTCTGTTCCCCACCAGCTCAAAACTCATGTCAATCTTGTTTGTACGGTATCCCCAGCACCTAGCCAAGCCTGACACATAGGCTACCCACGGTCAATATTTTTGAATAAATGACTTTAATATCTTCTGAGGTTTGAGTTACAAGAAACTTACTTATTTTTGTTTTATTTTCATTTTCTCTCTACCCTCTTGCTTCTGGCTGAAACTTACAAAAAGTAGGTGTTGAATAAACAACTGATTGTTGAATTTTGTTTGTTTTCTCTGGATAGGACACAAGTTAGGAAGAAACAAGTGGTGCACTTTTCCATTGGATTGACAATATGAAGATATTCATATGCTTTACACAGGGAGCTACAATTCCTCAACAAGATACATTTTCAGAATCTGGGAACAAGAAGCTTGATTACCGTGGCTTCAATATTTATATTAACTATGAAATGCAAAGTGGGTAAGTTTTGCCTTAATCAAAAAGATTGATAGTTTTTTTTTAATGTTTTATTTGTGTTTGAGAGAGAGAGAAAGAGAGTGTGAGCATGGAGGGGCAGAGAGAGAGGGACTCACAGAATTGGAAGTAGGCTCCAGACTCCAAGCTGTCAGCACAGAGCCCCACATGGGGCTTGAACCTACAAACTGTGAGATCATGACCTGAGCCAAAGTCAGATACTTAGCTGACTGAGCCACCCAGGCGCCCCAAAGATTGATAGTTTCTGAGTGTGTTAAGCTAGGACCAGAGAGTTGCTCAACCTTCTATCTTGAAAATCAAAGTGAGATACTCATCTAATCATTGGGGTGCTTTCAGAGGGAAATGACTGATTAGGATAAAGCTATAAAATTCCTCAAGGAGGAAATGTCCTAACCACGGTGTGAGTCAGTCTCCAGAGTCCACTTCCTCTGCGTAGCCTGTGCAGAATACGTAGGCCATCGATTCAGGTGTCACTCCACCATGATGCCCAGGAGCAGTGGTCGACCACTCCTCATCTTTGTGTGTTCAAAACTGTCATCCACGTTTAGCAACGCCTTGTGCCTTTCTGTACCTCCAATGTAAAACCTGATGCTACGTTCATCTCCGATGCCTCCATTTGCTCATGAAAGAATAGTACTTGCACTTAAATTCTCCCCCTCATGATCTAAATTTGTGACACTGCATAAATCTGTCCTTGGAAAGTCTCTTCCTTTGCTTTATTGGTGAAATCTGGTTCTATACGTCTATGATTGCTTCCAATATTGAAATGAGTGGCCTATCAGAACTGCCTCAGCCAGTGTGTCCCCGTATCTGTCAAAACCACCATTTCATTTGTCTGGGTGAGTTCTGAATGAGAGATTTGAAATCTCTGGGCTGCAGATGCTGCAGATGAGAATGGACACCCCATGGGGACATCCATGACCCATGATTCAAGAGTTGGTCTAGAAATCCCCCAGCCTGCTTGTTCTTAGACTGGGCTAATTCTACACCTTGTATTCTACACCATCTTCCAGACTTTCAGAGTAAAATACGAATTGCCGATAGAGGCAGCTGGCTTACTAGGGCAGGGCACCCTTTCCTGGGTCACTACCCCTCTCTGCCTAGCCCGGATGGACTGCTTGTCCTGAAATCCCATCTTGGGGCTTGTGGGGAAATCTGAACTAAGATACACATAGATATCAAACGAAATTGAAAGTACTGTTTCAGGTATTTGAGTTGTTTCTTTGTGTTTTCTCTCTTCTTTTAACATCCAGAGAACGGATGGGCCAAGTATCAACATCCTGGCAGGTGTCTGAATGAAGTGGATGTTATTACTTGGCTGCTTTCCCTGCAGAGTAAGGAGCTCAACGTGCCAGGTGCATAAAACTTTACAACCCAGTGACGTCTCACGCACCTAGCAAAGTGTTCTGTGTATATTCACATCATGGTGTGCTATGCAATTCAGGAAACCCTCACAAAAGCCATGGTTTGGGATTAACACAGCAGAGGTAGCCCTGAGTTCCCAAATAGGTGGGAAGAAACACAAAGCCAAGGGAAATGTCCTGAAGTTAAAGATAATGAAAGAAAGCATCCTTTAATTTTGTGAAAATAACAATCCCAGGACCCGAAGCATAATTAGTTTCTAATTTATGCCTATATAATGTATACATTTAGTCCAAATGGTAAGATCTTCATTGTCCAATATGGTACCAAACAAAAACTAGCTACCTGTAGAGTCTGAGCACTTGTAACTGGTTGAATAGAGATGAACTGCAGCTAAATACACATCTGGTTTTAAGGGCGCCTGGGTGGCTCAGTCAGTTAAGCATCCAACTTCAGCTCAGGTCATGATCTCATGGTTTGTGGATTAGAGCCCTGCGTCAGTCTCTGTGCTGACCGCTCAGAACCTGGAGCCTGCTTCCAATTCTGTGTCTCCTTTTCACTCTGCCCCTCTCCCACTCATGGTCTGTCTCTCTCTCAAAAATAAATAAAAACATTAACTTTTAAAAAAAAAACAATACGTTTTAAGGATTTCATATAATAATAATTTTTAAAAAGTAAGAGATCTCATTAGTGACTTTTACATTGATTACATGATCAAAGATAGCATTTGGGAAATGTTGGGGTAAATAAAATATATTATTATAGTTGATTTAACCTATTTACTTTTACTTTTGAACGTGGTTACTAAGTAACTTAGATTTACTTATGTGGCTCACATTCTATTTCTATTATACGATGCTGGTCCAAATTATACTGTGATAGATAACTGAAAAACTCTGAATTACTGTATATAGCAAATAATATAGAACGGTCATTGATAATGGATAAACTCTGAATTCTTGGTAGTAGATTATATAGAATGGTCACTTTTTTAGTGTTTATTTATTTTGAGAGAGAGAGTGCAAGCCGGGGAGGGGTAGAGAGAGAAAGAGAATCCCAAGCAGGACCTAGGCTATTAGACAGACTACCATTTTGATCACAGACATCAAAATGAAATTTTCTGTTGTGTCCAGAAGGGAGAGGGCACACTGGGGGATCTTGCCCCAGCACAAAATGTTTTGGAGCAGAAGGGACATGCCTCACTCCATTCATATCCTGCTGTCAGAGCTTGTCACAGGACTCCAAGTGCAAAGGAGATCAGAGAAATGTCACTATCCAATGCACCAGAAAAGGAGTTTGAGTGGATATGAATGAGTACCCGGGATGTCTCCCACAATGCATTTAGCCTGGTGATGTCTAAATTTCCAAAATGGTTCACTCCAATCTAGAGTACAGCATGTAAATGGCAAGATGGAAGATGTCATCAGTGGTTTACACCTTGAAAAGCATGACTTGTTATATTGCCAGGGGGCCTGTACTCCCAGGTGAGCAAAAGAACCCAAGACAGAGGACTTGGGCACAGAGCTGATGCATTGGAAGCACAGGAAACAAGTCTGCCTTACTGCCCAATTTCTTCTAGTGGTGTCCTGTGCTTCGTCGATGTGTATCTCAGGTGAATAAAGTGAGATCGCGTGTCGCCTAATGAAGGCCAGACAGCAGCTCTAAAAGAACTCACAGGATGGACTCAGCACACACTAAAATCTCATGATTAGGGAGACTTTGTTGGAACACGAAGAGCAGTTCTGTCTCTCAGGAACAAGGTCATAAGGAGACAGAATTCCAACATATTAATTTTAGACGGAAAAGACTGCCATTCTCAGATAAGACACACACACTCATTCTCTTATCACAAAGAGAAACTATGAAATGGAAACTCATTGTTATTTGGTAAATAGGAAACTCAAGGAAGGAATATCAGCTTATATCAACAACTGTCTCTCAAGGAAGGAAGCTGGAGGAATCCCCACATTTTGTTGGAATAATGTGTTGGAAAAGAGCATGACGCAGACATCTACTTGGCCAAGGCCGGCTACTTGTTGGCTACACGATGCTGCCCACCACCTGGTATTCTTCTTATAGTATGCTTTTGGGACCGTGCGGTCTGTTTTCCGTGACCTTTCTCCAAGCAAAGGAAGCACAAGGAATGGGATTTCAGACGACTGGGTTGCATTTGCCTCCATCCCACACTCCATGACTTCCTGAGAGCCTTAATTACAGTTTTAGATGTTGCCGCATCCTACGGCACATATGCACTCACGGGACTGAGCAGCTCCTCACTTAGCAGGTGCACACTTTTGCGAACATAACTCTCAGACGGCTCTCACATTCTCACAGTTATTCAGTCTCAGGAATACCTCTTCATGGCCCCCGTGAAATGAAATGCTGTCTTGGTTTGGATTGGTGCAGTGACTTTATTTTCTGTGGCAAATTACATTGCATTGGGCATAAACTTTTGATCCTCCAACTGGAAAAGGAAAATTGAAAATTAGTCTCAATAAAATTCTAGGTGATATGAAAGATCTAATCAAGCCAATGACCAGCCTTTTACTTTAATAATAATAATAATAATAAGATGGCTTTAACTTTCAAGTCTGTTATTCAAATGCTAATTCATTTTCACAGAGTATAGAACAAATTTGTCAAATGTTTCACCAGATACATCTGTCATTCATACATCGATAAGCATTTAAAAAAAAAAAAAAACAGGGGAACCTGGGTGGCTCAGTTGGGTGAGCATCTAGCTCTTGATTTCAGTTCAGGTCATGATCCCAGGGTCTTGGGATCAAGCCCTATGTCAGGCTCTGTCCTGAGCATGGAGACTGCTTAAGATTCTCTCTCTTTCTCTCTCTCTCTCTCTTTCTCTTTGCTCCACTGCCCCACTCATGCTCTCTCTCTCAAACTAAAGAAAAGGAGGGGGGCGCCTGGGTGGCTCACTCGGTTGAGCGTCTGACTTTGGCTCAGGTCATGATCTCGCGGTTCGTGGGTTCAAGCCCCACGTAAGGCTCTGTGTTGACACCTCAGAGCCTGGAGCCTGTCTTCAGATTCTGTGTCTCCCTCTCTCTCTGACCCTTTCCTGCTCACGCTGTCTCTCTCTCTCTCTCTCAAAAATAAATACAAAACATTAAAAAATAAAAATAAAATTTTTTAAAAAGCAAAGAAAAAAGAAAAAATTTAAATTAAAAAATTAAAAACACATATGTATGGAGATAAATCTGCTTCGAAGGAGAAGCTTTCCACATGATGCTGAGAGCAGGTCAGCATAATCCGCCACTGCTTTGGCTCTGGGTATGTTTGGAAAGACAGCTACCAAGACAAGTAGGGTCAACACAATTTATGTTTATAAGTAAAACAGATGGTTAATTACACTGCATGGTTCCAAAAATGACAGATAGCCTCCCTAAAACCCCATACAACCTTTGGCTGAAGTACAACCATACCTGAGATTCCATTCTTTTAATATTTGTGGAAGATTACAGTCAAAGGTATCTTAGGGGTCTACTTCCACTTCAACTTTTTGAGTTAAACATTGCCCTTTACAGGCTTTCCAGTTCAAAAATGCAGATGATACCAAAACCGGTAGCAAATCAAGAAAAGTGCACTCTGATATCAATCAATGAACACTTAGGTCTAGAAAATCTAAGCTGCATGAAGAGAGTAATGCCCCAGGAAAGAGAGCAGATACAATCCAGCAGGGGAAATTAGAACAGCGATGAGTCATGAAAAGGAGTTGGTTAGGCTTTACAATTTTATTCAGTGTTTGTCCTATGCAAAATATAACTACAAATAAGTTTTAAGACTCTTAAGAGAGAAGTTATACTTTTATACTTCTTTATGTTGCCTCCGTCTCTCATAGTATGCTATAAAGATTGGAGCGATTCAATAAAGATTTATTCATTCAATAATTACCACTTTTTTTACCACTTTTTTTTTTATAGTGGCAGCTATCTGCCAGTTGCTAAACCAGGCTATAAATGTATATCACAAAAAGAAAGATTTTCTGCCTTCAAAGAGTTTATGGTCTATGTGAGATTTTCAAACAATAAAACATGGCATTAGAATTCAATATAAATACAAGAGCAAAATATGAAAATCAACTACATTTCTATATGCTATCGATAAATAATCTAAAAATAAAATAAATTAAAAATTTTTGTTTACAATATTATCAAAAATAATAAAATACTTGGGAGTAAATTTATCCAAAGCAGTGTAAGATCTATACTCTGAAAATTGTAAAACATTGTTGGAAGAAGTTAAAGATCCAAATAAACAGAAAGATACCTCATGAATCAAATAACATTGTCAAGATGGCAATACTATTCAGATGTGTTTACAGAGTCACCCTAATCCCTATCACAGATGGCTTCTTTGCAGAAATGAAAAAACTGGGGCACCTGGGTGTCTCAGTTGGCTAAGCGGCCAATTTCAGCTCAGGTCATGATCTCGCGGTTCGTGGTTTGGAGTCTCACATCAGGCTCTGTGCTGACAGCTCAGAGCCTGGAGCCTGCTTCAGATTCTGCATCTCCCTCTCTCTGCACCTCTCCCATTCGCTTTCTTTCTCTCTCTCTCAAAAATTAATGAACCGTTATTTTAAGGAATTAAAAAAAAAAGAAAGAAAGAAATTGAAAGACTATCCTAAAACTCATCTGGAAATGTAAAGTATACAAAATAGCAAAACAATCTTGAAAAAGACAAACAGTGGCACCTGGGTGGCTCAGTCGGGTGAGCGTCCAGCTGATGCTCAGGTCATGATCTTGCAGTTGACAAATTCGATCCCCATGTCTGACCGCGTGCTGACAGCTCAGAGCCTGGAGCCTGCTATGGATTCTGTTTCTCTCTCTCTCTCTCCCCTGCTTATGCTCTGTCTCTCTCTATTACAAAAATAAAATAAACATTAAAAAAAACTTATAGAAAAAAATAAAATGAAATGAAATAAAATAAAATAAGAAAATAAAATAAGAAAAAGACAAAGAAAGTTGGAAAACTCAAAACTTCCTGATTCAGAAGTTGCTACAAAGCCACAGGAATCAAGCAAGCCTTGTGCTGGCATAAGATAGACACAGAGATCAAAGCAACAGAATTGAGAGTCTAGAAATAAAACCTTCCAATTATAGTCCATTTCTTTTTGACCTTTTCAGCATTTAAGGGGGTAAAGCACAGTCATTTCACAAATGGTGCTGAGACAGCTAGATATCCATATGCAAAAGAATGGTGTTGAACCCCTAACTCACACCCTATAGAAAAATTAATACAAAATGGATCATAGAGGGGCACCTGGGTCGCTCAGTTGGTTAAGCATCCAGCTCTTGATTTTGGCTCAGGTTATGATCCTGTGGTCAGGGGATTAGAGCCTTTCAGGCTCTGTGCTGAGCATGGAGCTGCCTGCTTGGGATTCTCTCTTCCTCTGCCCCTCCCACCTTCATGCTCTCTCTCTCAAAATAAATTTTAAAAATTTGTTAATTTCATATCTAAAAACATAAGACTCTTAAAAGAAAACATAGGAGCAAATTTTCTTGACCTTGGCTTAGGTAATGAATTCTTAGAAAGAACACTAGAAGGCCAAGCAACCACAATAACTACATATATCTTATATAATATAAATTATGCAACTTATAATTTAAAAGATATAAAAGTATATGTTTTCTGTATTTATATATAATTATATATTTTACATACTACTATCACAAATAAATATATAAATACATTTTTATATGGAAAATATTGGATTTCATCATATGTTTAAAAATCATACTTCATTGAATGCTATCAAGAAAGTGAAAATACAACATACAAAATGGGTGAATATTTGTGAGAATATATTTGCAAATTTTATATATGATAAGGGATTTATATCTAGAATATATAAATAACTCCTACAACTCAACACCAGAAAGACAATTACTGTACTAAAAATGGGTAAAGATCTGAGTGGCCATTTCTCCAAATAAGATATCCAATGGCCAATAAACATAATGAAAAGATGCTTAATGTCACTAGCCAGTAAGGAAATGCAAATACAAACTGCAATAAGACACCACTTCATACTTGCTAGAATGGCTAACTCAAAAAGACAGATGATAAGTATTGACAAAACTAAGGAGAAATTGGAACTCTCATACATGGCTGGTAAAAATGTAAAATAAGGCAGCCATATTTTTCTTTGAGATAAAGAGTGAGAGAGAGTGAGATAGAGGATAAGCAGAAGAAGGGAGGAGGTGAGGAAGAGAGCAAATCTTAAGCAGGCTCCATGCTTAATGCAGAGCCCAATGTGGGGCTCAACCCCACAACCCTGGGATCATGACCTGAGCCAAAACCAAGAGTCAGGCACTTAACCAACTGAGCCACCCAAGTGCTGCAAGGTTTTAAAAACCGTTTTCCAACTCAGGAAGTTAAACATAAGATTGCTATATGACCTGTTACGGGTATATATCTGAGAGAATTGAAAACGTATGTCTACTCAAAGCCTTATACATGAATGTTCACAGAAGCAACTATTCATAGTAGATAAAAAGTAGAAACGGTTTAAATATTCATCAGTGGATAAATGGATTAACAAAATGCTGTATATCCACATGATGGACTATTATTTGGCCACGAAAAAGGAATGAAGTTCTGATACGTGCTACAGCTACTTTGAAGTATTATGGTAAGTGGAAGAAGTCAGTCACAAGAACTGCATATTGTATCATTGCATTTAATTTTTTTAATGTTTATTTATTTTTGAGAGAGAGAGAGAGAGTGCAAGCAGGGGAGGGGCAGAGAGAGAGGGAGACACAGAATCCGAAGCAGGCTCCAGGCTCTGAGCTGTCAGCACAGAGCCCAATGTGGGGCTCAAACTCATACACCACAAGATCATGACCTGAGCCTAAGTTGGACACCTAACTGACTGAGCCACCCATGTGCCCCCATATCATTCCATTTAAAAGAAATGTCTACAATGGGTAATTCAATGCAGCTAGAAAACACACTAATGGTCACCAGAGGCTGGTTGTGGGAGGAAAGAGGGAATGAAGAATGACTGAAAAAGAATACAAAGCTTTTGGGGATGATTAACATGTTCTGGAATTAGTAGTGATTTGTCCACAATTTTGTGCATATACTAAAAACCACTGAATAATACACTTTAAAAGGGTGAACTTACGTGACTTTGCAAAGTAATTTAAACCACCTACACATTCTAAAGAAATAGTCCCCAGAAGTCTGCCCTTATTTCAAGACACCTGATGCAAATTTGGAGGTCTCCAGGGCCACCTGCACTTCAGGCCAGCTGGCAGCAAAGGACAGGATGTCCTACGGCTCTCCTCAGGTTTGAGAATTCACAAGAATGACTCACAGAACTCAGGAAAGGACTGGATGTTCAGGTACAGTTCTATTGTCACGAAAGGATACAAATGAAAACCAGCCAAAGGCAGAAACACATAAGAAGCAGTGTGAAGGAGAGAAGAGGGGAGGGCGAGGGGAGGGGAGGGGAGGAGAGGAGAGGAGAAGTCTGCAAGATATCCGAAAGTGAAATTTCTGGGGTCCTCAGTGATGTGGTACCGGGGTACTCCCCATCAGAGAAGCTCACCCGGGCTTTAGCATCCAGACCTTTGTTGAGCCTCGACTGTGTCGGCATGATTGACTGAATCATGGCCCCCGTGGCTGAAGGCCATTCCTAGGCCTTCTTCCTTGCCAAAGGGAGGCTGGTAATATCAGGGAGTGCAAAGCCCCACTGTCTAATCACTTGGTTCATCTTTCTGGCATGACCCAGTGTCAATCCCTTAGCATGACTTAGCCACCCACTTAGCACAAACTATCCCATATGATCCAAATGACCCGCGTTGAATAACAAAGATACTCTTCATCCTCATTAAATTAAAAGAGATTAGAAATTACCTGCCAGGCCTCTCAGGATAAAACTCAGACCTCTCTTTAGGAGAGGCCAAATGTCTTACTACACAGAATTGTATCCCAATAAAGCTGTTGTTTAAAAAAATTGAGAGAGAGAGAACATTGGGTGGCTCAGTCAGTTAAGCATCTGACTCAGGTCATGATTTCATGGTTTGTGAGTTCCAGCCCCACTTTGGGCTCTGGGCTGACAGCTCAGAGCCTATAGCCTGCTTCACATTCTGTGTCTCCCTCTCTCTGCCCCTCCCCTGCTCTCACACACACACACTCTCTCTCTCTCCCTCTCTCTCTAAAAAATAAACATTAAAATAAATAAATAAATAAAATAAAATAAAGAGATCATTGAATTCCAATCCATGACAAACAGAGCCTATAAAATGGATATAGGAATTTAAGTCATATTAAATAATTTTAGCAGCATTCTTTAGAAGAGTAATATATGTATATTGCTGCTCTTAAAATAATTCCCAAATAAAGGAAATTTTAAACTGCTGGCAATAAAAAAAAATTACAGTGGAAGTGCCGTTGTGGAAATAAACAAAGACAACTGTGGATCAAGAGATGTTTGCACTGCAGGAAGACTATCAAGAGAGGCTACTAGCAAAGCACTGGCTTCAGGAAGTTCCCATGGGTCAAGTGGTGAATTGTCAACAATAAATACAGCCAAGTAAAGGAATCTTGAAGATGCTATAACCAGACTAGACCTCAAAGTCAAGAAATAGAGTGGAAAATATAACTCAGTTCTGGAGTCCAGGCTGCTGAGCTAAAGCAGTTGAAGTCTCCATACGTGACAGAGGATTTGTCCCAGGGTCCAGGCAGGACCATCTCTTCACCTGAATAAGTCGCCTGGAGATGTTGAGAGAAAAGAGAACGCAAAGGGCATTGCTCGAAGTCAACGTGAAACCTACATTCACAATGAATCCATTTGGAACAATTATCTGGCCCCAAAGGCATTGATTTTCAGTGGTTTGAAGCCTCATTTATCCTCACAAATAAGCTATGTGAGGAGCATCCTGTGGCTCACAGTTTGGAGTAGATGCTTCTCAAGGACAGAACTCTGAAGACAGATTCCAGTTAGGAAGTTAGGAGCTCCATCAACCTCACGCATGGCCAGGAACTAAAAAGAGTTGAGGAACACATGGGCCCAGAGACATCAACATCTTTAACCTACTCCTGAATGGAATTCACGTCTTCTTGAGAAGTCTCATTTGCTTTTACGAGTTAATGTCCAGAGGAAAATCGGTTTCTAGCAAAACCCTGTTTTCGATGTCATGCCAAAGCATGAGTTGTAAATTGAAAACAAAAAAATCTTACCTGAATAAACTTGTTATAACAACATTCATTTCTCAATGGATCAATTTCAGTCATCCACAAAATACCTTCGAACACCTGCTGATCGTGTTTTTTATTCATTCATACAACAGGGATTTGTATGCTTACTAGGATCAAGGATCGTTTTAGTCCCTGGTGATTCAGAAGTAAACAAATCAAATAGATTAAGCTTTGCCTTCAGAGATCTTTCATCTTAGAAGGAACACAGGTAATAAATACACTAAAATACACGTAAGAACATAGATACATACACAGGAAAGATAATTTGTACAGCGGCAAGTGTATGAAAGAAAAGAAGGAAATAAGATTAAGGGTGCATGGGGGGGAGCACATCTCCAGTTTTGATATGTTAGTTCAGAGAAAGCCTTGCGAAGGCAGTGACATTTGGATGTCATTTTGCATGGAAGACAGCCAGGCAAAATCTGGAGGAAGAGAGTTCCAGGCAGAGAAAACATCAAATGTAACAGGCCAGAAGTAGAAGCATGCTGGGGACTTTGATAAACAAGACAAGGGGATGGCATCCATCAGATACAGAAGTACACAAAGCACCTCATGGGCCACAGGGAGTGGGGTCGATTGAATTCTAAATGTCACGTCCTGGGCCATAGGGATTGACACAGTCACTCTCTCTGCCCTCCTAAGTCTTCCAGTCTGGACTGTGAGATGAAAACACTAAACACATAGTCACAAAAGTAAAAATAGAACTACAGATTGAGACCTGCTGCCGAGAAAGACTTTGGCTCACTGTGAGTTTTATAAGCAGAGAACCTGATTTAATTGGGGGCCAGGGAGGTCTTCTTGGAGAAAATAACCATTAAGGAGAAATTTGAAGGGGAGTTGTATAACCATTTATATTAAATCTATTATTTTAAGCACATATGAATAAATAAAGAGATGGAGGGAGAGAGGGAGGTGGGGAGAGAGAAAGAGAGAGAGAGAGATGATAGATATATTCATAGGATTCACTCATTTTAATTAAAATTATAAAATAGTGACCCTAATGAGGCTTCTGATGAAAAGAATGACAAATTTTCAGTCGAACAGAATATATCCCCTCAGACATGAAAATTTTATTATCTTTGCAATGACAGATTGATTCACTATACGGGACTTCATAATATTTGAAATTAGGAACGTGGCATTAAAGTTCACGAACTGATTACTGTAATTACAGTTCATTTGATCTTGATTGCTTTTGTAAGGACTCCTGATTAAATCTGTCTGCCCTTGTAATTCCTAACGCGTGTTTCTTGCAAAGCTGAAAGTTTCTGAGGATAATAATTCAGTGTTTCCCTTTTAGCCCTTTCTTTCTTCCCACACCATATGGTGATGGCTGTTGTAACCGTAAATATACATTTTTTAAAACTATGAACTGTTACAGTCCTTTATGGTTTGCAGAGATTTTGACTCACAGTGTTCAGAGACTCAAAACAACTCAGGGAAGGCAAGCATTACTAATTCTAGCTACAGCATTACTAATTCTAGCTACAGATGAAGAGATTGAAGACCACCAAGATGAAGTGAACTGGCCTATCCCATGTAACCCTTTCTGTGTTATTTTCTATTCTTCAAATTGCCAGAGTGCTCTAGGATGTGGGACCCTCACCAGTAGGAATCCATGTGTGTATCCTTCTTCACTGTCTGGGTAATGCATGGGACATTAACATAACGAAGGACAGCAGAAAACAGAGGACAAGTTCCCATTGAAATCCACCCATCGTTTGTTCACAGATACATACATGCCCACACGCACGCTCACATGCACATACATACACACATTTTCTGAGCTCTTAGCCTATGCCTAAGGCCTAGGGTCCTGGCAGCCAAATAATGAGTCAGTATCTGCTCTGTGGGGCATGGGAAGAGGCTGGAGGGAAGAGGGAATTTGTCCTTCCACGGGCGTTAATCTCTGAGGAAGACTTCTATAGATCTAGAGCCCCAGCCCTTTACAAAATGACTTGGCCATGAGGGTTCAGTTAGATGACTGAGCTTAATAGAATTCCCAGGAAACTAAGACCACCCATGAGGGGGTACTGGATAGTATCTTCTATTTGGGAAGACTTGCCCATGGGAGGTCTGGGACCCCAGGAGGCTAGGAATATAGGGAAAACCCAGAAAAAGTAATGGTGAACCTTAACTGGGCACCAGAGACCTATCAAAAAGGTTGGCATCTCAGAGAAGAAACTACCATCCCAGACAAGATCCATAGGCTAAAAACTCAGTTCCAGGGAGCCTGCTGACCTACTATGAAGTGATTTGCTGACGTTCAACGATAAAGTGAAGGCCGAGAAATTCTCCCAAGGGACCAACTTCAATGTTTCTGTCCACAGATGCTTGGGAGAGAGGGAGGAAATAAAAGTTCCCTCAAAATTCATATGCTGAAGTCCTAAGCCCCAGTTCGGCAGAATGTGACTGTATTTGGAGGCAAGTCCTTTAAAGAGGTGATTAAATCAACATGAGGCCATTGGGGTGTGCCCTCATCCAATAGAACAGCCAGATGAGGTCCTTGCTTCCAAATCTCCCTAAGGACATCCTCAACCAAGCAGACAGGCAGGCACTGCCCCTCTGGGAGGGGAGGAGTCCTTCCCATGTCCTTGAGCAGTGATCTTAATCATTCTGAATCAGAGAAATCAGCAAGTCTATCACTTGGAGATTTAATCATCAGTTCTGTACTCAACTCTTATAAACCACAATTCCAGGAGGTTATTAATTTTTCATTCCAGAATGAGCACATGAAAGCTACCTTGTATGGAGTTCTATCGTCTTTGAAAAATTCCTTTCATGCCTTGGGTCCATGCTGTGAATGGACGGTCCATTTTCCAGATTAAGACATGGAATCACATCAAATTTTACTGACAAAGGCTTAAGGTGAGGTCACACTGGCACGAACCTAACTCTGTGAATTGCACTATTGCCAAAACTATGCTGGCTTCGACCAGAGGCCAGGGCGTGGGGCACTATAGGACCTGCTGAGCCAGAACCTGGGTGTCCCTTGTGTTTTTTCGATGTTCGTTTATTTTTGAGCGACATAGAGAGTTAGAGTGTGAGCGGGAGAGAGGCACAGAGAGAGGGAGACAAAATCCAAAGCAGATTTCAGGTTCTGAGCTGTCAGCGCAGAGCCCAACATGGGGCTCCAACTCAGGAACCGTGAGAACATGACCTGAGCCGAAGTTGGATGCTTAATCAACTGAGTCACCCACCCAGCCACCTCTCTGGGCATCCCTTGGTTTCTAACATCTGTCAATCTGCCACTACTGTGGCATTTGCCCTGCCTCTGCCTCAATTCAGGATTTATCATCTTCCACTTGGACGATAACACTAGCCCCCATCTTCCTCTTCCAGCTCGTCTATTCGACCACTCAGGAAGACCTGCTCTTGCTTGGACATACTTCTGTGGAATTCTGTGTATTGTTTTCCCTTGGCCAGGAATGTCTTCCTGCATTTTCTCCACCTGGCTGACTTCTCTTCTTTCAAAACACAGTCCAAGTCTCGTGTCCCCTGGAAACCATCCTACCTTCCCATAGGTATCACTGCCTCTTCTGGACTGGACTATTCCTTGTACAGAATGATTCAGAAAGAATTGGACACTCCAAAAATACATAACTCAATAACTAGGTTATATATATATGAATATACAGAATACACCAAAGTTTGGTTACCCTGATATTTGTCAATTTTCTTAATGATGATAGCATTCTAGAATAGGGCTCAATCAGATTGTAGCCCCTTAGATCAGGCAAGAAGGTCCCTTGTTCTCTGGTGGTCTTTCTTTCTTTCTTTTTTGTTTTTTTTAACATTTATATTTATTATTGAGAGGCAGAGAGAGACAAAGCATGAGCATGGGAGGGGCAGACAGAGGGGGAGACAAAAATCTGAAGGAGGCTCCAGGCTCTGAGCTGTCAGCACAGAGCCCAACACGGAGCTCAAGTTCACAAACCGCAAGATCATGACCTGAGCCAATATTAGACGCTTAACCAACTGAGCCACCCAGGCGTGCCCGTGATGGTCTTTCTTTAGAGGGATCCACATATTACAAACACACCAGACACACATGTATTTAAAAAAATACATAGACACTTTTGTCATTCTGTATCTGGTATATAGTATTTGCATAGAGAGACCCATAACCCTAATTAACTTGCTCACATGCCTAGCACCTTTTGGGGCCAGGAAAATGCTTTGCTGTCTCTCTCACCACATGCCCAGACAAGAAGAACTGCCTTCAAATTCTGTAGACTTTTGGGTTATGTCACTTCTCAAGTTAGAGATGGACCACTTTGAAGTATAGAGAAGATTTGACAAGCAAGAACCCTGGGTAAGAGGAAAGACAAAATAACTTGTCTCATCTGTCTCCCCAGATAGAAACACAACAGGCTGTTATGAAATGAAATATCTTTTCCCCATATACTGAGCACCCCATTTCTTGTTTCTCTTTGGTTTCGATCTTTACTTCAGAGGTTTTCATGAATTAATGCCATACACACAACAACTGTGTAAGTTAACAGAGGGACATTTTGCACAATAAAACAATAAACATAACTGGCTCCTCAAAAGAACCTCGTTGTTTGATAGTTTGTTGACTTTGAGTCAAATGAAAACATACCTAGACACATATTTTATCATAGTGAAAGCATATTTGTCAAATTTATTGGTGTGATATGTAACTTTTTAATAATTTGATATATGGATTGAGGGATTTCATTTATACTCTTGCCCCAAATGCTTAGAGAAGACTATACCTTGATCTACAGGTATCCTGCCCCACCAACTTCTGGTGAAGAAAGATCAGGGTTCTCAAGTCTGGACCATTTGTTCTTCGTGGCCCCAAGAAAATGAATGAACACTTCTTGGTACTGTCGATTATGGTAAGCTATAAAAGATCTCTGATATCTGTGAAAGAAAAATTAGTCTTCCATATTAACATGCACAATTTAATTATGAGCAGGGTGCAATGAGCATTTATAATAACTATACAAATAGGTATGATTGCCTCCTTGGTTGTGACAACATGTTCACGTAAAATGCGGTTCCAGAGTGGTAATCTTTAAGAGTGTTCAGTTCTTACTGAATCTCCCGCGAACAGCTCTCACTCATTATTTTTGTAGTGATGCCTTTGCAAAGCTGGTTTCACTCCTAGAAGACAGGGACCAGATCACATTCTTCCCAGATCTGAAAAACAATTTTTAAGCTTAATTTTTAAATTTATTTTGAGAGAGAGAGAGAGAGAACGCAAGTGGGGGAAGGATAGAGAGAGACATGGAGACAGAGAATCTGAAGCAGGCAAGGCTCCACGCTGTCAGCACAGAGCCCAACACGGCTTGAACTCATGACCTTGTGAGATCATGACCTGAGCCAAATTCAAGAGTTGGATGCTTATTAACCTGGTGAGCCACCCAGAGGCCCCTTGGATCTGCAAAACCTATAGTATGGGCCGCTTGTTAATGGAATTTCTTACTATTTTCAATCCTGCCTGACAAAAGAGTGGAAACATTTGTTAAAGGAAGGTTCCTGACTCTCGTTTAAAGCCTCTGCAGCAATACAAAACTTTTCCTTATTTGTTATCATGTTATGTTCGGTGCTCCCGTAATGCACATGAAATGAACAAAGGACCCCTCCAGAGCATCTCTGTATGCTGTATACAATGTGGCTACTATTGTTGCTGCAAGGGATGTGTTTCCCCACCCCGGCCTCAGTTACTCTTTACCATGCCAAGGTCTTACTGTTGAATAGCATTTCTGTTTCTTTAGTTAACAATCACTGAATTAGCATCAGTTATCTTACATATTTATTATGTTCAGTTCTTTATTTTCTGTCTCAGTAGAATCTAAACTCCTTCAAAGTTGAGACCTGCCTCACCTATAGGATCTTCAACACCTGGAAGGCAGTATAAATATAAATATATGTGTGCTGACATGTTCGATATTTAGGTATGCATCCATAACATCAACAACTGAGACATTAAGGTATTTCTGCCTCCCCCCCCAATCCTTTCTTCTCTATTCAAATACCACCAAGGTAATACCTACTTGTTTTTAAACAACAGAAAAAATAGTTTAGAAAGGGCTCTCCAATTAACTGATTCCTGATGGTGATTGAGGGACTGATGTTTTCACCTTTTATTTCTATCCAGAATCACTCTTCCTTCGAATACATACTGCTCATTGATAGGTGTTTCCGTAGCAGATGCTGGAACGGCTCCCAGTGTGGTACTGTAAAGCCTCTTTTTCCAGCAAAATCTGGGTCCGTCAGTAACACATCCATTCTCCACAAGGTTACAAGTTTTTTTTTTTCACTCAGATTTCACTTGCTCCGGATAAACCTTGCAGGCTATTAAATCTGACTTTCTGATCCCGGATCACAGAGCATTTGAAGAGCTATCAAAGGGACACTGCCATGGTCTTGTACGTTACAGTAAGCCCTTGAGAGCAGTTATTAATGGGTTGTATGATGAGGAATGTTGTCTAAAGATAAAAATAGGTAGGCAGGCGGGAATTGGGTCAACCAACTTAATTTCACACAGGTATAGCTATTGACATGTCTGCAGTGAGCCTAGGCAACGCCTTTGTTGGCAAACTTATTAAAACTTTTCTCAAATCTCTAACAAATCTCTAGTAACAAATCTCTAATTAGTTTACACTATGGCATTTATGCCTCCAAGTAGACGAAGGAGGAACAAATATTAGTTGATTGCAAAGGAGCCCTCTTGTTGAAAAAGGCTTACCCAGTTGAGAAGACAAATATCAGATAGGAGTGTGGGCAGAAGGATTTACAGTTCTTTTGTTGTTGAATAGTTGGAGATGTAGAAAAGCAGAATAATCTGAAAGCTGCTGTCAGTCCCTTTCTCTTTTCTGCCTTCACAGCTGAAAGAAAGTCTTGAGTTTGTTACAGACTCTCTATTAAACCATAATGTATTTTCCCTGCACAATGTTAATTAAGCTTTTAGCAAAACACTTGGAGCATTTCTTTGAAACAACCAAGGAGGCCCACTTAGGCAGGAAGCGCTGTATAAAAATAGCCCTGTTAGGTACCACCTGTGATTCCAATGATATGTCAAAGCCAAGATGCGGAGAGACCAAGGTCAGAAGCACCAGAGATGACAAGCAGGATATGCTGCTGCTTCTAGGCAAAAACAAAAGGCAGAGGGAGCCCGCAGCTGGTGAATCCATAGGATTTCTGGGAACCGATGTCACATCACAAAACTGGGTTGCCCAGGAGATGGAAACAAAAGACAGGACCTATTGGGCACATGTAAGATGCATCCTGAATGTTGTCTTCTGAACTCCATTCAAGGAGAGATTGATCCATGGATCAATCCTATGGAACTAGAGAGGGTGGGAAATGGGAAAAGCCAAGGGGTGAGGTTGAGAACACTTCCGTCTTGTCCGAAGGGGTCAGGTACTCACTCATCCAAGAGTTCACAGGTATTTCTGCACTGATATTGTGCAATGTGTACTTTTCTTTGATATAGCAGAAGAAAAAACAGGTCCTGAAAGGACAGTAATTGTAGTGTTTTAATACTGGGATGCTTGAATAGGGTATATTTGCGAATTTAATCCTAAGTATTTATTGCCTACCTCTTCACTAACTAAAATGAAATTGCATGGAGTGACAGCAGAAATATAAGTAAAGGGTCCTTCATTTGTAACAGAGCTGAATTCCACACTGGTTGAGATTATCTCTGCGTCTAATGGGAAAGGCATTGTGAATTCTGAAGGCTGCATTATCTTGCTTTATAACTCTGTTGCCTAATAACAGAAAGAGGGCTTTGGGCCATAATGAATAGCCATTCTTACAGATCTTTTAACTCTGCCATTTCCAAGGAGCTTACTCTCCATTAACATTTCCAGAAATAGCTTACTTTACATTATTAAAGTGCTGTAAGAGATAGTTTCCAAATTATTCCGAAACTAATTATTAAAAAAAAAAAAAACGATTACTCAAAAAGCTTTCCCCACTTTAAATTGTACCTTTAAGTGCCTTGCAGTAAATATGAAGACCAAGCCATAGCCATTGGAAGAATCTTTACTTGTGATATAGCCAATTCCATTAACTCAATCTCTAGTGTGCTCTAAAATGTGTTTTCATTACAAGTTATGGCGCTAAATACCAGGGGGAAAGATATGCAAATCAGCAATATTAACTATGTCAGTCTAGACGAGCCAAACTAAGCTAATGAAGGGGATATAGCCACTGTAAAGCTATGTTTTGCTTTTTTTAAAGGTTAATTAGACTGCCTAATTAGCCCAGACTGAGCGCATATTATTCTCTTGGAAAAGCAAGCATAATTAACTTAGAGAGGCTTCCCCCACAAGCAAACACAAGTAAATAGAAAAACTCCAATCCAAAGTGGTTCACTTCCACTTGGTTTGAAATCCAAAACGTGGTTTGATGTTTATGTAAATAGGAGGAAATGCACATAGGCACACACACTCACGTCCCCCCTACACACACACACACACACACACACACACACACACACATCTAGAGTTGCTAAACATGGACATTCTATAGGCTTACAAGTTATACAGAAGAGCGGATGGTAATATATCTAACTTATAATCTGTATAAAACATGCTTCTCAAGAGGATGAAAAGAAGAGAATTCCTAGGGAAGATTTTTATTAGACATTTGTAGCTTTGGGCTGCCTAGTAATAATCCCCTTTTCTTTTGGTAACACTGGATTCGCCTTCTAGAAAATTACCTGTTGTATCTACTGTGCCATTCAATCTCTCTTCCTGCCCAATTCTACATCCTTCACCCCCTCACAGGTAATATTCCTTAGAAAAGTATCCAATAAGCCAACAGCACCCAAATGTCCATTTCAGGGTATCCAAGAAGACTTTCCCAGGGAAGCCAATATATGGCATTGGTGTCAGGATTGGTCCTAGGAAGCAAAAACTACAATGAGATTTTTGGAGTTATACAGCTCGCCTGCTGGCTGGCAATGGGGATAATATCACAGGTGGTTGGGTTGGAACTACTAGCCTCTCGTTATGTTGTAACGAGGTAAATGTTAAAAACCTTTGCTGTGGGCGAACTGGGATGGAATGCAGGCAGAAGCAAATGTCCTGGGGAGCATGGGAAATGTGAGGCAGGCACACTATCACAGGAGTTTGAGGATCCCAGGAGAAATCGCGATTACAGACACAGTGAAATCCAATGATTGTTGCTGGGGCTTTTGATGAGCCAGGGAAAGACAAGGAAAGCCTGATGGTGGTTACTCATTTAAGACGAAGAATGGAAGACAGAAGGCTTTCTTGGCAGCGTATTTTAAAAAATGCTCATCTGCTCCAGCGAGGCAGCAGAAAAAGCTGAGGGTTGGGCTCAAGAATTAACTATAATTATAGCAGTGCTCCTAAGAGGGTCAAAATCCCTTTCATTTACATAACTGAGATTGACATACATTCTGAGTAGAGGTTTGTCCTTGGGACTACAGGGTCTAGGAGCACCAATACATAATGGCTTAAAAAATGGTTGATCTGGGGTGCCTGGGTGGCTCAGTTGGTTAAGTGTCCGATTTCGGCTCATGTCGTGATCTCACAGTTCAGGAGATCGAGCCCCATGTTGGGCTCTGCTCTGACAGCTTGGAGCCTGCTTGGGATTCTCTCTCCTTGCTCTCTGAGCCTCCCCCAACTCGTGCTCTCTTTCTCTCTCAAAATAAACAAATAAACACTTAAAATACAAATATAAAAAGAAGATGGTAACTAATTAAAAAAAATGTTTGATCTACTGATCCAGGATCCTCCTCAGCATTTCATTAGATCAATGGTCCTGCTCGACAACTAAGGAGGTAAGGCATTTGATGCAAAATCATATGATCCCTCCATCTTTACTATACAACCTAGAAATTGCAGGCATCATGGAGTCATGGGGCAGCCTTCTGAAGACACAGCTGAGGACTGGCTTGGAGACGATATACTCAGATACGGGCACCACCCTCTAAGATCTAGTATACACCCTAAATCCATTATGTGGTTCTGCGCTCTAATAGGCAGAGTACAGAGGTCTGAGAGCTAAGGAATAAAAGAGGAGTCCCTTCATTTCCTTTCACGCCCAGTCAGCCACTTGAGGATTTTTTCACTTTCATCCATGCAAATACAGGCTCTTGAGTTTAGAGACTCTGAATCCCAGAGGGAGGATGCTTTGACCAGGAGATGCTCCATGGGTCTCATGAAATTATAAGCCCTGGCTGCTGCCCTGTCACTTCAAGTGTATTGTGCTGAGTGACCAGATTGCAGGGGAAGTTCATTATGCTGAAGGAATAGTTGACCCTGATCTTCAGGATGCTGTTGGATCTATTGTTCCATAAGGGAGGTGGGCAGAAGAATGCTGGAAACTGAGCTGATCCACTGGAGAGTTTATATAATCCCCTGCCCAACAGTAACACTAAATGTGCAAGAGAAGCATTTACGGCTTGAGAAGATCATGGCTCAGAGCTCTCGGGGACGAGTGTCTGGGTCACCCCAACAGATAAGCCATGACAGAAGAGGGACTAGAAGAGAATGAGGGGAGTCACGATGGGCCAGGCAGGAAGAAGATGAGTACCAATTGTTGTGGCCCCATGCACAATGTCCAGCAGTGGGCGCTGTAATTTGTCCCATTAACCTTACCGTTGTACGTTTCACCACAAGAAATCAATCCTAGAAAAGCTGCTCCCAGATAGACTGACCTTACATAGAGCAAGTGCATGCAAGCAGTGGAAGTGAACTGTAGCTGATGCTGCCACGATACCATAGGGAACAATGAGTGACATGTTCCCCCAGCTGCCAAGGTCTATTTCCTCATGTCAGCTGAGGTGTGAATTCTCCAGGAATTGCTCTCCACCATTGAGTACTTGCTCATTCAACAAATGCCCCATCTCAAGTATAGACTTCACCCAGCAACTAGTTATTATAGGAATCACTCCAGTTCAGAGTGCCATCAACAGCCATAGGATCACGTAGAGCAAAAACACCTTTCTGATATTTACACATTTCCTTTAACATGGTACTCTCTAAGCAAGAACCACATGTAATGCATATGGGCTATCATAAAATAAATTTTATTTTCCCCATATTTAAGGAAGATACTACCACAAGATTCCTACCTTTAAGTGGGCTTCCCTGATCTATGAAGAAATATTTGTAAGCTATTCTAATATAAAGCAAGAGCCATCTATTTTCCTGTAATGGTGCTTGTATAGACGCTTCATCTTTATCTATTTGTATCCATGCAAAGTTTTTCCAATTAAAGAAGAAAGAAGAGGGGAGAAGAAGGAGAAGAGAGGAAGAAAAGGAAAGGGAGAAAGAAACATTTAACAATGCTAAATTTAGCAGTACACAAGAAGACTATTCAAAATGACCTGTTCTCATTTGCTACTAATTTATCCTGTTCAACAATCTGTCATCTAATCCCCCACACTCCACCCGGACAGTCCTTGGCTTTCTAATAAATCACAAGGAATAGGTAAATACTGGAACTAATTTTTACGTCCAATGTCCTCCATTATCAATCTCTAATAAAGAGAACTGTGAGGCTCTTGTCCCCACCTTTTGAGAGCCTGAAATAGTCCTACGGGTTAAGGATTGCTGCTCTCCAACTGCAAATGAGACATTCACTTTGGATGTTTGCAAATATACAAATGTTAACACAGCTCAGCAAGCCTAGAGAAGGATTTGAGGGAAGACAGAGCAGTGGTGTGTCAACTCCTGAGTCTTGGTTTCTTCCCCTGATGGAAGAGTTGGTTCTGCTGGACTTTCTGCATGTTCCTTTCTAGAAGGATTTCACCAAGATGATCTGGTCAACCTGGAGAGAGGTGTTCCTTCCTCCCAGCCAGGGGCAAAAGCTCTGTTCCTTTCAATTCTCCACCTCAAGGCAGCAAGATGCCATTCTCAGCATCTCTGTGACCCCCCACATAACTGCAGATGTATTACAAGTTTCCAAGGTCAACACTCACCCCCCCCTCTCCTTTCCTCAACAGAGTGCCATTTTCAATCTGGGAGAATTTTCTCCTTCGTGTGGAGCAGCTTACCCTCTGCTTCCTCTTTCTTTTGAGGCCATCTCCCTGGCCCTAATTATCTGCCTCAGTAAACTAGGAATGACATCAGAGATTGAAGAAATTGTAAGGGCCATTTCCACTACCAGCGGTCGGAAGCTGCTCAAGGCCAAATGTTACAGGGGCATTTGAGGCCCAGAAAAAGCAATTTACTTCTCAAAACATTTTATCAGTGAGACAAGTAGAGTCACCCCATTAAAACAAGTCACCTCTTACATTTGCCTGCATCAAGTAGATCCCCCGAGTGAGAAAGTGAACAACGCCTTCCTGCTCAAAGGTGAACACGGCCTTGCTTTATGCCAGTAGTTTATACCAGTAGGTTCTAGCATCGGTCCATATGTGAATTCTCTGGAAAGTTCCTTAACACCCGCATTGTGGCCCTACCCCCTGAGCTTCTGATTCCCCAGCTTGGGGTGGAGCATTTCTAGCAGGCTTCAGGTGATGCCTCCCCTGAGGGCCCGGGGCTCCCACTTTGGGGACTACTATTCTGTACCATACCGAGTCCCTACCGTGGGACAGCAGGTGACCCCAGCCAAATGGCTCCTCAGTAAGTCGGCAAGGGATGGAGATTTTGATTTAAACAGACCACGTAGGCAAAAATCAATGAGCCAATTTCAAAAGGAGGCACTGGTGGCAAAGAAAACCTTCAATTAGCACATCTGTGACAGAGATCCTTGTCTGATTTTTTTTTTCTTCAATAATCTTATCAGCCAGCACCGGAAGTCCAGCCAGTGAAAGGCTTGTAACTGTTTTCTATTCACCCTGCAAACTAAATGCTGGTTCAGATGAGAATTCGATTGATTTCCAAACAGTGTTTATTCCTTCTGTTGTCACTACACAGACAGCCAGTTAATGACATTAAAGATTAATTAATGGGGAAGGTTGTGCACTACCTGCCAAAGAGATGATTAAACTTGGAGTTCTGTGTTTCCTCCCAGAGAGGAACATAACCCTCAGGAATTATAGGTTCAGAGGCAGCTTTGGTCCTGGGTACAGAGTCCCTCCAAGTCAGGGTGAGAAAGGATTCTTTAAAAGCCAGGTGCGGGGTGCCTGGGTGGCTCAGTCAGTTAAGCGACGGACTTCAGCTCAGGTCACGATCTCGGGGTTCGTGGGTTCAAGCCCCACGTCGGCTTCCATGCTGATGGCTGGCTCAGAGCCTGGAGCCTGTTTCAGATTCTGTATCTCCCTCTCTCTCTGACCCTCCCTTGCTCATGCTGTCTCTCTCTCTCTCTCTCAGAAATAAATAAAACATTAAAAAAAAAAAAAAGCCAGGTGGGTGGGCTCTCGTCACAGCTGGGCCTTAGCCACCCTGGGGCACCAATCCGTGTCCATCACTACACAAGAGCCTGTGGCCAGCTCCACCTGTCAGGGATGCAGCCATCNGCCTCCTCCCAGCCTCCAGATGCAGCGGCGGCAGCACCCAGCTGCCTCTCTGTCCCTGAACCGTCCCAGCTCACGTGATCACATCGCATTTCCTAAAACATCCCCTGAAATCTAAAACGTTTTTTCTCACATGAACCAGGAAGCAAAGGTGAGGCTTGACTATTCTAAAAATGCATGATTAAATAGAAATGAAGCAGAGGTTGGGAGAAGAGCATGAACTCGCCAGAACACACTGGATAGCATTTCTCTGTTCACAGCTTGTCTTTCGTTTGCATTTTGTCCCATCAAATACTCCCAACAGCCTTGAGAGGAGGTTCTTATAGGTTTCTTTTTTTTTTATAAAGCTGAGGAAACTGAGTCAATGTGGGTATACAGAGCCTAGAGAGAGGAGATGTCAAAGGTCCCCCAGCTACGGATGCTGAACCATCCATTATCAACGTTCAAGTAGTGGTCTTCTGAACATGGCCATTGCGGGTGACTTGGAGATGCATCCTGCTATAGCTGAAACTTACAATGTGTTTAGCCAAGATGGATTTCCTATATATTTTTGCCTGAAAAGATTCTTCAATGAAAAAATTTTTTTAATTATCGGAAGAACTATTTAATCCTAATGGAAGGAGGGAATAATTTCATTTGAAGCACCGAAGAAAATTTGATGGAGGACGTGACATTGACTTTCAACTGTGAAAGACCAGTAGACCGTCTATAGTAAGATAAAGGAAAAGAGCATTTTGAGGTAAGGGAATTGCTTGCACAAATAAAGCAAGGTAATGTCATCGAAGTAGAAAATGCCCTGTTATGTTTGGAGAACAGTGAATAGTCCTGACTTTAAAGGCAATTTTTATGTTTTTTTTAATTTAATCATTTTTCTCTCCAAGAGTAGTAAATACAGATTCCGCAGTCAGTTTATTGACATGCAATGTTATTTTATTTAGCAGAGACAATTTTCCCAAAAGGTTCAATATTTATGAAGCTTCATTTTCTTCCAGATAAAAGATAAAGTTTGCATTAAGTAATAGTCAATATAAGAATTATAAGGGTGATTAAAAAGGCTGTAGGTTACAGTGCTGGATAACATTTGAGGTAATTCTCACAAAAGTTCCCGAGTCAGCAGAAGACACTGCAAATCATCAAAGCCTTGAATTGGAAATGGCTCCAAACAGATAACTACAGAACTGGGAAAAGAGCAAATATATCTATTCCAAACAACAGATCACAGTGCTTTTCGTGTGCAGGTAAGTGTTAAAGTTGCCATATTTAATTCCCTGGTCAAGTTCATGTGCGGGTAGATAGTGGGTCATGATGAGATAAGCAGCCTGGGTTTCCATGGGTTTCTGTGTCTTTGTGATTATTTGACATTAAGAAAGCATCCCACGAGTATTGACCTCACAGAAACAAAGACCTTAGGAGAATCTTGTTCACTGAACACATTCACTTAATGTCTATTGGATGAATATAGAAATTAATGAATCGAACCCAAGCAGAAGGAGATCATAGATTGTAAGGTTCTGAGTAGAAGGAAGAGTTGAGGTTGTCACTATAAGAGTATGAATGGAAATAATTTAATTTTACAACAGCAATAAGAGCAACATTGCCATATGCTATTCATTCATTCATTCTGTGAATTTTTTTTGTACACACTGTGTATCAAGAGGTTTTTGGGATACAGCAATAAATAAAGCTCTTGCCCTCTTAGAAAAAGACAATAAAAAATACATACATAAATCAAATTTGGAAGTGATAAATACTATGAAAAGCAAGGGAAGAGTACAGAGTGGCAGTCATGGTAATTTAGATCGGGGAAAATTTCTCTTATATTTGAATCATTTTCCAGCTTACAAAGCATTTCCATAGACTTGGCTATTTCATTGAACCCTGGAACGTCATTTAGATATTACTCCCATGTTTACAGATGAGAGGACCTAGGGAAATTGACCCAATTGCTCAACAAGGTGGTCATTGGTAAGAAAGGTGACATTTCTTGTACACCTGGGTGTCAAATACCTCTCAAATCTCTCTACACGTGTCACCTTCTATAATCCTCATATGGTGTTTGGTGTTTCTGCTCTTATTAAAAATCCCTGCTGTAGGTTTGAAGCCATTGTCCAAGGTAAAAAGTGAGTAAATGACAAGCATTTGTGAGTAAATGGCAAAATACCGATTGCCTATTCCTTCCCCCAGGGGAGAAGGATAGTATAAGCAGGTAGTTGGGGAGTTGAATTGAGCAATGTCATGTATTTGTACATTCTTTAAAACACGACATCACCTTATTTTCATAATCTTTCCTTGTTGAGAACACTAAACGTTCACCAAAAAAAATCAGGGTAGATTCTAAACTCCCCCCATACTACACATGTTTATACCTACCCCAGCCTGGCTTCAATAATATTAAATGATAAAGAGGTTTCTTTTTACTGCTAAGTTCTGTAATATTAGTGTCTCTTCCTAATCACAAGAGGCTCTTTGTTTCTGTCTTCTTTACTGAAATATCATTCTTACCTGGGCACCAGGATGGCTCAGTCACTTAGCATCCAACTCTTGATTTCAGCCCAGGTCACAATCTCATGGTTGTGGGCTCGAGCCTCATATCGGATTCTGCACTAACAGCACGGAGCCTGCTTGGGATTCTCTCTCTCCTTCTCTCTCTGCCAACCCCCCCCATAAAAAAGAAACTCCCTTCTTACTTTCCTGCCCTACTTTTCTATGATAGAAGGATGGGGGACAGGGTGGGGAGGAAAGGGAGTGAAAACACACACACACACACACACACACACAAACACACACACAGTATCCCTGCTACTCAGAATGAGTTGACACATCAGAATTACAAAATACATGAGCTACACAGGATAACATGTCTAACAGACTCAACTAATGAACATGAACAAATTCAAAGTGACACTCCGTTGTAAACCATCTGTCAAAGAGTTTAAAATAAGTAATTTCCATATGCTCACAGACACAAGTGAAAGGGTAATATCCATCAAAAAGTAAATCACTAAATAAGGACAAATTTTAAGAAGATCATATAGAAATAACTATAAATCTTTGAAATAAGGAAATGTAGTAATTCAACTAAAAAAACGCCTCTGTAGATAAGACAACTACTATGATAGTCATAATCGTGTTGGAAGGAAGCTCTTCTGTCACCCTCACTAGAGCTTCAGACACAAGTGCTTCTGAACATGTGGTAAATGTATAACTAAGCACGAGTCTTTGTTCTTTAACACCTACAAATTGATGAGACAATAATCTTAACAGGAGAAAACCCAAATCATCAGTAAATATATAAAAACTTGCTTCATCTTACTCTTCCAGAGGAAATGCAATTCGAAACAGTAACAGCACCTCATTTCACACATATCAGAGCAGAAAAATGAAATCATCTGACAAAAACAAGTATTGGCAAGGATGTGACAGTGGGAAGTCCCACTGTCTACGCAGGCTTAGCGAGTGGATGGGGCCTCTAGACAGGCTGGTGGAACATAATTTGACACATCTACTCGAAGAGCACTTGGAAGTATCTACGAACGTTGAAGGTACTGATACTTTTCAATTCAACATTTCCATTTCCGGTTATCTACCCCAGATAAAAAGCTCGTGTAAATATGAGGAGATGCATAAAGAGAATTTTCAGTCCAGCACCACTTGTAATAACAAAAAAATTAAACTACAGCAATTAGCCATTAGAAAAAAAAAACACAATAAACAAATGCTATGTTTGTTCATGACAGTATATATAAAAGTTAACATTTAAAGGAATGAGAGTATCATCTATCAACATGGATATATCTCAAAACATTACATTGAGATGAACTTGTGAGTTGCAAAATGATATGATCCACATGATACCACTTATGAAAATTTAAAAGCTTATAAAACAATATGATATGCCTTTATGAAGATACACATGAGTGGTAAAAATATCAACACCTATTTGAAGGAAGTTCAGGGTCATGGATACCTCTGGAAATAAAAAGTAAAAACATAGGCCCAATATGGAAATGTGAGATTTTAAGTGTGTCTGCAATATTTCATTTCTTCAAAACAACTAGAGGAAGACAAATCGAAATAATGGAAGAGAACAGACTTGTCTTAAAGCAGCATAAGTCTAAATGGTCTCTTGACTTAGTATAAAGGAGACCCTGCAGTGCTGTGAGAATAGGGTGGTCATCTTTTCTCGACAAGTGCATGAATTGATAGCCCAACGGGACAAAGCGAATCTGGAATCCCACCTAACACTAGAAACAACATCAACTCTAGAAATATGGCAGACCTAAATGTGAAATATAACAGAACTTTAAGAGGAAGGCATAAGAAAATACATCTATGACTGTATGGTAAGCAAACATTCCTAAATAGGATATCAAGAAAAAAATGTAATCGTATAAAAAATGATACACTGAACTCAGGATTTATGTTTATTATGAGCTATCATGAGAGTGGAAGGGCAAACCACAGACACAGAGGGACTACTGAAATGCATCTATTTGCATATATTGAAATGCACACGTATATACAACTTCTAGCCAAAAATATAAAAATGAAAAGAGTTAAAATAGAACAGTTGATTTTTTTATGACATACAACCTCATAAAAGAAAAAAGGGGAATGCAATTAAACTTAACAGATAATTCACAAAAGCAAATATCCAAGTGGCCAAAAAATATATAAAATGGACTCATGTTTATTAATTGTCAGGGAAACACCATTAAAACCACAAGACAGGAGCGCCTGGGTGGCTCACCTGGTTAAGCATCCGACTCTTGATTTTGGCACGGGTCGTGATCTCACGGTTCGTGAGATCGAGCCCTGCATCAGAACCCTGCATCAGGTTCTGTGCTGACAGCGTGGAACTTGGGATTCTCCCTCTCCCTCTCTCTTGGCTCCATTCCCACATGCTCTCTCTCCCTCTCTCAAAATAAATAAATAAACTACAAAAAAGAAAGAAAGAAAGAAAGAAAGAAAGACCACAAGGCAATAGTATTTCATAAACACCCAAACGGCTACAATGAAATACAGACTCTACCAAGTGTTAACAATGATAGGAGGCCGGCAGAATTTTCATACACTGCTGATGAGAATAGAGATCAAATCAGTTCACTTTGGAAACTCTTTAATAGGGTTTACCCAAGCTAAATACTCCAGATCACAGAAATTCCACTCCTAGGTATATACTCAGCCATGCAGTGAAATGCATCCAAAAATATTCACAGCTACTTTATATATGATAGCCCCAGACTGAAGCAACCCAAATGGGCATGAACAGCAGAATGTTAGATAAATCTTGACATACCTAAGCAATCGCATTCCATAAGGCAATGAGAAGTGCTATGCACACCCCAACAACCACACACACGACACATAAGAATCTCACAAACAAAATGAGCAAAAGAAGTGGAATACAAAACAGTTCATACTATACGATTCTAATTATATCAAGTTCCAAAAGAGGAAAAATTAATCTTTTGTGTTAGAAGTCAGTCCAGCATGTAGCCGGGAAGCTGTCTGGAGGGGAGGAGCCCCGGGGAGTGCCACACTCGTCCTCATAAATGCTCTCTCTTGGTCTGGGTGTGGATGCCATGGGTGAGTTCACTTTGTGGAAATGTATCAAGCTTATTCTATGTCAATAAAATGCATTAAAAGCCTTCAGGAAAACAAAGAGGCTAAAGTTTGGGGAAACAAAACAAGGGATGGAGACCAGATCCCGTGAGGACTGAAGCAAAGAGGAAGGGCCAACAGCCTTGGGAAAGTGCTCAGAGACCTTCTACATTTCTCCTTAGACCTCCTCATCCACAGCCCCCATGGCAACTCTAGTCCTCATCACTCCCAGCAGACAGAAAGAGCAGGCTTTAAGCTCACCAAGAGAGCGAAGAGATTTTAAGGTGCAAACTCAACGTTTGCATTTGATGCAGACAAAGTCTATACAGTCAAAGCTCCATTCATGCCTTGCACCAGGGCTTGAAATGTGGCCTTGGCTCTGTCTAGCTCTTAAGGGAGATGCTCTAAATTGCCCAGATGCAAAATGGAGAACTCAACAGGCTGAATTGTTAAAGCTCTGTGTGGAATGAGCCCAAGAAGTTGATTCTGTATCCCCCATGATTCTCCAAAGCTGATCTTCTGCTGCACGGTTCTGTCTGCATGTGGGTTTGTGCAAGACACTGGATCCAAAGTTCTCTCTGCAGCTTCTTTGCTCTCCTTGCAAAGGATCTTTGAGACCATCTGCCAGACCCCCAGGTTCACCGCAAAGGATTTGAAAACCGCAAGCACAGATCCACCACAGTGTTTTACAGATTCGCACGCTTATTTGCTCTTTCTGCAAATACTTCCTGAATGCCTTCCATGCTGGATTACCTCCCAGGGGCATGGCTGAGAAGAGACTTGGGTAGGAAACTCAATGGCATATAGTAAAGGGGCCATAGCACAAACATTTGGACCCAGGGCTCCTGTGCTCTTGTAAAAGGCTGTTTCCAGTCCCATTACCCTACCTCGCTTCCACACCTCTGGAATTTAAGATAACTCCTTAAGTTACTTAAAACTACTAAGCACAGGGGCGCCTGGGTGGCTCAGTCAGTTGTGCGTCCTACTTTGGCTCAGGTCATGATCTCGCGATTTGTGAGTTCGAGCCCCACATCCGTCAGAGTGTTACTGCTGAGCCTGCTTCGGATCCTCTGTCCCCCTCTCTGTGCCCCTCCTCTGCTTGCACTCTCCCCAAAATAAATAAATACTTAAAAAATATAAAACACAAAGGAGAATATTCAGACTCTTTTTCATTTAGTTGCCAAAACGACAAAGATTTAGACAAGACAGGAGCAAGATGTTGCAGGAAGGATGTTTTTCTTCTTTCACAACAGGGAGAAGGTGGTGGGGGAGGGAGAAGGTTTTTCTACCATTCTTAACCCCCAAAATATGGATCAGATCTGTATAATCGGCTCCGGGAGAAAACAAAAGAAGCGAGTAGTCCTTTCAAAGGAAAGATAAAGAAGGAGGCCATAGTATTAAATGTTCACTCTCTTAGACTTGAACTTTCCCCAAAGAACACAAATGTGTTTTCCAATCAACAGCCAAGTTTCAGGAAGGCACTAAGTTTCTCACCTGTTACGCTAGATAATTAACATGTCAGGGATGCTCTGGGCAGAAAAGACATACAGTCTCCTCGGAGGGCCTTCCCATCATAGGGCCCTCTCTCCACAGTGCACTAGACAAGTGATCAAACTGCTGTTGAACAGAATTTGTTTCACAAAAGTTCTCTATAAAATTAAGCAAAGGGGCACCTGAATGGCTCAGTCAGTTCTGAGCTTAATGACTCTTGATTTCAGCTCTGGTCATGATCCCAAGGTGGTGCCCAGCATGGAGCCTGCTTAAGATTGTCTCTCTATCCTTCTGCCCCTCTGCATTGCTCATGCCCTCTCTTTAAAATAAAATAAAATTGGGGCGCCTGGGTGGCTCAGTCGGTTAAACGTCTGACTTTGGCTCAGGTAATGATCTCACAGTTTCTGAGTTCGAGCCCCACGTAGAGCTCTGTGCAGACAGCTCAGAGCCTGGAGCCTGCTTTGGATTCCGTTTCTCTATCTCTCTCTCTGCCCCACCCCTGCTCAAGCTGTGTCTCTTTCTCAAAAATAATTAAACATTTTTAAAAGTTGTAATATAAAATAAGTTAATTAATTAATTAACTCTGTGATTTTTGCCCTCATTCTGAATTTTGCCTTTGGGAGAAGCATATTACAAGGGTAATTCCTCTTTACTTTGACAGTTCCTTAAGGATTTAAAAATCACAACATATTATCTATCCCCAGCCTGCTCTTGTCAAAATTGGAACCTGATCCCCTATGATTATGATTCATTTTTCAGTCGGTGTAATTTTTTTCAGAGACCAGTTAAGTGATAAGACCTAACCTTTGTTTTTGGATTATAAAATCAGTATATGTTCATTGTAAAAATAATCTTAAAATCCACACAAACATGAGGACATAAAAGTATAACCTGCATATTTTAAAATGGATCCAATCTTACATATTGTCACTTGTTACAGGGCACCTGGGTGTCTCAGTCAGTTAAGCAGCCAGCTTCAGCTAAGGTCACGATTTCACAATTTGTGAGTTCGAGCCCCACATCGAGCTATGTCCTGACAACTCAGAGCCTGGAGCCTGCTTCAAATTCTGTGTCTCCCTCTCTCTCTGTCCCTACCCTGCTCAAGCGTGCTCTCTCTCTCTCTCTCTCTCTCCCCCTCTCTCTCTCTCAAAAATAAATGGACATAAAAAAAAAAAGTTCAGGAAGCCCCAAGATGGTGGAGAAGTAGGGAGCTCTGTACATTTCACTCGCCCCCATCTCTCAAACAGAGAAGGCCTGAAGCCATAGAACACTGAACCGCAGGAGTCTGGCAGGAAAAGACACAGAGTCCACTAAGAAGACAACCTCATAGGTGCGTGAGTGCGAACTGGGGAAGATAAAAACAGGCCGGGACCCAGAGACACGGAGAGAGGGGAGGGAGCCCCCTTTGCAGGGAGCCCCGGTGATTCGAGGGGAAGAGAAAGAGTGGCTGAAACTGCTCATAGAACTGTCCCAGGAGAAGAGAAAAACCTTAGCTCTGGACGGAGAAGGATCCTATTTCTAGCTGTGGCCTTGACTTTGGCCTGGGTGCCCTGGTCCCAGGAGGCACCAGGAGAAACTGCCCCGCTGCTCTCCCAGCTGGATCCCCAGAAGGGAAGCAGTCGGGCTTGTAGGATTATATTTCGTGCAGTATCAATAAAGCACGTGGACTAAGATCTGGAAACAAGAGGGGGCTTGGGACATAGAGCACGGCCCACCTTGGCTACGCCCACGGCACAGGGAGATCGGACCCAAAAGAGTGAGTTGCAATGCTTGGTTTGAGAAGGGACTAGGGCGCTGCCACTTTTCTCCACACAACCACCAAGGCGGGGCCTCAGGGAGCAGCCAGGGATCGCAGTGGAGGCTAAGACCCGCCTACACCAAACCATGTCAATCCCTGCTAGAGATGCTTTTTTTTTTTTAACTTAGCCTGGGGCAAGACCAACATGGATGCACTGCCGTGATTAATTCTAGGTCAATTCTTTCTATTCAGATATATTTTCCCTTGTCTCACTCGTATCCGTCCCCTCTGCTGGACTGGACACTCTGGTCACTGGTTTGCTTAAACAGTCACATTTAATCCATTCTCTAGATGTATATTCTACATCTCCATCGCTACCTTTCTTTCTCTCTCTGGAGCAATCAGACTAGATAGTTTCTTTGGGTAACATTACCTTCGTTTCTTTCTCCTCACCTCCTACCATATTCTCCTCTTTCTCTCTCTGAATTGAACCTCTTAGTGTCTCTGCCTGGTCATTGTCCAATTTCACTTCCTCCCTGACCTGTCATTTCTTTCTTTGTATATGCTCTTCCATCAGCACTGCATACACCTGCCTCTTTATTCGTAGCTAGGAATTCTGGTTTTATGCTTTTAGACTGTCCTTTGTCTTTGGTTTTTTCCTTTTTTCTTTTTTTTTCTTTTTCCCTTTCGGTTTGCTAATTTGTTGGATTGGTCTGTGCGTCTGCATGCCTTTGTTCCCTGTGTGTTTGTCTGTCTGTTTTCTTTTCCAGGGCTACTACAAGAAACAAGCCAAAGTACACATGGTAGAGAGTCCCAAATACCACTATGAGTAGGGAAATAAAATAACCAAAGTCTCAACAAGAGAGACCAAGACACATCATTAAAAGAACACTTCCTGAGCGGACAGGCCTTGGACAGTCAAAGAGCCTTCTTTAATACAGCAGT
>NW_027529640.1:23853-25737 GCF_008692635.1 Crocuta crocuta | reverse complement strand
GTACGGAGCTCCTTACTTCTCCGCCATCTTGCCCTCTCCTCCTAATATCCTCTTCTAATTGATTGTATTTCTGTGATGTTAGTTGTGATCTCTATTCTTTCATTCATGATTTTATGTATTTGGGTCCATTCTCTTTTCTTTTTGATAAGTTTGCCTAGGAGTTTATCAATTTTATTAAATCTTTCAAAGAACCAGCTCTTCGTTTCATTGATCTGTTCTACTAGTTTTTTTTGTTTGCTTGTCACTATATAGTTTATTTCTACTCTAATATTGATTATTTCCCTTCTACTGGTTTTAGGCTTTCTTTACTGTTACTTTTCTAGCTCCTTTAGCTCTACTGTTAAGTTGTGTATCTGAGACTTTTCTTGTTTCTTAAGGTCAGCTTGTATTGCAATGTACTTCCTCTTAAGACCATCTTTGCTGCATCCCAAAGGTTTTGGAATGTTGTGTTTTCATTTTCATTTGCTTTCATGTATTTTGTCTGTCTTCTTTAATTTCCTGGTTAACCCATTGTTTCTTTAGTAGTATGCACTTTAATTTCCACATAATTTCGGTCGTTCCATAATTTTCTTGTGACTGTCTTCTAGTTTTACGGTATTGTGGACTGAATATATGCCTTGTATGATTGTGATATTTTTATGCTTATTTAGGGCTGATTTGTGACCCAGTATGTAATTTATTCTGGAGAATGTTCCATGTCCACTTGAAAAGAATGTATATTCTACTGTTTTAGGATGAAATGTTTTGGGGGTGCCTGGGTGATTCAGTCTATTAAGTGTCCAGCTCTTGATTTCAGCTCAAGTCATGATCTTATCATTTATCTGATAAGTCCCCATGTCAGGCTCCACTCTGAAAGCAGGGAGCCTGCTTGGGATTCTTCTTTCCCTGCCTCTTCCTCTGTCCCACTCACATGTGCTCCCTCTCTCAAAATAAATAAATAAACACTTAAATAGGATAAAGTCTTCTGAATATATCTGTTAATTAAATCTGCTCCAGTGAGTTATTCAAAACTATTATTTCCTTGTTGAATTTTTGCTTATATTATCTGTCCATTGCTGTAAGTGGGGTGTTAAAGTCCCTTAGTATTATTTATTACTATCAAAGAGTTACTTTGTTTGTTATTGATTAAATTATATATTTGCGTGCTCCCATATTGCAGACATAAATATTTAGAATTGTTAGGTCTTCTTGGTGGATAGCTTCCTTAATTGTGATATAATGCCCTTCTTCATTTCTTGTTACAGTCTTTGTTTTAAAATCTAGTTTGTCTGATATAAGTATGGTTACTCTAGCTTTCTTTTGACATCCCTTAGCATGATAGATGGTTCTCCAACCCCTCACTTTCAATCTGCAGGTGTCTCTAGTGAGTCTCTTATAGGCAGCACATAGATGGGTCTTGTTGTTTCATCCATTCTGATACCCTATGTCTTTTGAATGGAGCATTTAGCCCAATTTACAGTTTGAGTGGTTATCGATAGGAATGAATTTAGTCTATTGTGTTACTTGTAAATTTAGTATTTCTGGTGATGGTCCCTGTTCCTTTCTAATCTTTATTGCTGTTGGTCTTTGATTCCCAATTCAAAGAGTCCCTTTTAATGTCTCTTGCAGATCTGGTTTAATGGTCACAAACTCCTTTAGTTTTTTTTGTCTGGAAAATTCTTTATCTCTCCTTCAATTCTGAAAAACATCCTTGCTGGTTAACGAATTCTTGACTGCATATTTACCCCATTCAGCACATTGAATATATAATGCCACTCCATTCTAGCTTGCCAAGTTTCTGTGGACATATCTACTATGGAGGGGCAAGATGGCGGAGAAAGAAGGGCATGAAGAGCTAACAATTATAAATGTTTTTGCACTGAATTCGGGAGCACCCAAATACAT
>NW_027529640.1:22873-23828 GCF_008692635.1 Crocuta crocuta | reverse complement strand
GCACCGAATTGGGAGGCACACAAATATATTAAATAAACACAAACATAAGCAGTCTTATTGGTAAGAATATGGAAATTGCAAGGGACTTTAATACTCCATTTACAGCAATAAACAGATCATCTAGACTGAAAATCAATAAAGAAACAATGGCCTTGAATGATACACTGGACCAATGGACTTGCCATATATATTCAGAACTTTTCACCTAAAGCAGCAGAATACACATTCTTCTCGAGTGCACATGGAATATTTTTCAAGGTAGATCGCATACTGGGTCACAAAACAGCCTTCAATAGATATAAAAGAATTGAGATCATACCATGCACATTTTCAGATCACAATGCTATGAAACTTGAAATCGACCACAGAAAAACGTTTGGAAAACCTCCAAATGCATGAACGTTAAAGAACATCCTACGAGGGGCGCCTGGGTGGCTTAGTCGGTTGAGCGTCCGACTTTCGCTTAGGTCATGATCTCGCGGTTTGTGGGTTCGAGCCCCGCGTCGGGCTCTGTGCTGACTGCCAGCTCGGAGCCTGGAGCCTGTTTCAGTCTGTGACTCCCTCTCTCTCTGACCCTCCCCTGCTCACGCTGTCTCTCTCTCTCCTGGAAATAAATAAAAACATTAAAAAAAAAAAAAAGAACATCCTACGAAGGAATGAATGGGACAACCAGGCAACTAAATAAGAAATTTGAAAAATGTATAGAAACAAATGGTGACGAAAGCTCTGCAGTCCCTTTGGGATGCGGCAAAGGCAATCCTAAGAGGAAAATACATTGTAATCCAGGTCTATATCAGGAAACAAGAAAAATCCCAATACAAAATCTAAGAACACACCTAGAGGTACTAGAAGCAAAACAAAAAAGAAACCTCAAGGCCAGCAGAAGAAGAGGAATAATAAAGATCACAGCAGACATAAACAATACAGAATCTCGCCCCTCTCCCCCAATCCAGTC
>NW_027529640.1:18830-22834 GCF_008692635.1 Crocuta crocuta | reverse complement strand
GAAGAGTTGATCAATGAAACTAAGAGTTGCTTTTTTGAAAAAATAAACAAAATTGATAAACCTTAGCCAAATTTCTCAGAAAGAAAGAAAGAAAGAAAGAAAGAGAAAGCCCTCATATGGAAAAAAAAATCACAATTTAAAACGGACTTATCAGAACCAATTCCTCTGAAATACAAGCAAGTATCAGAGAATACTATGAAAATTTATATGCCAAAAAGCTGGACAACCTGAAAGAAATGAACAAATTCCTAGACACCCACACACTACCAAAATTCAGACGAGAAGAAATAGAACATTTGAACAGATCGATAACTAGTGAAGAAATTGAAACAGTTATCAAAAATCTTCCAACAAATAAAAGTCCTAGGCCAGATGGCTTCCCAGGGGAATTCTTCCAGACATTTAAAACAGAGTTTATACCTATCTTTCTCAAGCTGTTCCAAAAACTACAAACGGAAGAAAAACTTTCAGACTCATGCTATGAAGCCATCATTACTTTGATTCCCAAACCAGAAAGAGAACACACACAAAAAAGGAGAATTACAGGCCAATATCCCTGAGGAATATGGATGCAAAAATTCTCAACGCAATACTAGCAAGTCGAATTCAACAGCATATAAAAAGCATTTTCACAATGATCCAGTGGGATTCATTCCTGGGTTGCAGGGCTGCTTCAATATTTGCAAGTCAGTCAATGTGATACATCACATAAACAGAAGAAAAGAATCATATGATTCTGTCAATAGATGCAGAAAAAGCATTTGACAAATTACAGCATGCTTTCTTAATAAAAACAGTCGAGAAAGTAGGGACTTAAACATCTTAAAAGCCATTTATGAAAAGCCCACAGCTAATATCATTCTCATTGGGGTAAAACTGAGAGCTTTCCCCCTGAGATCAGGAACACGACAGAGATGTGCACTCTCACCACTGTTGTTTAACATAGTGTTGGAAATCCTAGCATCAGCAATCAGACAACAAAATGAAATAAAATGCATCATAATTGGCAAAGATGAAGTCAAACGTTCACCTTTTGGAGATGACATGGTACTCTACATAGAAAACCCGAAAAACTCCACCAGAAGCCTACTAGAACTGTTCCATGAATTCAGCAAATTCGCAAAGCACAAAATTAATGTACAGAAATCAGTTGCATTTCTATACACCAATAACGAAGTAAAAGAAATGTATCTCATTTACAAATGCACCAAGAACCATAGTACCTAGGAATAAACCTAACCAAAAATGTTAAAGATCTGTATGCTGAAAATATAGAAAACTTAGGGAAGAAATGGAATAAGACACCAAAAAATGGAAATATATTCCATGCTCATGGACTGGAAGAATAAATATTGTTAAAATTTCAATATGACCCAACGCAATCTACACGTTCAATGCAATCCCAATCATAATTGCACTGCCTTTCTTTCAAACCTAGAATAAACAATCCTAAAATTTGTATGGTAACACAAAATACCCCAAAGAGCCAACATAATATTGAAAAAGAAACTCTAGGTGGGAGGCCTCACAATCCCAGACTTTAGCCTCTACTACAAAGCTCTAATAATCAAGACACTTTGGTATTGGCATAAAAACAGACACATAGACCAATGGAATAGAAGAGAGAATCCAGAATTGAACTCACCAATGTAAGGCCAACAAATCTTTGACATTTTAACAAAGCAGGAAAGATCATCCGATGGAAAAAAAAAAGATTAGCAAATGGTGCTGGGAAAACTGGACAACAACATACAGAAATGAAACTAGACCACTTTCTAATACCATGCACAAAAATAAACACAAAATGGATGAAAGACATAAATGGAGACAGTAAACCACCAAAAATGAACTATTGGGACCTCATTAAGATAAAAAGCACTGCAAAGGAAACAAACAACAAAACTAAAAGGTAACCGACAAAATGGTAAGAGATATTTGCAAATTAAAAATTGGATAAAGGGTTAGTATCCAAAATCTATAAAGAACTTACTGAAATCCAAACCCAAAAAACAAATAATGCAGTGAAGAAATGGGCAGAAGTCATGGATAGACACTTCTCCAAAGAGGACATACAGATGAATAACAGACACATGAAGCGATGCTCAGCATCACTCATCATCAGAGAAATACAAATCAAAACCACACTGAGATACCACCTCACACTGCTCAGAGTGGCTAAAATTAACAACTCAGGAAACAACAGATGCTGTCAAGGATATGGATATAAGGGAACCCTCTTGTACTGTTGGTGGAAATGCAAACTGGTGCAGCCACTCTGGAAAACAATGTGGAGATTTCTCAAAAATTTAACACTAGAACTACCCTATGACCCAACAATAGCACTGATAGGAAGTTACACAAAGGATACAGGAGTGTTGATGCATAGGGGCACATGTATCCCAATGATCATGTGCACTTTTAACAATAGCCAAATCATGGAAAGAGTAAATGTCCATCAACTGATGAATGGAACAAGAAGATGTGGTTTATATATACAATAGAATACTTGTCAATTAGAAAGCATGAAATCATGCCATTTGCAACAACGTGGATGGAACTGGAAGGTATTATGCTAAGTGAAATAATTCAGTCTGAGAAAGACAGATATCATATGTTTTCACTCATATGTGGATCTTGAGGAACTTAACAGAAGTCCCTGGGGGAAGGGATTTGGAAAAATAGTTACAGAGAGGGAAGTAGGAAAACCATAAGAGACTCTTAACTACAGACAACAAACTGAGGGTTGATGGGGGTGGGTAAGAGAGAGGGGCAAGTGAGTGATGGGCATTGAGGATGGCATTTTTTTGTGATGAGCACTGGGTGTTGTATGTAAGCGATGAACCGTGAGAATCTACCCCAAAATCCAAGACCACACTTTACACAGTATGTGTTAGCTATTTTGACAGTAAATTATATTTCAAAAAAAAGGAAAAGAAAAAGAAATTCGTCCTTTCTCCATTTTTTCTGTTCTCTTTTCCATGGTTTTTCTCTTGCCTAAATACAATCCTACACATTCACAGTCTTTCTTTCTCTTCCTTTATTTCTCCATAGAAGGGGATTCCTCCCCTCCATGCCTAAACTGCCCGTTTTATTTCTCCCTGTTGAGAATAACACACTTATGGCCCACCAAGTTGTCCCCGTGGGCTCTTGGTGATGTTTCTGTCACCCTGTAGCCTGGATTCCTGGAATTCTAAGTCTTCTGGCCTCAATACTGCTGTGTTTGAAGGATGAGGGAACTTCTGGTCCTCATACTTCTCAGTCATGTTGACTCCTCCCATAATTTTATCATCTATATCACCCCTTGTCTCTGCTTCCTCTATCTTCATTGTGATTATTACCAGTCAGTTTTGCATCTCAGGTATAGCATTTTTTATTTCACCCTGAATAGGTTTTAGGTATTTTATCTCTGCAGCAAGGGTTACTCTGGTGTCTTCTATGCTTTTTTCAATCCCAGCTAGTAGTTTTAGGACTGTTGTTTTAAATTCCTTTTCGGATGCATTACTGATATTTCTTTTGTGCAAGTCCCTGACTGTGATTACTTCTTGACTTTCTTTTGGGAGAATTCCTTTGTCTTGTTATTTTGGCCAAATTTCTGTGTTTTCAGTGTTTTCAAATTATTATTTGAGAGAGAGAGAGAGAGAGCACGAGCAAGGGAAATGGTAGCATGAGAAAGAGAGAATTCCAAGCAGGCTCCACACTCAGCACAAAGCTCAATGCAAGGCTCAATACCACGACCCTCAGATCATGGTCTGAACTGAAATCAAGAGTCACAGGCTCAGCCTACTGAGTCATCCAGGTGCCCCAACTCTTGCATGTTTTGAAAACTTGTTATGTTTTCTGCACCCGAGTGTAATGCTATATTAAAAAATACTGTTGGGGCCCCTAGGTGGCTCAGTGTGTTAAGTGTCCAGCTCTTGATTTCAGCTCAGATCATGATGTCATGGCTTGTGAGATCAAGACCTGCATTGGGTTGTCAGTACAGAGCCTGGATGGGATTTTCTCTC
>NW_027529640.1:17959-18115 GCF_008692635.1 Crocuta crocuta | reverse complement strand
AACACCTGCTTTGTGTTGTCAGCACAGAGCCTGGATGGGATTTTCTCTCTCTCTCTCTCTTTCTGCCCCTCCCCCGTTCACACTCTTTCTCTCTCAAAATAAATAAATAAACTATAAAAAATATTTTAAAAAACTGCTATAATAAATTCTCTGTTA
>NW_027529640.1:17145-17861 GCF_008692635.1 Crocuta crocuta | reverse complement strand
GGTCTGTTAAAAACTACCCAGGGCCTAGCACTTCAGGAAGTGTTCCTGGGGTATGTGTGTGCACTCTGCTATTGCATTTTGGTTACTCTTTACCAGTGTTCAGTCCTCTGTAGAATTCCTCCTTGCTTGTAGTGGGGCATTTTTGGACCTTCAACTAGGTGTGCTTTATTTGGTTTGTTCAGATAAGCTTAGGAAAAAGGGAAAAAGAGCCTGTTTCCTTTTTAAAATTTTTTTGTTTTATTTACTTTTGAGAGAGAGAGAGAGCAGGAGAGGGTCAGAGAGAGAGGGAGACACAGAATTCGAAGACAGTCTCTAGGCTCTGAGCGCTAGCTGTCAGCACAGAGCCCTACACGGGACTTGAACCCACGAACCGCAAGATCATGACCTGAGCCAAAGTAGGACGCTTAACTGACTGAGCCACCCAGGCGCCCCAGCCTGATTCCTTTAAAAGAGAGTGAGAGAGACAGAAAGACACACACACACACACACACACACACACACACACACACACACACACAGTAAGAGAGAGAGAGAGAGAAGGTAAAGGAACACAAAACTCCAATCAAAAAACCAAAACCTGATTCCAAAGGAAAAAATAAAAGAAAGAAAAAGAAAAGAAAAACTGAAACCTAATCCAAAAAAAGATACCAAAAAGGAAACATAAAAACAGACAAACAAAAAACTATAAGCCTGATTCCAAAGGGGAAAAAAAAAAA
>NW_027529640.1:9956-16954 GCF_008692635.1 Crocuta crocuta | reverse complement strand
CCTATTTTTGCCATATCTGAAGGTGAAGCTTTGAAACACTCTATGATCAGTAGAATTGATGCATGTGGGGTACTGCCTGTGCTGGTGTTCTGGAGGAGTACCTCACCAAGCTAGCTCAGAGTCAGACCTGTTTCAGTCAATATGCAGTTGCCAGGTACAGAGGGGTGGGGATAGGTTGAAGTGGGCCTGCCTCTACTCGGTGCCTCTGTGTTGCTCTCTGAAGTCGCACTTTGCTGGTGGTGAGGGGGGAAATTAAGCCACACCAACCTCTCTTCCCAGAACAGGGGACCTCACACTCTTCGCTGTTCAGGAAGCCCTCACAGAAGAGTCAAGGCCACCAACACACCTGTGCCACGGCTCTTCTGAATTTTATCTCTGGAAGCTTGGTGGGATTCAAATATCCAAATTTTAAAGGGGCCAGTCTTATGTGGACCTGACCCCTTCCTCTAGAGTAGAGCCTCTCCATGCTGTGTTTGATGTCCTTTTCCCAGAAAAACACTTCTACGTATGTGCAGTGTGTGGAATCACAAAAAGCAATTGCCAGGTTATCTACCCTCCGTGCACACCTCTGTCCTGTGTCAACAAAAGGCTTTTTGCTCACACCTGCGGGGTGTTTTGTTTTTAGAGAGGCAATATACCCTCTTCCAAATGTACATTAGGAACAGTAATGTTCTCTCTCAGTGCAACCCAGGATGTCCCTACACCACTGTATGCACTCTGGGGCCAGATCCCTCCTACTCCCCATGAGCACATGCTACAGCTCTACTCTGATAAAAGTTGTGCACATCCAAAACCTCAGAGTTTGAGCTCCACACGCTGTTTACAAAAAAAGCCTGTGATACTCAGTGCCCCTCACTCCCCCGTCCATGTTCCAGAGAGGTTTTTATCCTGTGTGAACCCAATACCTCAATCTTTCAACCCCTCTCTCTTCCTCTCCCTTTTCTCTCTCCACATAAAGGGTTTCCCCCTCCATGTCACCACCTTTTTTTCCCCCAATTCACTTCCACACACATCACACCTGCCATGGTGTCTCCCTCCAAATGTGGAGATCCTTCCAATCCAAGTGATCTGACTTCAATATAGCTGTGTTTGTTTGAGGAACAAGGAAAACCCAGTGTCCCCCTACTTCTCTGCCATCTTAACTCCTCCTGCTTCTTGAAACTTTTTAACTGAGTCCAAGGAGGATTAAATCTTCAAGTCAAGTATATAACTGACTTATCAGTAAAACTGGTGGAGGAATGGGAGAGATGCTGCTTAAGGGTACATATTTGCAACTTATATGTAAAATGTTCTGGAGATCTAACGCACAGTACAGTGATTATAGACAATAGAGTGTAGCATAAACACTAAAAGTGCTAAAAAACTAGATCGTAATTGTTCCCACCATTAGATGAAATGGAAATTATATGATATGATAGAGGTACTAGTTATCATTACAATGGCAATCATACGGCAATATGAATATATCAAATCTATGTGTTGTACAACTTAAAGTTACAGAATGTGATAAGTCAGTTATACTTTTAAAAACCCACAGAACCAAATGGGAAAATACCCACAGTTGTAATTGTTCACAAAAGTACAATTAAGTTTTATACAATGGCTAAGACTCCCATTATCCTGAAGATAATGGAAGGAGGAGTGGAGGTAGATGATGTTGGAAATAGATCTTTTGCTTAGATTACAATTGCCTTTCAATAAGGACTTGAGGAATTTGAATCTATTCAATAGAAATAAGGAAAGTCACTGATGATTTTGAAAGGAGTGACAATAGGATCAGATTCATGCTTTAAAAGATCCTGAGGCAAGAAAAAAGAAAAAAAAAGTCCAGAGAGATTATGAAGGATTGATTAGGGCTAAAGTGGTTGAAGGCCGAGGGACAAAGATATTATAAATTTCCACATAAAATTATATAGAACTCACTGATTCTTTTCCTTTGGTAAATAATGATAATTGAAACTTCCATATTATTTATCCTTAATATTATTTCCCACATATACTCAAGAGCAGGTCCCTCAGGTACTTCAGCTCAAATGTTCTTCCTATGGTATCATGTACCGGCTTCTGGTGGCAATGATACTTGGAAATATCTCTCTTCTAGAAACAGCTGTCTTCTGTAGATGATTGCTGTGAAACTAGTACTATGTCCACTTTTCTTTTTTCTTCTTTAAGTTTTTTTTAAATTTATTTTGAGAGAGAGAAACAGAGAGAGACAGAGAGAGCAAAGGAGAGGAGAGGCAGAGAGAGGGAGAGAGAGAATCCGAAGCTCTGCACTGTCAGTGCTGAGCCTAATGCAGGGCTCAATCTCATGAACCATGAGATCGTGACCTGAGACAAAATCAAGAGTTGGATGCTTAACCGACTGAGTCGCCCCTGGGCTCTTTTCTACTTAATCCTGAGCATGGGCAAAATACAGGCTTTTATGAAATTTTTCTGAGGTTTGGGAATATTAGAAAGAAATGCTACACTGAATATGTACAATTGTTCAGGCATAGAAACAACTTAGAATCTTTCACCATGCTGATTCTTTGTCCTCCTCCCTTCCTGCTTTCACAGGATTTAAGACAGCTCACCTTCCAGCCACTGGAGGTGTTCATAGCATCTCCATATTTCTAGTTCAAAGCCAAATTTTTCACCGACCCAAGATACTAGGAGGATTTTTTCTCTCTTCAATATAAGGCTTGCCTCCTGGATCTTTATTTCCTAGTCATATACTAACCTACTACCCTCTTCTTAGGAAGATTGACAGTGACAACTTTTTTCCTTGTGGACGATATGCCATCCTCATCTGCAGCAGTGTGGTCTTGCTTTGCAATTTTTAAAGGACAATTGCACAAAAGTCAATACATTTTAAAATTACATGTAGGCCATCAACAATCTGATCAAAGTGGGACTATGTCAAATCCAAGACATTTCATAGACATTACATGACTATAAATTCTAGAGGTCCAATCTCACTCATAATCCTTTTGTTTGTGTGTGTGTGTGTGTATGTGTGTGTGAGAGAGAGAGAGAGAGAGAGAGAGTGTTTGTGTAGAGACAGAGAATATATGTGTGTGTGTGTGTATACACACATATATATGAACACATACACATACACACATATACATGCCTGGACATCAATGAAAACAGCATATACCCTCCTCTATAACTTATTTTCTTCACTTAATACAAAGTAGACATACTTAAAAGGTATGTTATGCAGAGTTGTCTCATTATTTGGCATTGTACTGTAGGGATGAAACATAATTTATTTAAAATTTCTTGTTGAGGGGCTCATGGGTGGCTCAGTCGGTTAGGCATCCGTCTTCAGCCCGGGTCATGATCTCACGGTTCATGAGTTCAAGCCCCGCATCGGGCTGCGTGCTGACAGCTCAGAGGCTGGAGCCTGTTTCGGATTCTGTGTCTCCCTCTCTGTCTCTCTGCCCCTTCCTGGCTCTCACTGTCTCNAGTTCTTGTTGATAAACATTTGGACAGTTGCCCAAGTTTGGTTATTATGAATAAAGCCACAAAGAACATAGTTATACACATATTTTTGTGCCCTTACAAAAGAGTTACAATAGGGAGGATGTTAATTCAAATTTCTAGTTATTATTTTTTCAGATGAAATTTTGTGGGTAGATCCTACTGAGATGTAGATTCAGCTTGAGATTGTGGCAAATACATATTGGAGTCTAACATCCTCCTTTGTTGTGACCCCACTTTCAATGTATTTGATATATCCGTGATGGTCTGTGTACAAAGATGTATGATTCTCTGATTTTATTATGTGGGGAAAAATTGTTTTGGAGATTTTTATCTTCATTTCTAGGAGAAAAATTATGTAAATCTAAATGTAAATATTCCATTCAGAGTAGTGTTTTAAATGAACAAAACTCTTAGTATAATGCGATACTTTTAATTCTATAGTCATTGGCTACCAACCTCATTTTAACTAAATCTATACTTACAATTTACTTTGATCCATTTATTTAAGTTTAAATTTTATTTCAGATTGATTCCACTAGAACTGTCCAGGGCCATGGCTATTCTCAGAAGAACTAAGTTTCTAAATACCTGCTTCTTTCAAAATACATGATAAAGTCTTTTTTCCCCTTTAGAGCCTGAATTTCAGTGGCTGGGAAAACTTNNTCTTCTATGACATTTTTTTCCTTAGTACCAAAGTTGATCTTAGTTGTTAAAGTACAGCACCGTTTTTCTACCTAACTCAGTTTCCCCATTTCTTTATCAATAGGACAATAACTTTTACAATTCTTCAGTCTCGGCCTTACATTTGTTTTAGTTTATATTCAAGTTTGTTAACATACAGTGTAGTCTTGGCTTCAGAAGTAGAAATCAATGATTCATCTCTTAGATACAATACTCAGCACTCATCCTGAAAAGTTCTCTCCTTAATGCCCACCACCCATTAAAACTATTCCCCTATCAGCAATCGTCAGTTTGTTCACTGGATTTAAGGATCTTTTATGGTTTGCCTCCCTCTCTGTTTTTATCTTATTTTTCCTTCCCTTCACCTGTGTTCATCTGTTGAGTTTCTCAAATTCCACATATGAGAGAAATCATGTGATATCTGTCTTCCTCTGACCGAATTATTTCGCTTAGTATAATACCCTCCAGTTCCTTCCACATCGCTGCAAATGGCAAGATTTCATTCCTTTTCTTCACTGAGTAATATTCCAAACATCTTCTTAATCCATTCATTAGTTGATGGACATTTGGGCACTATCCATAGTTCGGCGATTGTTGATAGCACTGCTGTAAACATTGGGGTGCATGTGCCTTTTTGAATCAGCATTTTTGTAAACTTTGGATAAAATCCTAATAGTGCAATGGCTAAGTTGTAGGGTAGTTTTATTTTTAATTTTTTGAGAAATCTCCATACTGTTATTCAGAGTGGTTGTACCAGTTTTTTTTTTTTAATGTTTTATTTATTTCTAGGAGACAGAGAGAAAGACAGCGTGAGCAGGGGAGGGTCAGAGAGAGAGGGAGTCACAGACTGAAACAGGCTCCAGGCTCTGAGCTGGCAGTCAGCACAGAGCCCGATGCGGGGCTCGAACCCACAAACCGCAAGATCATGACCTAAGCGAAAGTCGGACGCTTAACCGACTAAGCCACCCAGGCGCCCCAGAGTGGTTGTACCAGTTTATATTCGCTTAAACAGTCTAAGAGGGTTCCCCTTTCTCCTCAACCTAGTCAACATCTGTTGTTTCCTCAAATGTTAATTTTAGTAATTCTGACAGGCGTGAGGTGATATCTCACTGTGGTTTTGATTTATATTTATCTGATGATGAGTAATATTGAGCATCATTTCATGTGTCTGTTGTTCATCTGGATATCTTCTTTGGAAAAGTGTTTATTCATGTCTTCCTACCATTTCTTCAATAGATTATTTTTGGGTGGACATTGAGTTTGTTAAGTTCTTTAAAGATTTTGGATAGTGACCCTTTATCCATTATGTCATTTGCAAATATGTTTTCCCATTCTATTGGTTGTCTTTTAGTTTTGTTGAATGTTTCCCTTGCTGTGAAGAAAGTTTTTATCTTAATGAGGTCCAAATAGTTAATTTTTGCTTTTATTTCTCTTCCTTCCTGAGACATATCAAGTAAGAGATTGCTGTGACCAAGGTCAATGAGGTTGCTGCCTGTTTTCTTCTGTAGTATTTTGGTTGTTTCCTGTCTCACAGTTAGGCATTTCATCAGTTTTGAATTTTTTTGTGTGTTTGAAGTATGAAAATGGTCCATTTCCATTCTTCTTCATGTCGCTGTCCACTTCTCCCAGCACCACTTGCTAAAGAGACTCATTTTTCCATTGGATACTATTTCCTGTTTTGTCGAAGATTAGTTGGCCATATATTTGTGGGTCCAATTCTGGGTTTTCACACAACAAAAGGAAGTGAACAGCATCAGAATTGGTCAAGAAGAAGTCAAACTTTCACTTTTCCCAGACGATATGATACTCTGCATGGAAAACCCAACAGACTTCACTGAAAGTCTGCTAGAACTGATACATGAATTCAGCAAAGTTGCAGGATACAAAATCAATGTACAGGAATTGGTTGCATTTTTATACACCAATAATGAAGCAACAGAAAGAGAAATGAAAAAACTGATCCCATTCACAATTGTACCAAGAACCATAAAATGCCTAGGAATAAACCTAACCAAACATGTAAAAGATTTGTATGTTGAAAATTATAGAAAGCTTATGGAAGAAACTGAAGAAGACACAAAGTAATTGAAGAACATTCCATGCTCATAGATTGGAAGAACAAATATTGTTAAAATGTCATTATTACCCAATGTAATCTACACATTGAATGCAGTCCCAATCAAAATTGCTCCAATATTCTTCTCACAGTTAGAACAAACAATCCTAAAATTTGTATGGAACCAAAAAAGATTCTGTCTCCTTCTCTTTCTGACCCTCCCTTGCTCCCTTGCTCACTCTCTCTCTCTCAGAAATAAATTTTAAAAAGTTTTAGAAAATGACCAGTACTCTAAAATCTATAAACTACTGATGAAAGAAGTTGAAGACAACACAAGGAAATGGAAAAACATTACATGTTCATGGATTAAAAGAACAAATACTGGTAAAATATCTATACTACCCAATGCAATCAACACATTTAATGCAATTCATATCAAAATACCAACAGCATTTCCCAAAGAGCTTAAAATTTGTATGGAGCCATGATAGACCCGCAATCACCAAAGCAACATTGAAAAAGAAAAGCAAAGGTGGAGGCATCACAATTCCAGACTTCAAGTTATACTATAAGCCTATAGTGATCAAAGCAGTATTATACTGGCACAAAAATAGACTCATAGATCAATGGAACATAGTAGAAAACCCAGAAATTAACCTACATCTCTATGGTAAATTAATCTTTGGCAATGCAAGAAAGAATATCTAATGAGAAAAGGACAGTCTCTTCAACAAATTGTGTTGGGAAAACTGGACAGCAACATGCAAAGGAGTAAAACTGGACTACTTATACC
>NW_027529640.1:9014-9898 GCF_008692635.1 Crocuta crocuta | reverse complement strand
AAACAAAAAATAAATTCGAAATGGATTAAAGACTTAAATGTGAGACTTGAAAGCATAAAAATTCTAGAAGAAAACACAGACAGGTAACTTCTTTGACATTAGCCATTGAACTATTTTCTAGATATGTCTCCTGAGGCAAGGGAAACAAAAGCAAAAATAAACTATTGGACTACATCAAAATAAAAGGCTAGTGCACAACAAAGGAAAGAATAAACAAAACTAAAAGGCAGCCTACTGAATGGGGTAAGATATTTGGAAAGTACCTATCTGATAAAATAGTTTTCAATACATACATACATACATATATATATATATATATAACATACACACACACACACACATATATATAACTTACAAAACTCAACACTCAAAAAACATGAAAAGACATTTCACCAAAGAAGATATCTAGATGGCCAACAGACACATGAAAAGATGCTCATCATCACGTAGCATCAGTGAAGTGCAAATGAAAATTATGATGTATCATCTCATATCTGTCTGAATGACTAAAATCAACAACACAAGAAACAATAGGTGTTGGCAAGGATGTGGAGAAAGTGGAACCCTCTTGCACTATTGGTGGAAAATGTGAGTTGGGGGGTTTCTGGGTGGCTCAACTGGTTGAGCATCCAGCCAAATTCTGCTCAGGTCATGATCTCATGGTGCATGAGTTGGATCCCCACATCAGGCCCTGCCCTGAGATCTCAGAGCCTGGAGCCTGCTTTGGATTCTGTGTCTCCTCTCTCCCTGCCCCTTCCTTGCCTGTGCTGTCTCTTTCTCTCAACGTAAATAAACATTAAAAAAAACTTTTTTTTAAAAAGAAAAGAAAATGCAAGTTGGTGCAGCCACCGTGGAAAACAATATGGGGTTTCCCCAAAAAGTTA
>NW_027529640.1:8189-8810 GCF_008692635.1 Crocuta crocuta | reverse complement strand
AACTACAATGAGATATCATCTCACATCTGTTAAAATGGTTAAAATCAACAACACAAGAAACAGCAGATGTAGGTGAGGATGTGGAGACAAAGGAACCATCTTGCACTGTTGGTAGCAATATAAGCTGGTGCAGCCACTGTCAAAAACAGTATGAAAGTTCCTCAAAAAGTCAAAAATAGGAATATCCTGTGATCCAGTAATTGTTCTCCTGGGTATTTACTAATAAAATACAAAAAACACTAATTCAAAGATATACATGAACCCCTATATTTATAGCAGCATTATTTACAATAGCCAAGATGTAAAAGCAGCCCAAATGTCCATCGACTGATAAATGGATAAAGAGCACATGCATACATACACGTGCGCACGCACACACACATATTATATATATTATATATAATGAATATATAATGAATTATTATTCATCCATAAAAAGGGAATGAAATCTTGCCATTTGCAAAGACATGGATGAAGCTACAGAGTATAATGCTAAGTGAAGGAAGTCAGTCAGAGAAGACAAATACCACATGATTTCACTCATATGTAGATTTTAAGAAACAAAACGAATGGTCAAAGGGAAAAAATACAAGAGATAGAGATATCAAGAAACAGACTGTT
>NW_027529640.1:0-8115 GCF_008692635.1 Crocuta crocuta | reverse complement strand
AACAAACCCACATATTTCAAATGTTTCAACCACAGCATATCTTTCAGTTTATTTGGGTCTTTTTCACTCTCTTTCAATGAAGAAGTGTTTTATTTTCTTTCAGTGAAAAAGTGTAGTTTTCAATGTACAGATATTTCACTTCCTTGGTTAAGTTTATTCCTAAGTATTTNGGTGGCCAGAAGTGGAAATTTTAGGTGTGCAAAATGGATAAAGTAAGTAAAAAAGTACAAAATTCCAGTTATAAAATAAATAAATTACAGGGATGTGATGTACAGTATGGTAACTTTTGAATATTTGAAAGTTGCTAAGAGAGTAGTTCTTAAAATTTTTCATCACAAGAAAAAATCCATAAATATATATGATGATGGATATTAACAAGATTTATTGTGATCATTTAACAATGTATGCAAAAGCACACCATTATGTTGTACATCTGACACTAATGTGATATATGTCAATTATACCTCAGTAAAAATAGGACTGTTCACTCCTCTTCAAATTTTTCAGAGTTTAGAATAATTAGCATTAATTCTTTATAATTTTGGTTGAATTCACCTGTGAAGTCACTTGGTCCTTTACTTTTATTTGATAGGAGGATTTTGATTAATGATTCAATCTCCTTACGTGTTATATGTCTGTTCAGATCTTCTATTTCTTTATAATTCAGACTTGGTAAGTTGTATGTTTCCTCATATTTACCCATTTCTTTCAGGATGTCCAATTTGTTAGTATATAATTTTTCATAGCAGTTTCTTTTGATCCTTTGTATTCCTGTGGTGTCAGTCATAATACCTTCTTTTTCATTTATTGTCTTATTGATTTGAGTTCATTCATTTAAAGTCTAGATAAAAGTTTTCCCATTTTGTTTACATTTCAAAAAAACATTTGCTTTGTTTACCTTTTTAAAATGTCAATTCAACCTGATTTTTCTCTCCCTCTGTCTGCTATCTTTGAGCTTAGTTTATTCTTTTTTCCAGTTCCTTAAGGGTAAAGTTACACTATATATTCAAGATCCTTCTTTTTTCATTATGTAATTTATTACTATAAACTTCCTTGATAACACCGTTTTTGATGCATTCCATTAAGTCTTGGTATTTTTTAATTTTTATTTATTGCAGGTTTTTTTAAAACAATTTTCCTTTTGATTTNGTCTGTTCTCCGTATTTAAGAGTCTCTTATGGTTTGCCTCTCTCCCTCTCTATAACTTTTTTTTCCCCTTTCTTTCCANTAGTAGTCCATTGTATATATAAACCACATCTTCTTTTTTAAATAGTTTATTGTCAAGTTAGTTTCCATATAACACCCAGTGCTCATCCCCACAAGTGCTCTCCTCCATGTCCATCACTCCTCTTCCCCTCTATCCCACCCTTATCAGCCCTCAGTTTGTTCTCAGCATTCAATAGTCTCTCATGGCTGGCCTCCCTCCATATCCCCAACTACTTCCCCCTTCTTCTCCCTCATAGTTCTCCATTAAATCCCTCCTAATCCTCCTATACATGCAAACGTATGTTATCTGTCATTCTTGCCTGACTTATTTCGCTCAGCATAACACCCTCAAGGTCCATCCACGTTGCTACACATGGCCAGATGTCATTCTTTCTCATTGCCATGTAGTATTCCATTGTATAAATAAACCACATCTTCTTAATCCTTTCTTCAGTTGATGGGCATTTAGGCTCGTTCCATGTTTTGGCTATTGTTGAAAGTGCTTCTATGAACATTGGGGTACATGTGCCCCTATGCATCAGCACTTCTGTATCTTTTGGGTAAATTCCTAACAGTGCTATTGGTAAGTCATAGTGTAGTTCTATTTTTAATTTCTTGAGGAACATCTACACTGATTTCCAGAACAGCTGCACCAGTTTTCATTCCCACCAACAGTGCAAGAGTGTTCCCTTTTACTTCACATCCTCACCAGCATCTATAGTGTCCTGATATGTTCATTTTACCCACTCTTACTGGTGTGAGGTGGTACCTCAGGGTGGTTTTGGTTTGTATTTCCCTGATGAGGAGGGACACTGAGCATCATTTCATGTGTCTGTTGGCCATCTGGATGTCTTCTTTGGAACAATTCTTTGGAAAAATGTCTATTCATGTCTTCTACAAATATTGTCACTGGATTATTGTTTTTCAGATGTGGAGTTTAGTGAGTTCTTTATAGATTTTGGATACTAGCCTTTTATTGCATATGTCATTTGCAAATATCTTTTCCCATTCTGTCCATTACCTTTTAGTTTAGTTCATTGCTTTATTTGCAGTGCAGAGCGTTTTATGTTGATTAGATCCCAATAGTTCATTTTTGCTTTTTATTCCGTTGCCTTTGGAGATGAGTCAAATAAGAAATTGCTGTGGATGAGGTCAAAGAGGTTGTTGCCTGCTTTCTTCTCTAGGGTTTTGATGGTTTACTGTCTCACATTCAGTTCCTTTATCCATGTTGAGTTTATTTTTGTGTATGGTGTGAAAAAGTGGTCTAGTTTCATTCTTTTGCATGTTGCTATCCAGGTCTCCCAGAACCATCTTTTAAAGAGACTATCTTTTTTCCACTGGCTACTCTTTCCTGTTTGGCCAAAGAATTGTTAGTCATATATTTATGGGTCCAATTCTGGGTTTTCTATTCTCTATTCTATTCCATTGGTCTATGTGTCTGCTTTGTGCCACTGCCATATTGTCTTAATGATTATAGCTTTGTAGTAGAGGCTAAAGTCTGGGATGGTAATGCCTCCGGTTTTGGTTTTCTTATTCAATATTACTTTGGCTATTCAGGGTCTTTTATGATTCCATACAAATTTTAGGATTGTTTGTTCTAACTGTGAGAAGAATACTGGAGCAATTTTGATTGGGACTGCATTCAATGTGTAGATTGCATTGGGTAGTATTTACATTTTAACAATATTTTTTCTTCTAATCTATGAGCATGGAATATTCTTCAAATTATTTGTGTCTTCTTCAATTTCCTTCATAAGCTTTCTATAGTTTTCAGCATACAGATCTTTTACATCTTTGGTTAGGTTTATTCCTAGGCATTTTATGGTTCTTGGTGCAATTGTGAATGGGGTCAGTTTCTTGATTTCTCTTTCTGTTGCTTCATAATTGGTGTATAAAAATGCAATGGATTCTTGTACATTGATTTTGTACCCTGCATCTTTGCTGAATTCACGTATCAGTTACAAAAGACTTTCAGTGGAGTGTGTCGGGTTTTCCGTGTAGAGAATCATGTTGTCTGCAAGAAGTGAAAATGTGATTTAATTTCTGTCAATTCTGATGCCTTTTATTTCATTTTGTTGTCTAATTGCTGAAGCTGGGTCTTTCAAACACTATGTTAAACAACAGTGTTGAGAGTGGACATCCCCGTCGTGTTCTTGATCTCAGGGAANGAAGATGTGGTTTATCTATACAATGGAATACTACATGGCAATAGGAAAGAATGAAATCCGGTCATTTGTAGCAACGTGGATGGAACTTGAGGGTGTTATGCTGAGCGAAATAAGTAAGGCAGAGAAGTACAGATACCCTATGTTTTCACTTATAGGTGGGTTAGGAGAAAATTAATGGAAGAGCATGGGGGAGGAGAAAGGTAAAATAGTTAGCGAGAGGGAGGGAGGCAAACCATGAGAGCCTCTTGAATACTGAGAACAAACTGAGGGCTTATGGGGGTAGGGGAGAATGAAGGGGGTTTATGGGCATGGAGGAGGGCACGTGTTGGGATGAGCACTGGGTGTTATATGGAAACCAACTTGACAATAAACTTATTAAGAAAAAAAAAGATGCTGAATTTTGTCAAATGCATTTTCTGTATCTATTGAGAGGATCATATGGTTTTGATTTTTTCGTTTGTTAATGTGATGTATCACATAGATTGACTTGTGAATATTGAACCAGCACTGCAACATAGGAATGAATCCTACTTGATCATGGTGTATAATTCTTTTTATATGCTGTTGAATTTGACTTTCTAGTATCTTGTTGAGGATTTTTGTATCCATATTCATCAGGGATATTGGCCTGTATTTCTTTATTTTTGCTGAATTTATGTCTGATTTGGGAATCAAAGTGATGCTGGCTTCATAGAATGAGTCCGGAAGTTTCCCTTCCATTTCTATATTTTGGAACAACTTGAGAAGGATAGGTATTAACTCTGTTTTAAATACCTGGTAGAATTCCCCAGGGAAGCCATCTTGTCCAGGACTCTTATTTGTTTGGAGATTTTTGATAACTGATTCAATTTTTTCACTAGTTATGGGTCTGTTCAAAATTTCTATTTCTTCCCATATGAGTTTTGGTATTATGTGGCTGTTTAGAAATTTTTCCCTTTCTTCTGGTTTTCCAGTTTGTTGGCATATAATTTTGCATATAATTCCCTCATAATGCTTATATTCCTGATGGATTGGTTGTAATAACTCCATTTTCATTCATGATTTTATCTATTTGGGTCCTCTCTTTTCCTTCTGAGAAGACTGGCTAGAGGTTTATCCATGTTGTTTATTTTTTCAAAAAACCAACTCTTGGTTTCATTGATTTGTTCTACCTTGTTTCTTTTTTTAGATTCTATATTGTTTATTTCTGCTCTAATCTTTATTATTTCTCTTATTCTCCTGGATTTGGGGTGACTTTGCTGTTCTGCTTCTAGTTCCTTTAGGTGTGCTGTTAGATTTTGTATTTGGGCTTTTTCTTGTGTCTTGAGATAGTCCTGTATTGCAATGTATTTTCCTCTTAGGACTGCCTTTGCTGCATCCCAAAGGGTTTGGATTGTTGTTTGTTCATTTTCATTTGTTTCCATATATATTTTAATTACTTCTGTAATTGCCTAGTTGACTCATTCGTTCTTTAGTAGGATGTTCTTTAACCTCTATGCTTTTGGAGGTTTTCCATATTTTTTCCTGTGGTTGATTTCAAGTTTCATAGCATTGTGGGCTGTTTTGTGACACAGTATGTGATCTATCTTGGAAAATATTCCATGTGCACTCGAGAAGAAAGTGAATTCCACTGCTTTGGGATTTAGAGTTCTAAATATATCTGTCCAGTCCATCCGGTTCAATGTATCATTTAGGGCCATTTTTCCTTCACTGAATCTCTGTCTAGATGAAATGTCCATTGATGTAAGTGGAGTATTAAAATCCCTTGCAATTAGCACATTCTTATCAATAGGAAAAGAATGTTTGTAATTAATTGTTTTATATATTTGGGTGTTTCCAAGTTTGGTGCATAAACATTTATAATTGTTAACTCTTCCTGATGAATACACCCTATAATTATTATATAATGCCCTTCTTCATATATTTTTACAACCTTTAATTTAGGTTCTAGTTTGTCTGATATAAGTATGGTAACTCCAGCTTTCTTTTGTGTTCCAGTAGCATCATAGATATTTCTCCATCACTCACTGTCAACCTGAATGTGTCCTCAGGTCTAAAACGAGTCTCTTGTAGACAGCAAATAAATGAGTCTTGTTTTTTATTTATCCATTCTGATACCCTATGTCTTTTGATTGGAGCAATTGGTCCACTTACATTCAGTGTTATTATTGAACGATATGGGTTTAGCGTCATTGTGTTATCTGTAGGTTTCATGCTTGTAGTGATGTCTCTGGTACTTTGTGGTCCTTGCAACATTTCACTCACAGTCTCCTTTAGAATCTCCTGTAGGGCTGGTGTAGTGGTAATGAATTCCTTCAGTGTTTGTTTGTTTGGGAAAATCTTTATCTCTCTTTCTATTCTGAATGACAGGCTTGCTGCATAAAGGATTCTTGGCTGCATATTTTTCTTGTTCATCACATTGAAGATTTCCTGCCATTCCTTTCTGGTCTGCCAAATTTCAGTATAATTTCACTACTACCCTTTGTATATTAAGGCCCGTTTATCACTAGCTACTTGCAGAATTCTCTATTTATCCTTCTATTTGGCCAGTTTCACTATGATATGTTGTGCAGAAGATCCATTCAAGTTATGTCTGAGGGGATTTCTCTGTGCCTCTTGGATTTCAACGTGTTTCCTTACCCAGGTTGGGGAAGTTCTCAGCTATGATTTGTTCATTTGCTCCTTCAGCCATTTTTTTCTCTCTTCTTGTTTTTGAATTCCTATGATATGGATAGTGTTCCATTTGATTGAATCACTTTGTTCTCTAATTCTTTCCTCGTGACCCTGAATTGTTTTTTTAATCTCTCTTTTTCAGCTTCCTCTTTTTCCATAATTTTATCGTCTAATTCACCTATTCTCCCCTCTGCCTCTTCAGTGTGCTTCACTGTGGCCACCGCTCATTTATACCACTTTTTCGTTCATCATGACTATTTTTAAGATCCTTAATCTCTGCAGCAGTGGAGTCTCTGCTGTCTTCTATGCTTTTTTCAAGCCCAGCGATTAATATTATGACTATTATTCTAAACTTTTGTTCCGTTATGTTGCTTATATCTGTTTTAGTCAATTATTTAGTTGTCACATCTTCCTGAAATTTCTTTTGAGAGGAATTCTTCCGTTTCATCATTTTGTCTAGTTTTCTGTCCTTTATGTATTTTAAAAGCTTGTTATGTGCCCTGCACCTTTGAGCACTGCTATATTGAAGGGGAGACATACACTGTCCAGAACCTGACCCTTCAAGAGCTGTTTTTTAGAGAGTGTTACTTCCTTCTGTTGTTGTGACTTTGGTTATATTATAGCCCTATTGTAGTGATGTTTTGGACCCTCCACTAGGTATATTTTGATTTGTTTCTTGAAGTAGGAAAGGAAAACAAACAGAGCAACAAACAGGAAACAAAAATGCACAAACACTCAAACAAATAAAACAAACAAACAAACAAAACCAAAAACAATCCAAAAGTGAAACACCAACTACACGTAAAGAACAGGGTGGCAGCAGTGCTGATGGAAGAGCACATACAAAGAGAGTGATGACAGGGGTGAGGAAAAAGAAATAATAAACATTAACCAGGCAGAGAGACTAAACGGCTTAATCCAGAGAGAGAAAGGAAAATAAAGGATGCGGAAGGGAAAAAGTAAAAAGAAACAAAGATAAAGTTACCCATACAGAGAAACTATAGTACTTGATTATACCAGCAAGAGAGAAAGGAACATAAAGAAGGAAGCACAGAACTTTTATCAAGAGAATGGATTAAATATGTCTGTTTAAACAAAGCAACAACCAGCTTAACCAACCTAGAGGAAGGAAGAGATAAGAAGGAGAAAACAAATGGGGAATATATCTAAATAATATTTGTCCTAGAATTAACCCAGGTAATGCAACAGCGTTAATCTGGAGGAGGGAGCCATCTGGTTCCATAGCGTCTATCCAGCTCCAGTAAATATGCAGTTACACGGTACAGAGGGGCATGGTTTGGTGAAGGCTGGTCCTGCCTCCACTGTGGGCCCCGCAGACCAATCCCTGTGGCCTTGCCTTGGTGGTGGTGGGAGGAAAAATTGCAGACCCCTAGCCTCTTCTCCAAGACCCTCTCAATGCCACCAGATATGTGGTCCTAGCTGGCTTTCTCCTGTGCCATCAGGGAAGGGACCGGTTTCTCATGCTGAAGATTGCTCCCCTGACCTACCAGCGAACCCGTAGGTGGCTCCTTTCTTCCCTAGGTGCATGAAGATGGAAGTCGGACCCAGTCCACAGAAAGTCTTGCAGTTAGAGATGGGATCCCTCTCCATGCAGGTCTGAGATTTTTCTCTTGTCCAGATACAGTCCTAAACTTCCACAGCCACTCTTTCTCTTCCCTTTGTCTCTCTGCAGAAGGAGATCTCTCCCATCTGTGACTATGCAGCCCGTTTTATCTTCCCCAGTTCGCAGTCACCCACCTATGACCCATCAGGTTGTCCCGGTTTCTCCCTGGTAGGCTCAGCCTCTATTCCTCCCCGACCCTTGGGTTTCAAAGTCCTTTGACTTCAGCCCTTTCTTGCTTGAGAGATGTGAGAAGTACAGATCCCCCTACTTCTCTGCCATTTTGGCCTCCCCAATTAACATTTAAGTCCCTCACATCTGCAAAGATGTCTCTCTCCAACTGTGGAGATCCTTCTGCCACTCTTCAAACTGATTTTCTGGGTGTTTCAAGTAATTTGAAGTCAACAAAGCTTTGTTTGCGGGATGGGGAAAGCCTAGTGCCCCCATATTTCTGCACCATTTAACTCT
>NW_027529639.1:0-772 GCF_008692635.1 Crocuta crocuta | reverse complement strand
GTCTGAGGCAGGTTTTGCCGAGTGAGGTTAGAAGGGAGCCTTCTCCCAGGTGATGAATTCTGGTTACAGCTCCCCTAGGTTCAGAGCTGCTTTAAATATTCTAAAATCCCCCCGGAGTCTGATAAAGCGCAGCTCTCCTCATACAAGGCGGAGGACCGGCTCCGAGAAGGCCGAGGGCCCACCTATGCCTGCATCAGGGGCCGCATTTCCGCATCCCTGCACGGGCTCCGTCTCAGCTCCTNGCTCCTCCTTGTCCTCCGCGACTCACTAAGAGGCCTCTCTGTTATAGTTCAAGATGCATTCTGGGTTCTTCCCCATTTTCATGTGGCTATGGTAGAAGATCAACGACGTTTTCATCGTTGGTTTTTCCATTTTGGGACTTCTTTCATGTCTGAAGGCAGCAAGTTTATGGTAGTTTGGCTGGGTATAGAATTCATATTTTTTAACTACTTGTTTCCTGAAAGCCTTAAAGACATGTTTCCATTCTCCCGTGATGTCCAGTGTTCCCACTGCCATTGTTTATTCACCTTTATCTCCCCCCCCGCCTTTTCTTTACACTCCAGGAGCACTTGGCTTTCTTTTTATTGTAGTTCTGAACTTTGTGTGGTTGGAACTCATCGAGCATTTCAGTGCGAAGGCTTCACCTCAGGAAATGTTTCTGTACAAGTGAAAACATTATCTCATCCTTCATGGTCTCTCTCTTTGTGCTCCAGTGAGTCGTCAGACCTTCTGGAGCCAGCCTTTCTTTCTTTCTTTCTTTCTTTTTAAAAAA
>NW_027529638.1:7597879-7738675 GCF_008692635.1 Crocuta crocuta | reverse complement strand
GTGTTATGTGGAAACTAATTTGACAATAAACTATTTGAAAAAAGATAAAATAAAATAAACAGTTCTGAAGAGTATAAGTCATATAGAATATAAAATATGTGTATAAAAAATTCTGGATGCAAATAGACCCAGATGTTAGTCATGGTTTTTGTTAGGTAGTTGGATTTTACTCTTTTTTAAATCAGCATTTTTTTTCATAAAATATTTAACTTTAATCTATGCTGTAAAATGTACTCCTATGTTATTATTGGACTCTAATTCAAGGTCAGTGAATTGGAAAAGCATGTAGTTTTTTGGGTTTTTTTTTTCTAATAGTTTAGTTTCCACATAACACTCAGTGCTCATCCCCACAAGTGCCCTCCTCCATGCCCATCCCTCCTCCCCCCCACATCCATCAGTCCTCAGTTTTTGTCATCATTCAAGAGTCTCTCATGGTTTGCTTCTCTCCCTTTCCCCCACCATTTTCCCCTTCTTCTCCCCCTTGTTACTCCGTCAAGTTCCTCATAATCCTCCTATACTTGCAAACATATGGTTATTAAATCAGCATTTTATGACATTTCTATAACATACATGTACTGTTTCTCAATAAATTTAATGTCATTAATAAAGAAGACTTTATGCTGTGTTCATCATTTCTATTAAGGATAATCATTTCTGAGAAAATTATCTGCTGCAAATATTACCCTTATCCACAATAGTTCATTAATAAAGAACATTGTCACTGACACTGATTTCTCGGGAAATCATGTGTATGTACCTGTTCACTTTGGATGTTTAATATTAGTGGCATTTTTTGTAATAAGGCAACTCTTACAAACAAATGATAATACTATTTTTCTTAGGTGTATTTTCTCTTAAGCTATGGCTGTTTTGTTTTGCCAAATAATAAACTTATTAGGTAAATAATTTTTTGAATTTTGTTGTAGGTACATCCTCCACTTACATGTTGAGTCCCTAACCTCCAATGTGACTATATTTGGAATAAGGAAATATGAGAGAAGGGCCCTGATTCATAGGATTAGTGTTCATATAGGAGAAGACATGGAGAATTCTCTCTCTCCAACACATGAGGACACAGCAAGAAAGTAGCCATCTACAAGCCAGGAAAAGGGCTCTCACAAGGAACCAAATCAGTCAGCACCTTGATCTTGGACTTCCCACCCTCCAAGACTGTGAGAAATAAAGGTCTGTTGTTTAAAAGACCCTATCTGCAGTATTTTGTTATGGCAGCCCAAACTAAGATAGGTGGTAAAGTATTTGCTTAGATAAGTGTTTAGCTGGTTCAACAGCTCTTTCACAAGAAATGGCATATTTCAATAGTCTGTTTAATGAATACTGCCTATGGTGAGAAAACAAACACTGTACATGATTACTGAGGAGGAAACTAGCATTGCCTGAAATCTAACATCCGTGAGAAACTATTGTAAACCTAGGATTAATTATATTTGCATCTCGGTGTTTCTTTGGCCATCTCCTAGAACTGCTGCTCAAAAGCAAAATCTCTCTTTTGAAGAGAACTTCATTATGTGTCGCATTAACTGTTCAGTCATGCAGATTTATGTTTGACTCCCAGCTTTGCTTCTTTTCCAGCTATGTGACTTTAGGAAAGTTATTTAACCTATCTAAACCCCAGTTTGTCTGTAGAATGGAGAAAAAGAACAGCTACTTTAAAGTGACGTTGTGAGTGCTCAGACACCTGGTATTTGTTAATTTGACCACTGCAAGGTCTAGATCCCTTTCATGACCACCTATTCCTTCCACCTAACCAGAAATAAAAAAGTGCTGCCAACTGTGCCTCAATATTAAAATGCATCAGAGAAAATTAGGGGGGTGAGCATGGTCTCTTCTTTCCCATTTTGATTCTGCTGCTCTAATTTTGAATATTTATATCTTCTTACATAAAGTAATATTTCTATTGGAAGAACTGCTACCCTCCCCACACATACCTCACAGTATTCTTGTATGAGGCTAAAGGGTTTTTATATAACACAACTTTGATCCTTTCACTTTAATACTGAGAACTTTCAATGGCCTCCTTCCTTTGAAAAAAAGAAATGCAAACTCTTTAAATTGTGTTTGAAATACAAGTGACCTTTGAACAACATGGGTTTTAACTGTGTGAGTCTATTTATATAGGTTTTTTCCAACAAATACAATACAGTACTGTAAATGTATTTTCTTCTCCTTATGGTTTCCTTAACATTTTTTCCCCTGGATTATTTTATTATAAGAATATAGTATATAATAGATATAATATAAAAGTATGTGTTAGACAGCTGTTCATGTTCTTATTAAGGCTTCTGATCAACCATAGACTATTAGTAGTTAAGTTTTGGGGAGTCAGAAGTAATATTCAGTCTCCAGCTTCAATCTTCAGCTTAATCCATATCAAATCTATTCTTCACCAACCAATAAAACAATGATCATTCTAAGAAGACAAAATGATTATGAGTCCCTTTTCCCCATTTAAAGATATCCAAAGTTTCTCAATCACTCTTATGGACAAAGTCCTAAGTCCTTGTTCTCAGAATCGCTTAGGAAAATCCTCTAAATGGAGCCCAAGACTTCCTGGCACAACTATATAATAAGTGTTATTGTTGTTGTTGTTATTGTTGTTGTTGTTTTATGGGGACAGATGTGATTAACAGCTTTTATCTTCTATTGTTCTTAAGCAAAATATGACAAGGGCTGGACTCTATTCTGGCACATGCTGAATATTTGCAGTAAAAGAGGCACACATATAATGTGCAGATATCACTTCAAAATTCTTTGTTTGGAGAGGCGCCTGGGTGGTTCAGTCGGTTAATCATCAGACTTCGGCTCAGGTCATGATCTCAGGTTCGTGGGTTCCATCCCCATGTCGGGCTCTGTGCGGACAGCCAGCTCATAGACTGGAACCTGTTTTGGATTCTGTATCTCCCTCTATCTCTGACCCTCCCCTGCTCATGCTGGTCTCTCTCTATCTCTCTCTCTCTCTCTCAGAAATAAATAAAACATTAAAATTTTTAAAAAAAATTCTTTGTTTAGAATGTCAAATATAATTACCTTTTATTTGTCCATAAAAATTAGCAAGAAGCTTATTCTTTGTATCTTAAATCAGAGCAGAAAGATGTTGTGATTGAATGCCACTATGAACCCATATTATTTGCCCTGATAAAATAATGAAAGGAAACCGAACACTCTCCTCCTCTACCCTTCCTGGAAAGGTGATCAGGTTGTCCCAACAAGGACTCAGCTCTAAGCTGCAAGTAAAACTTTCCTGTGGCCCTGTAGTTAATAAGTGAGCTATTCTGGCTCTGGGTCTGATTTTCAGGAGAGGTCTGAGCACAGCACTGTTTAAGTAATGATTGGCTTCTACATTAATGTAAAGAACAATGACACAGCTTGGGTGACAAGATGGTGGAGAAGTAGAGAGTTTCGTATCTCCTGCCTGCATCTTTCAAACAAAGAAAGGCTAAAGCCAAAAGACTGTGAACTACAAGAGCCTGGGAGGAAAAGAGATAAAGTCCCTAAAAAAGACAGCCTCATAGGTGCGTGCTTGAGAACTGGGGAAGACAAAAATGGGCCAGGGCATGGAGACACGGAGGGGAAGGAGTCCCCTCTGCAGAGAGACAAAAAGAAGGAAAAACAGGGGCTGGGGAATCTTAGAACGGTTCCTGGAAGGGAGAAAAAAGCGTGGCCCGGGACAAAGAGAGGGATTGTATGATCCTATCTCTAGCTGCAGGGCTTTTGGAGAGAGATCCTCTCTCTAGCTGTGGAGAATTTTTGAGCCGGGTGCTGGAGGATCACAGTCGCAGTCGGATTCAGGAAGAGCTGGTTCCATTATCGATCCCTTGGTAGGAAGTGCCCAGGCGTTCAGGACACACTCTGGTGGTGTTAATAATGCAATCGGAGTAAGATCTGGAAACGAGGCTGGGTGTGGGACATAAAACATGGCCCACATTGGCTGTGCCCATGGCACAGTAAGATTGGACCCAAAAGAGTGGTTTTCAATGCCTGATTTGAGAGGGGACTGGGGGGGGTCGCCATTTTTCTCCCCACAACTACCGAGGTGGGGCTGAGCGACTCATAGTGGAAGTAGGACTCACCTACACCAAACCACGCCCATCTGTTCTACACAGCTGCTTCATTACCTGAGCATGGATATGGACACAGCGTCTTTCCTAAGATCAATACTGATGCATTACATTGCCGTGATTGACTCTAGATCAATTCTTGCTATTCAGACAGATATTCTCTCCTTATCTTGTCCTTACCTCTCCCCTCCTCAGGACCAGATATTTAGGATATAGGTTTGCTTAAAAAGGCATCAATAATCCATTCGCTTGATGCATGTTCCATCTCCATCATTACCTTCCTTTCTCTCTCTCTGAAATAATCAGACTATCTAATTTCTCTGGGTAACATTATCTTCGTGTTTTTTTTTCTTTTTCTTTTTTTCTTTCTATTCTTTTCTTTTCTCCTTACCTCTTGCCATATCCCCCCCTCCTTTTTTTTTAAATCTAAAGTAAGTCTTTTAGTCTCTCTGCCTGGTCAATGTCCAACTTATCTTTCTCCCCACACCTGTCATTTCTCTCTCTGTATATGATCCTTCAAGAGCACTCTTCTCTTTATTTAATAGAGACTGGATTTCTGGTTTTATGCTTCTATACTATCCTTTGTCTTTTGCTGTTTTTGTTTTTTTCCTTTTGGTTTGCTTGTTTGTTTGATTTGTTTGTTCATGTGCGTGCTTTTGTTCCCTATTTGTCTGTCTGATTTCCTTTCCAGGGCTAACTCAAGAAACAAGCCAAAGTACACAGTGTGGAGAGTCCAAAGTATCACTACAAGTAGGGAAATAAAATAACTAAAGTCTCAAGAAGAGAGACCAAGAAACACCATTAAAAGAACACTACTTGAACAGACAGGCCCTGGACAGTCAATAAACCTCCTTTAATATAGCAGTACTTGCAGGTGCAGAGCACATAACAAGCTTTTAAAACTGACAAGAGACAGAAAGCTAGCCAAAATGATGAAACGGAAGAACTCTCCTGTGAAGAAATTCCAGGAAGAAGTGACAGCTAAAGAATTGGTCAAAACAGATATAAGCAACATAACTAAACAAGAATTTAGAACAACAGTCATAAAATTAATCGCTGAGCTTGAAAAAGGCATGGAAGACATCAGAGAAGCTATTGCTTCAAAGACTATGGAGCTTAAAAATAGTTGTGATGAATTTAAAAATACTATAAATGAGGTGCATAATAAAATGGAGATGTCCAATGCATGGACTGGAGAGGAAGAGAGGAGAACAGGTAAATTAGAAGGCACAATTATAGAAAAAGAGGAAGCTGAGAAAAAGAGAGATGAATTGATACAGGAGCACAAAAGGAGAATTCGAAAACTGAGTTATGCAATCAAATGGAACAATATCCGTATCATAGGAATCCCAGAAGAGGAAGAGAGAGAGAAAGGTGCTGAACAGGTACTTGTCAAATTATAGTTGAGAACTTCCCCAATCTGGGGAAGGAAACAGACACTGAAATCCAAGAGGCACAGAGAACTCCCCCACACATGATTTGAATTGATCATCTGCACAACATATCATAGTGAAACTGGCAAAATATAAAGACAAAGAGAGAATTCTAAAAGCAGCTAGGGACAAAAAGGCCCAAACATACAAAGGGGGACCTATGAGAGTACTTGCAGACCTGTCTACTGAAACTTGGCAGGCCAGAAAGGAATGGCAGGAAATCTTCAATGTGATGAACAGAAAAAATATGCAGCCAAGAATTCTCTATCCAGCAAGCTTGTCGTTCAGAACAGAAGGAGAGATAAAGGTCTTCCCAAATAAACAAAAATTGAAAGAATTCATCGCCACTAAACCAGCCCTACAAGAAATCCTAAGGGGAACTCTATGAGGGAAATGTTGCAAGGAACTCAAGGTGCCAGAGACACCACCACAAGCATGAATCCTACAGAGAAGACCATGACTCTAAACACATATTTTCCAATAATAACACTGAATGTATATGGACTAAATGCTCCAATCAAAAGACATAGGGTATCATAAAGGACAAAAAAACAAGATCCATCTATTTTCTGTCTACATGAGACTCATTTTATTTCAATTTATTTTTTATTTCTAGGAGAGAGAGAGAGAGAGAGAGCGTGAGCAGGGGAGGGTCAGAGCGAGAGAGTCACAAACTCTGAAACAGGCTCCAGGCTCTAAGCTGGTAGTCAGCACAGAGCCCGACGCGGGGTTCGAACCCATGCACCGCGAGATCATGACCTAAGCGAAAGTCGGACATTTAACTGACTAAGCCACCCAGGCGCCCCTATATGAGACTCATTTTAGACCCGAGGACACCTCCAGATTGAAAGTAATGGGACATAGAAATATCTAACATGCTACTGGAAATCACAAGAAAGCTGGAGTAGCCATACTTATATGGGACGAAGTGGACTTTAAAGTAAAGGCAGTAACAAAGGATGAAGAAGGACAATAATAATAATTACAAGGTCTATTAATCAGGAAGAGCTAACAATTATAAATATTTATGCACCGATTTTGAAAGCACCCAAATACATAATACAATTAATCACAAACAGAAACAATCTTATGGATAAGAATGTGCTAATAGCAGGGGACTTTAATACTCCACTTACAGCAACTAGATCAACTAGTTGATCTACAGATCTATATCTATCTATCATGGATAGATCAACTAGACAGAAAATCACTAAAGAAACAGTGGACCAGAACAACACATTGGACCAGATGCATTTGACAGATATATTTAGAACACTACATCCTGAGGCTATGGAATTCACTTTCTTCTCAAGTGCGCATGGCACATTCTCCAAGATAGATCACATACTGGGTAATAAAGCAGCCCTCAATAAATATAAAAGAATCGAGACCATACCATGCACACTTTCAGATCACAATGCTATGAAACTTAAAATCAATTGCAGGAGGGGCGCCGGGGTGGCTCAATCAGTTAAGCGTCCGACTTCGGCTCAGGTTATGATCTCATGGTTTATGGGTTCGAGCCCCACATCAGGCTCTGTTCTGACAGCTAGCTCAGAGCCTGGAGTCTGCTTCAGATTCTGTGTCTTCCTCTCTCTCTGACCCTCCCCTGCTCACACTGTCTCTATCTCTCTCTCAAAAGTAAATAAAATATTTTTAAAAGTAAAAAAAAAGAAAGAAAGAAAGAAAGAAATCAATCACAGGAAAAAGTCTGGAAAACCTCCAAAATCATGGAAGTTAGAGAACACCCTACTAAAGAATGGATGGGCTAATCAGGCAATTAGAGAAGAAATTTTAAAATATATGGAAACAAATGAAAATGAAAATCCAAACTCTTTGGGATGCAGCAAAGGCAGTCCTAAGAGGAAAGTACATTGCACTCCAGGCCTATTTCAAAAAACTAGAAAAAGTACAAATACAAAATCTAACAGTGCACCTAAAGGAACGAGAAGCAGAGCAGCAAGTGTATCCCACACCCAGCAGAAGAAGAGAAATAATAAAGATCACGGCAGAAATAAACAATATAGAATCCAAAAAAAAAAAAAACCATTTGAACAGATCAATGAAACCAAGAGTTGGTTTCTTGAAAAAATAAACAAAATTGACAAACCTCTAGCCAGGCTTCTCAAAAAGAAAAGAGAGAGCACCCCAAGAGACATAATCATGAATGAAGATGGATTTATTACAACCAATCCCTCAGAAATACAAGCAATTATCAGGGAATACTATGAAAAATTGTATGCCAACAAACTGGACAACTTAGAAGAAATGGACAAATACCTAAACACACATGTATTAACAAAATTCAAACTTGAAAAGATAGAAAATCTGAACAGACCCATAACTAGTGAAGAAACTGAATCAGTTATCAAAAATCTCCCAACAAATAAGAACCCTGGGCCAGATGGCTTCCCTGGGGAATTCTACCAGACATTGAAATCAGAGGTAATACCATTCTTCTCAAGGTATTGCAAAAAACAGAAATAGAAGGAAAACTTCCAGGCGCATTCTACAAACCCAGCATTGCTTTGATTCTCAAATCAGACAGAGACCCAGCAAAAAAAAGAGAACTACAGGCCAATATCCTTGATGAATATGGATGCAAAAATCCTCAACAAGATACTTGCAAATCGAATTCAACAGCACATAAAAAGAATTATCCACCATGATCATGTGGGATTCATTCCTCAGTTATAGGGCTGGTTCAATATTCACAAATCAATCAATGTGATACATCACATTAACAAAAGAAAAGATAAAAACCATGTAATCCTGTTAATAGATGCAGAAAAAGCATTTGACAAAATACAACATCCTTTCTTAATAAAGACCCTCAAGAATACCAGGATAGAAGGAACTTACTTCAACATCATAAAAGCCATTCATGAGAAGCCCACAGCTAATATCATCCTCAATGGGGAAAAACTGAGAGCTTTCCCCCTGAGATCAGGAACACGACAGGGATGTCGACTCTCACCACTGTTGTTTAACATAGTGCTGGAAGTCCTAGCATCAGCCATCAGACAACAAAAGGAAATCAAAGGCATCAGAATTGGCAAAGAGGAAGTCAAACTTTCACTTTTCGCTGATGACNGGTATAGCCAATTAATCTTTGACAAAGCAGGAAAGAGTATCCAATGGAAAAAAAAGACAGCCTCTTTAATAGATTGTGTGTGGAGAACTGGACAGCAACGTGCAAAAGAATGAAACTAGATCACTTTCTCACACCATACACAAAAATAAACTCAAAATGGATAAAGGACCTGAATGAGATACAGGAAACCATCAAAACTCTAGGGAAGAAAGCAAGAAACAACGCCCTTGACCTCAACCACATCAATTTCTTACTTGACACATCCCCAAAGGCAAGAGAATCAAGAGCAATAATGAACTATTAGGACCTCATCAAGATAAAAAACCTTCTGCACGGGAAAGAAAACAATCAGTAAAACTAACAGGCAACTGATGGAATGGGAAAAGATAGTTGCAAATGGCATATCAGATAAAGGGCTAGTAACCAAAATCTATAAGGAACTCACCAAACTCCACACCTGAAAAGCAAATAGTCCAGTGAAGAAATGGCAGAAGACATGAACAGACACTTCTCCAAAGAGGACATTCAGATGGCCAACGGACACATGAAACGATGCTCAGCGTCCCTCATCATCAGAGAAATGCAGATCAAAACCACACTGAGATATCACCTTATGCCGGTCAAAGTGGCTAAAATAAACAAATCAGGAGAGTACAGATGCTAGTGAGGATGTGGAGAAACGGGCACCCTCCTACACTGTTGGTGGGAATATAAACTGGTGCGGCCCCTCTGGAACAGTGTGGAGGTTCCTCAAAAAGTTAACATTAGAACTCCCCTATGACCCAGGAATAGCACTGCTAGGAATTTATCCAAGAGACACAGGAGTGCTGAGGCATAGGGGCACATGTACCCCAATGTTCATAGCAGCACTTTCAATAATAGCCAAATTATGGAAAGAACCTAAGTGTCCATCAACTGACGAACGGATTAAGAAGATGTGGTTTTGGGGCACCTGGGTGGCTCAGTTAAGTGTCCGACTTCGACTCAGGTCATGATCTCAAGTTTCATGGGTTTGAGCCTCACGTTGGGCTCTGTGCTGACAGTTATCTCACAGCCTGGAGCCCGTTTCAGAATCTGTGTCTCCCTCTCTCTGACCCTTCCCTGCTCATGCTGTCTCTCTTTCAGAAATAAATAAAACATTAAAAAAACAAACAACCAACCAAAAAGAAGATGTGGTTTATCTATACCATGGAATACTACATGGCAATGAGAAAGAATGAAATCTGGCCATTTGCATCAATGAGGATGGAACTTGAGGGTGTTATGATAAGTGAAATAAGTCAGGCAGAGAAAGACAGATACCATATGTTTTCACTTATAAGTGGAACAGGAGAAACTTAACAGAGGACCATGGGGAAGGAGGGGAAAAAACAATTGGGGAGAGGGAGGGTGGCAAACCATGAGAGACTCTTGAATACTGAGAACAAACTGAGGGCTGATGGGAGGGGAGAGAGGAAAGGAGGTGATGGACATGAAGGAGGGCACTTGTTGGGATGAGCACTGGGTGTTATATGGAAACCAACTTGACAATAAACTATATTTTAAAAAAATGAAGAACAATAACAAAGCTAAAAGTGGTTGAAGGAATACGATTTCTAATCTGTATAAGAAAAAAATCAATTGAATCAGTTTTGCCACCAGATACATGTGCCTTGGCCTTCCACAAAGCTGTTATAGTTTCTCTACTTCCTTAATTTAAATGTCTAGATTATAACTTTTCTTATTAAATAATTAAAGCTTTTGCCTATGAGTACAGTTGAGATCATCTTATAAATTTTGGTGTATAGTTTTCTAAAAAGTCCATGATTTTCTTTTTAATATCATCTGTGGAACAGCTAGTAGTTTTTATTTGTTGATTTGTTGATTTTTGTTCAAATCTGCACCATTAAATTTTAATGAGATTTGTAGATTGACTTGTACAACTTCTACTCTTCATAATTAATAGTTTTGTCTATAGCTGGGTGATGCATTTCATAAGTCTTCCATAAATGTTTAAAAAAAGAGAACAGTCCATATGTAGAGTATACAGCACATATAAATTTCCCTTTCTATTATTCAAAATCTTTATATATGAAGTATATATTTATGTGCACGAATGAGTAATGTGCATTTGAAGCATCTGGGCATTTTGTTAGAATGTAGATTCGGATTCAGTAGGTGTAGGGTGAGCCTGAGATTATGTATTGATAGAAAACTCCAGGCAAATCCCATGCTGTTGGTCTGTGGACCTCACTTGGAGCAGCAAAGGCTTAAGCCATTGTTCATTAAGATTTTATGAGTAGGTGTCTACACATCCTCATGGATTGAGTGGCCCTACCTGTATGCATTCCTCTCCCTTAGATTAGATCAGTACTTCCAGGTTCCTATTAAGTGTGTCTCTCATTTTCTCTGCAGTTGTAACTTGTAAAATATCACATTATTTAATTCCAGGATATTTCCTGACAATGCAACTTTCCTTTTATCAACATAAAATGACCCTCTTTGTCAGGTCTGGTGCTTCTTTTTATGCATGTTACTCTATATGATGTCTATGAAACCATCTTGATTTCTTTTTCATTTGAATATGCCCGATGTATGCCTAAAATGTAATAGATGCTCAATAAAAATTAAAGTTATTGTCATCTATTCTTTTATTTTTAACCTTTATCCCATTAAGAAGTGTTTTTTTTTTAATTTTAATGTTTATTTATTCCCTAACTTTTCAACAGGTAGGGAACTTATAATTTACTATGATCTTTATGGAATATCATGTAATGTTAACATTAAATTCAGAGTAACTAATTATGCAATTCTAGGTAATAGAATAAGTATGTGTAAGCAGGTGTCAAAAGTTTAAGTTTATAGTAGAAGGAGAAAATATTATATTCTTTTGCCTAATTCTACTTCCTCACATTATTTTCATGCTCTATACGATAAACTTACACACATATTCTTTTCAATTATCTTTTGTTTTCAGAAAAGTTTTACAGACTTAAGATTAACTTTTACTGAACTTCTGTTTTTCAGACTCTTGAGGATATTGTTTTATAGGAGGTCACAAAATAAACCCTGACTTTAAAGTTTGTNCAATTTGACAATAAACTATTTATAAAAAAATAAAAAAATAAATAAAAATAAAATGAACCAGGAAAAAAAAAAAACTTTGTTAGTTAACTATTCCTATTATCTGATAACATAAGTAGGAAGAAACCAGCCAGCTCTGACTCCAGGGCTCCCACACTTTGCTGAAAGATGTACCACTCCTGCTCCTCTTTCCAGTCACTGTGTGGTGTTCCGAACAGATTTTAATCCCATGAGAACAAGATTAAACTCTCTTTCTTTCTTTTTTTTTTCAGGGCAGAGACTTTGAAACCAAGTTGAAATGTGTAGCGTCATTCTACCTGGAACATGGCCACGTGGAACAAGAAATATTTTTATTCTTTTATTTGGTCAGTAGTGCAAACAGGTTGAACACACAAAGGGAAGTTAGAGACGGTTTTTATTTACATACATGCATGCCTGGGAGGGCTTATCTCCCAAGGACGAAGAGATTTTCATTTATTTTTCATGTGGTAACCCTAAAACTATTGCAAAGCATTGCAAATCACTGTGAAGCATTGCAAAGCATTCAGTGAGGACATGATAAAGGTCAGAGAGTAGCATGTTGCCTTCCAAAGGTGAAAGAAATTATCTTCCTAGAATAATGGTAAATAGACGTTTTTACTCAACAACCATGCTTTGCAGCTTTGGCCAGAAGAGGGGAAATTGGAAAGATATTGGAATTTTCCACCCACTTCAAAACTTGCCTTCTGAATTAGAANTCTAGTTTTGAGAAGTATGCTGGTGCAATTTTGATTGCGATTGCATTGAATGTGTAGAGTAGCACCATCTCCTTCTGAGAGCTCCTTCTTTCTCAGTTGACCAGAAGTATCCACTTGACTGGTGAATAAAGAAATATGAATAAGGATTGTTGCTATTCAATTCTTGTCATTTGAATAGGGCTTTAAACTAAGACAATAAACTTAAAAGCCAAGCTTTGTAGGGAACACAATTTTCTAAATTCCTTTCTTTCATTTTTTTAAACTGGAAAGGACCCTGATTTCTCACACAATGCTAATACCTGTATCCCTTCTGCTCCTGATAGCCAGGCCTTGCTACATGGTGAGAGGAGGATGTGATGCAGAAGGAAGGGAAGCCAGTCCCTCTTGTAGAGGGCTGTAGGAAGGAAAAAGGGAAAGAGAGAAGGAGATGTGGGAAACAGTCAGATCTGAATATCCAAACTTTTCTCTGGGCTTCCACCAGGACTCGGGGTAAGAAAAGAGACGACTGCCATGGCAAGAAGGAAGCTGTTCAAGTCTGTACAAGGAACCCAAACCACAGGTTGTCCTGACCAAGCTGGGGCAAAACCACATCAGAGCTTAATTTGGCAACAAAGAGTGCTTAGACAGAGATTAGCCTTCAAGTTTGCTTTTTGGGGCAGCTTTCTGTTTCTGCCTTGTAGTAACAAAATGTTCCTTTATTCCTTGTGTAGAGTAGAACACAACTAAATTTTTAAAACATATCCTGGGAAGGAAGGATTGAGCCATCAGGTAATTTAAGAAGCAGGTGACAGATGGCCCTTTAGGGCATGGATTGGTGAGATGTAAAGGAATCCCTGGCCTTGGTTTGGAATAGCCTATCACAGCAGGAGGCCACATGGAGAGCAAAGGGTTTGTTGTACCAGTGTAACCTAAGGTGAGCCAAGAAATTTACCAAACAATTGAGCCATCAGGTAATTAAAGAAGCAGGTGACAGATGGCCCTTTAGGGCATGGATTGGTGAGATGTAAAGGAATCCCTGGCCTTGGTTTGGAATAGCCTATCACAGCAGGAGGCCACATGGAGAGCAAAGGGTTTGTTGTACCAGTGTAACCTAAGGTGAGCCAAGAAATTTACCAAACAAGGTAAACAAGACTATTCCACAAGGTAAAGACCTCATCTACAAATGCAGAGTAGGCAGCAGCAACCAAGCAAACAGGGCATCCTCATGAAGATTAGAGGAATGGAACAAAAACCATTACAAGTGCTGGGGAGCCCATTTTCAGGCAGCCAGGAAGTCATGAAGTTCTCCTTCCCTTAGATGTCCTGGGAGAATCAGGAAGACAAGAAGATTCTGGGGAACTGAGCATTTCTTTTTACCAAGTGATAAAGAGCATAGCTTTAAAAGATTATTTCAATCATTACAGTGGTCCAAGTTTAAGTAATACCAGAAGCTACTTTTTTTGCCTTTAATTTGATAGATTGATGGTCATAGGATAGATTGGGGTTGTTTTAGACATAATTTTTAAAAACATATCCTGACTATATATCTGAGATGTAGTATGCATAAATTTTGTGACCTTGTTACAAATGCTTGTTGAAAAAATTCATGGATGAGTGAATGAATGAATCAAATTATATAAAGGGGAAAAATGCTTAAGATGATTTGTTATCTTCAACAGTACAGTCCTATAAAGTGAGAAATACTAAAACCCAGGCAACTACTTTAGCACCGAGATTATGATTCTTTCCCCAGTGTTAATTCCAGCAGGGATGAGCCTGAAAAGATTGCCAAGTGAATAATAATTTATTTTCATATTTTTTCACGAACATTTGATTTTAATGGAAATCACGAATAATACTATTTAGAATTTATGGATACAAATATGTCACAATAACTACCAAAGTCACACTTGTGATGGTATTTGGCAAAGGGAAGAAATTGCTGGTACTGGTTGGTAAAAGGAAGAACTTTTATTAATTAATTTATTTTTCCTTTCAAATTTTTATTTAAATCCAACTTAGCTAACAAATAGTGTAACGTTGTTTTCAGGAGTAGAATTTAGTGATTCACCACTTACACATCACTTACACACTTACACTTACACACATAATACCCAGTGCTCAACATGACAAGTACCCTCTGTAATACTCATCACCCATTTAGCTCATCCCCCACCCACCTCCCTCCACCAACTCTCAGTTTATTCTCTATGGTAAAGAATCTCTCATGGTTGTTTCCCTTTCTCTCTCTCTTCTTTCCCTCTTCCAATATGTTTGCCTGTTTTGTTTATTGAACTCCATATATGAGTGAAATCATATTTGTCTTTCTCTGCCTGACTTATTTCACTTATTTTCACTTATTGCACTTATACACTCTAGTTCCATTCACGTCATTGCAAATGACAAGATTCCATTCAAAAGAAAAGACTTTTAATTTGTCCAAAATGGTTCTTTTAACAAAAAAGATCTGAAGTAAAACTGACAGAATGTTAACATTGATTAGTTCCATTGGTTTTGTTCTTTTAATTTTTTGTGTTTGAAATTTTTCAAAACGCAAAGGAAAAAAAGTAATCTTGAATGTCAGAGGAATGTTGACTTTTCCCATAAAAGCCAGGAAAGTTTCCAAGAGGAGGTGACAGCTGGGTGTTGAAGGCAAAGTGGGATCTAGCAGGTTTTACTGGGTGTGGAGGACTTCAGAAAAGGAGATGCAGGGTGTTCAAGACCAGGTCATATATGCATGGGCTCTTTGTACACTTTAAATGTTTGTTCAAACTGCCCCTCTCCTGTTACCTTCCTCATCTTCGTCCCTGATTCTAGCTCCACTATTTCTGGGCTGTGTACATAGTAAGTAGGCTACTGTTTGAAAAGTATATGTCATTTGATGATTATTTTAGGTCTAGGTAATTTAATAGAGGTTGTGGGGAGGAATGGCCCAACTATATAAAGTTGAACATTAAAATAGGGAAATAACCACTAACACAAGGAAAAGAGAAAGAATTCTTGGAGGATATTGTGCATGACCACATGCAAATTCAGTTGAAAATCAGCTGAAACTGGTAGTTTTTTTAGGAAAATATAAATCACCAGTTGTACCTCAGAGAAACTAGGAAACCTCAACAGACCAATAATGATGAAAGAAACTTATAAAGAAGAAGTGATATCTATACCCCCCCAAACACACAATGGAATACTGTTCAGCCATAAAAAAGAATGAAATCTTGCCATTTGCAACAACATGGATGGATCTAGAGGGTGTAATGCTAAGTAAAATAAATCAGAGAAACACAAATACCATATGCTCTCATTCATACATGAAATTTAAAAAACAAAGCAAATGAGCAAAGGATAAAAGAGAGACAGAGGGAGAGACAAACCAAGAAACAGACTCTTAAGCCTAGAGAACAGATGGTTTCCAGAGAGGAGGTGAGAAGGAGATGGGTTCAATAGGTGATAGGGATTAAAGGTATACTTATCATGGTGAAATAAAATAAAATGCTAGAAAATTTTTAATAGTTAAAATCAGGGACATGAGGTGAATTTTACCAAATGACTTTAAGGAATTTTTAGAATTTATGGAGCTATTTATGTGACTTTTCACCTATTACTTTTTTCAAGATAGCCCCACTTGCTTGTGGTCTGTTTGTTATTTTAACATAACACTGTGTGATTCTACTTGTTGTTATTAATTTATGAATTTTGTGCCAATATCAATGAATTAGATTTTTTTCCCCAGTAATTTTTCTCTTTTTTGATGCTCTTTGTCAGCATTGTGCTGGCTTCATAGAATAATTTAGTCTTTCCTTCTCTATGATCTGATACGGTTGGGGCAGCTTAAATAACATGGAATCATCCCTTCCTTGAAGGTTTGATAAAAATGACAAGTTGATAATAATTTATTTTCAAATCATGTAAATACCCAAAATAAAAGGAGAAAATTTTCAAATTAAATTTAAATGCAACACCCAACTATATGCTGTTCACACGAATCCTTCTTACATCATAAAGACATATACAAGTTGAAAATGGAAAAATGGGGGAAAGTAACATCATCTAAACATTAACCAACTGAAAGTTGGTATAGCTCTACTTATTTTGGACAAAGTGCACTTCAGAAAAAGATTACCACAAGTGATAATGAAGAAGACTGCACAAACATGAGGGAAGTAATTCATCAAAAATGCCAAGCAATCCTAAACATGCATATACATAATCACACTTAAAAGTACATGAATCAATAACTGCTACAACGGAAAGAAGTGGGCAAATCTAATCGCTAAAACTGAAGAAGTCAGCACTTTCATATACATACTTGACAGAAAAAAGTCGAAAGAAAATCAGACCTGACCAACAAATACTATCGATCAACTTGAGCTAATTAACATTAGTTGACATGCAACAATAAAATAGTAGGCATTTTTTTCAAATGGTTTGGAATACTCATCAAGATGAACCTTATCCTGGACCAAAACCTTTGAAATGAGTGAAATCATACCAGCTATGTTCCCTGACTACATGAAATTAAATTAGAAACCAGTAATAATAGATCTATAAAATTCCCAAACATTGGAACACTATGAGTCAAGAAAAAAGTCCAAGAGGAAGAGTGAGATATTCTGAACTGAATGGTAGTAAAAACACAGCATATCAAAAGTTGTGAGATGCAGCTAACTCAGAACTTGGAAACTTTATAGCTCTAAATGATGATAATAGAAAATAATAAAGGCTTTAAATTGCTGATACAGGTGTTCTTATGAAACTAAAAAACGAAAATCAAATTAAACCCAAAGTAAGTAGAAAAAATATATAGAGAAAATTGAGGATCAATAAAATAACAAAATGTAGAGAAGTCAACAAAATCAACAGCTAGGTGGAGAAGAACAATATAATTGATAAACCTCTAGATCAATTTTTAAAGGCACAAATACAACATTTAGGAATAAAACAGAAGACAGTAGTAGTACATATACTACTAAAGACATTAAAAGAATGTTGAGACTACCATAAACAATTTTATTCCACTAAATTTGACAATTTAGATGAAATAGACAAATTCCTTCACAGACACAGATAAAAAGTTACCAACTGATCAAGGAAATAATGGAAAATCTGAAGAGCCTTGTGACCATTTTTAGAAATTAAAGTCTTAATTAAAGATATACCCACAAAGTAAATTCAATTTCTAGGTGACTCTACTGATCAATTCTATGAAACACTCAAGGAGAAAATAATAACAAGTTTACTCAAATAACTTTAGAAAATAGAGAAAGAGGGACACTTCCCAACTAATCTTACCATTAGCATTACTTTCATAACTAAGACAGACAAATATTTTATAAGACAGCTACAGATTTCATGAGCGTAGGAACAAAAAATCCGAACAAAGTATTAGCAGATCAAACTCAGCAATATAGAAAAATTAATTATGATCAAGTGGGATTTATTTCAGGAATCCAAAGTTATTTTAACTTTCAAATATTAATGTAATTCACCACAGAGTAAGTATAATTCATAACAGAAAAAAAAAGTTGTATGATCATCTCAATAGATGCAAGAAAACTTTGACAAAATCCAACATCCATGAATGACTAAAAAGCTCTTTGCAAACTATGAAAAACCTAAAGCCAGCAGCACACTTACTGTTAAAACTGTATGTCCATTTTGGGGATCAAGGCAAGAAATTCCACCTTTACCAATTCAACATTGAACTGGAGATCGAAACTAGTGGTTAAGGCCAGAAAAATAAACAAAAGTCCTAAATATCAAAGAAGCATTACTACCTTTATTAACTAATGGCGTGACTATATGCAGAAAACATCCTAAGAAATGTACCATAAAACTAGGATTAGAAGTGAATTTAACAAAGTTAGTGAATATTAGGTCAATAGACAAAAATCAATTATATTTTAATATAGTAGCAATGAAAAATCAGAAAATGAAATCATTATCATTTATAGTATCTTTCAGCATATGAAACACTATGGAAGAAAATAAACAAAAATGGCTGGCTTAGTTGGAAGACCATGCGACTCTTGACCTCAGGGTCAGGAGTTCAAGCTCCATGTTGGGTGTAGAGATTACTTAAATAAATAAAACTTAATAAATAAAACAAAACATGAACAAGAATCATACACTGAAATCTAAACATTGTCATATATTATAGATGATGTTAAGTGAACAGATACACCATGCTTATGGATTAGATGAGTCAATATTGTTATTGATAACACATATATTATCAATTATAAACTGATTTATAGATTTAATATAGGTTGGTGTTGTTTGTGTGTGTGTTGTATAGATGAGCTCATTATAAAGCTAGTATGAAAATTCGAAGGAAGAATCATCAAAACAGTTTTGAAAAATGAGAATTAAGTTGGATGACTCAAGGACTATTGTAAAGCTATAGTAATTAAAATGGTGCAATATTGGCATAGAATACACAAATAGCAATAGAACATGATAGAGATTCCAAATTCCAAAAATAATAGACCCACACATATGTTTTTAAGAAAAAAATTTTTAATCTTTATTTTTGAGAGAGAGACAGTGTGATCAGGAGAGGGGCAGAGAAGGAGACACAGAATCTGAAGCAGGATCCAGGCTTTGAGCTGTCAACACAGAGCCTGACATGGGACTCAACCTCACAGACCACAAGATCATAATCTGAGCCAAAGACGGAATCTTAACCGTCTGAGCCACCCAGGCGTCCCCATATATTTTATTTATTTATTTTTTTAAATTTACATCCAAGTTAGTTAGCAACAATGATTTCAGGAGTAGATTCCTTAATGTCCCTTACCCACTTAGCCCATCCCCCCTTCCACAGGCTCTCCAGCAACTCTGTTTTTTCTCCATACTTAAGAGTCCCTTATGTTTTTGTCCCCCTTCCTGTTTTTATATTGTTTTTACTTCCCTTCCCTTGTGTTCATCTGTTTTGTGTCTTAAAGTCCTCATATGAGTGAAGTCATATATTTGTCTTTCTCTGACTGACTTAGCATAATTTCGCTTAGCATAATACCCTCTAGTTCCATCCACGTAGTTGCAAATGGCAAGATTTCATTCTTTTTGTTTGCCAAGTAATCCTCCATTATTCCATTTTATATATATATATATATACACACCACATCGTCTTTATCCATTCATCCATCGATGGACATGTGGGTTCTTTCCATACTTTGGCTATTGTTAATGTTGCTGCTATAAACATTGGGGTGGATGTGTCCCTTCAAAACAGCATGCCTGTATGCCTGTATGATTGCTGGGTCATAGGGTAGTTCTATTTTTAATTTTTTGAAGAACCTCCAAACTGTTTTCCAGAGTGGCTGCCCCAGTTTGCCTTCTCACCAGCAGTGGAAGAGAGATCTTTCTCCGCATCCTTGCCTACATCTTTTGTTGCCTGAATCGTTAATGTTAGCCATTCTGATGGGTGTGAGGTAGTATCTCATGGTGGTTTTGATTTGTATTTCCCTAATGATGAGTGACATTGAGCACTTTTTCATGTGTCTGTTAGTTATCTGGATGTCTTCTTTGAAGAAGTGTTTGTTCATGCCATTAGCCCATTTCTTTACTGAATTATTTCTTTTTAGAGTGTGGAGTTTGAGAAGTTCTTTATAGATTTTGGATACTAACCCTTTATCTGATATGTTGTTTGCAAATACTTTCTCCCACTCCACTGGTTGCCTTTTTGTTTTGCTGATTGTTTCCTTCACTGTGCAGAAGCTTTTTATTTTGATGAGGTCCCAATAGTTCATTTTTGCTTTTGTTTCCCTTGACTCCAGAGACGTGTTGAGTAAGAAGTTGCTGAGGCCAAGGTCAAAGAGGTTTATGTTTGTGTATGGTCTAAGAAAGTGGTCCAGGTTCATTTTTCTGATGTTGCTGTCCAGTTTTCCCAGCACCACTTGCTGAAGAGACTGTCTTTATTCCACTGAATATTCTATCCTGCTTTGCCAAAGATCAGGTGGCCATACGTTTGTGGGTCCATTTCTGGATTCTCTATTCGGTTCCATTGATCTGAGTGTCTGTTCTTCTGCCAGTACCATACTGTCTTGATGATCACAGCTTTGTAATACAGCTTGAAGTCTGGGATCATGATGCCTCCTGCTTTGGCTTTCCTTTTCAAGATGGCTCTGGCTATTCAGGGTCTTCTCGTTCCACGCAAATTTTAGGATTGCTTGTTCTAGCTCTGTGAAGAATGCTGATGTTATTTTGATAGGGATTGCATTGAATATGTAGATTGTTTTGATAATATTGACATTTTAACAATACTTGTTCTTCCTATCCAGGAGCATGGAATATTTTTCCTTTTTTTCTGTGTGTATCTTCTTCAATTTCTTTCATAAGCTTTCTGTGGTTTTCAGTGTATAGATTTTTCACCTCTTTGGTTAGATATACTCCTAGGTATTTTATGGGTTTTGGTGTAATTGTAAATGGGATCAATTCCATGACTTCTCATTCTGTTGCTTCATTGTTGGTGTATAGGAATGCAACTGATTTCTGTGCATTGATTTTATATCCTGCCACTTTATGTCCTGCTGAATTCACAGATCAGTTCTAGCAGTTTTTTGGTGCAATCTTTTGGGTTTTCCACATAGAGTATCATGTCATCTTCAGAGAGTGAAAATTTGACCTCCTCCTGGCTGATTTGCCATATATTTTTTTTTAAGCAAAGGTGGTAAGGTAATATATGGAAGAAAGGAGAGCTTTTCAACAAACAGCGCTAGAACAAGTAGCTACCCATATGAAAAAAAAAAAAACAACCTTAACACATACCTCCCACCATACACACACAAAAAACTTGAATCAGATCATAGACCTAAATGTGAAAGGTAAAATTATATCATTTCTAGAAGAGTACATAGAAATCCTCTTTACATATTTGGGTTATGGAAATAATTTTCAAGACATAAGAAGTACTAATCATAAAAGAGCAAATGGATAAAAAACTTTCTCCAAAATAAAAACTAATGCTTTTTAAATAATACTATTAAGGAAGTGAAAACGCAAGCCACAGAATGGGAGAAACTATTCTTGACACAGATATCTGACACAGTAGTTGTATCCAGAATGTACAAAGAACTCTTACAATTCAATGGTAAAAGACAGCCCAATAAAAATAGGTACAGGATTTAAATAGTTCACACAAAGGAAAATATACAAATGGTCAATATGTACATGGAAAAAAATGCTCAAAATTCATCTTGAAGTAACTGCAAATTTAATGTTTTTTATTTATTTCTGAGAGAGAGAGATAGCATGAGCAGGGAGGGTCAGAGACAGAGGGAGACACAGAATCTGAAACAGGCTCCAGGCTCTGAGCTAGCTGTCAGCACAGAGCCCGATGTGGGGCTCGAACCCACGAACTGTGAGAACATTACCTGAGCCGAAGTCGGACACTTAACCGACTGAGCCACCCAGGCGCCCCGAAGTAAGTGCAAATTTAAACCACATTGAAATTACACCATACCCAACACACTGACTAAAATTTAAAAGAATGTCAGTATCAAGTGTTGGTGATTCACATACACTGCCTGTAGGAATGTAAGATGGTACAACTACTTTGGCAAACAGTGTGACCCTTTTTCATAAAGTTCAACATTTACCTACCATGTGACCAGCAAATCTACTCCCCTGTACTTATCCAAAAGAAATGAAAACATTTGTCCACAGTGTTTATAGTGGTTTTTTTCATACTGGACAAGACTGTAACAAGTGAAATGTCCATCCCCTGGTAATGGATAAACAAATTATGATAAATCCATGCTTTGGACCACTGTCAAACAGTAAAAAGGAACAAACTATAGATACCCACAAGATACTTACGTCTCAATAACTGAAGAAGACAATAAACACAAAGGAGTTTGTACTGGCATGATTTTATTTATATGAAATTATAGGATATGCAAAAGCAATCTATATTAACAGAAAGCACATCAGTGGTTGCCTGGGTTTTGGTGTATGTAGGTGGACTGACTGCAAAGGGGCATAAGAGGAACTTTAGGGGTGATAGAAATGTTCTATATCTTGCTTGTGGTGGACCTAGAGGTCTATTAAATGGTCAAGACTCACTGAGTACACACTTAAAATGGATGTGTTTTTTTGTGTATAAAGTTGACATCAATAAAGTTAATTTTAAAATAAATAAGTAAAAATTGCTCAAAAGGCCCCAGAACTCTCAGACTTGGAAATCACCTACTATTTGAGTGTTGTAAGAGATTTGGAATGTCCCTGTAAGAAAAGAAGGTACTATGTGTCACACAAATAGCTCATGAACTCCTTTAAACCTTTTCTACTATTTTTATTTGAACATGGAAGGAGGGGTAGGAGGGTGCCTTTGAACTCTCTCTTATAAAGGAATATACTTCACTCCAGCTTTCCTTTTAGGTTCTACTTTCCCAAGGCCTGAATTTAGACTCAGGAGAAATATTTATTGCCTTCTTCCTTTCCTATTCTTCCCTTCCCCACTCTGCAACTTAAATTCCAGACAAGGCATACAAGGAAGACAATTACTTTTACTGAAGTAAACAAACATTAATTCTGTTTTGACACTACAGAGATCAACCTTAAGACACCTATATCCTGCCAAAATTACCACAATTCCCGGATACCAGAAACATCATGCTTACATAATAATGACCTTGCTTTTTCTCTGATTTGCCTTAATTGAAAAGAAATTTTTTTTCCATTTGTTGACATGGCAAATGCCTTCAACTGCTTATCTGGACAATCTTTCACCTAGTTGTGCAAACCAGGATTTTAAAAATTTCCCCTTAGCATGCAGTTTAGACTAATAAACAAGTTCTGTCTTTTTTGTTTATAGTAGCAGCACATAGAATGGCTTCTGGAGCCAAAAAGAAAAAAGGTAAAAAAAAAAAAAAGGTAAAAAAATGTAAAAAAAAAAGATAGAAAGAAAGAAAAGAACACCTAAGTTCACATTTATAACCATTAATCTCTTCAAATACCAGTTTGATTAAAGCTATAGAACAACTATTGTACTTTCCACTTATTCTCATTCATTCCAATAACTATTTGTTCTTATGCAATGGTCCATTTCCAGGCATTAAAATAAAACTTGATGTACTTCAATACAATCACCACTTTCAAATCTCTCAGTGACCACTTAAGGTTTTGTAATAATCATTTCCTAGCAAAATTAAATATTTAAATATTATGTAGTTTTTGAACGTAGACTTTGATTCATTTTAATTCAGCTTCTGAAAGTAATTGTCTAAGAGCCTATCAAATTTTAAAAATCACTTTAGCCTTTGCTCTAATCTTAGACTAGCTTATATTATTCATAAAGTGGTAAAGGTTAGCTAGGTGATATTCTGTACTACTCTTTTAACTGTTACTATATTACTGAAACACGTCACAAGGAGCAAAGCTACTGGTGAAACAGTAAGTTCTAACTCTTAAAACTCTGAAGTTTTCTTTATTCCAAGGAAGCCTTTTGCAGCTGACTAAATCCAAGATGTCTTTGAGCATCTGTTCTAGTTCGCACACAAGTAGGGCAATCACATAATGAATCATCTAAACTAGAACACGTTTGAAAGCAAGGAGTAAGCTCTGGGAACACCCATAGTAACTGTTTCCGGCAAACTGAGATGTGTTATTATCCAGTTGTAACCGTTCAAGCTGTAGCACAGATCTTAACTGGACCATGAACTTGTCAGTCGTCATTCACAATTTCTCAGGGGACTAATAAGCATGGTAAGCAAAAAAACATCAGGGCCCCTGTTTCCATAAATATAAGATGGGGGAATTCACAGTGGCAATTTAGGTAAAACTCACAAAAGTAGAAGTTCTTAATCTGAGAAATCAAATTTTTCATTGCTGGGAGCCAGGAGGGCTCTCGGAGCTGATACATACTGCCCATCACTACAGGCTTCCGTTTCCACCCACCTCCTGCCCCACTACTGGTACTAAAGATGAAGTGCCAGTGCCAGGCTGATAGGTACTCCCCACCTCTAGGAGGATCGCGTCATGCCCTGCAAACCCTGACCATTACAACCGTGCCTTCATTTTGAGACGATATTTGGAACCAGAGGGAGCACAAACCCAACGAGATGGAAAAAAGGGAAAGAAGTCAGGAGAGAGAAAAAATGAGAGTAGTATATCAAAACATTCAAATTCTGAGTAGTAGGAGTTCCAGAACAAATGAAAGAACAGAAAAGGTGGGGTGGGAAGGGTAGGGGAGGAAGAGCATGAATAAAACAGTTTAAGTAAATTCTCTGGAACTGAAAAGTTAATCCTTATTTTTTTTAAAAGCCATGGAATGCCAGGAAAATGGATAAAAATACATCCACCCAGAACAGGTCATTGTAAAATTTCAGATTACTAGGGATAAACAGAACATGCTACAAGCTCCCAAAGACAACGTGAGGAAGGAGAGGGAAGAAAGGAGCAGGGAATGAAGGGCTTGGAGTGTGTGGCCACAAGCCAGGGAATATGGCAGCCACCAGAAGAGGGAAAAGGCAAGGGATGGCTTCTCTCCTAGTACTTCTGCTGACACTTGATTTCCTCCCAGTGATACTGACCAGATTTTTGGCCTCCAGAAGTGGAGGAAAATAAATCTCCATTGTTATAAGCTACCCAGTTGGTGGTAATTTGTGAGAGCAGCCATAGGAATCCAATACAGGAGGTTGCCCCCGACGCAGAGCACACCCAGGCCATTCTGGAGCAAGTCAAAGACTCCAGGTGAGATTTCTCTAAAGACAAATTTGGTGGGACACTTAATGTGTTTATTTGTCCTAAGTGGAGAATTAGACAGCTGGAGATGCTTTGGGCATTGAATTAGATGTAGGTATAAAGACCAAACCAAGCTAGTTTTTTATAATTTTTTTTTAAAAGTTTACTTAGTTTTGAGAGATACAAGAGATACAGAGTTAACTCTTAAGGTAAGAGGTAAGAGAGATACAGAGAGCAGGGAAGGAGCAGAGAGAAAGGGAGAGAGAGAAAATCCCTGTCAGCACAGAGCCTGATGCCGGGCTCAGGCTCAAACTCACAAAACCACCAGATCATGACCTGAGCCAAAACCAAGAGTTGGACTCTTAACCGACTGATCCACCCAAGTGCCATACCAAGCTAGTGTTTTAAAAAACAGTATTTAATCCTAGAGAAAAACAGAATTCTTTAGGTAAAGGAAAAAAGAGAAACATTACAAACTACGTGGCTAACCTATACATAACATTTACAAAGTCCTAATAAATTATTCAGTTACTCTTTTAGGAAACAAGAGAAAGTAGAGTATTCTTTTAATTTATTCATTTATTTTATAAGCAAACTAATGAGGGAAAGGACAAAAACTTTTGGTTCACTTATGTATTTATGAATGGAAAAAATTTATAAAGCAAATACACTCATTAAAGAACTTAAGTACCAATTACAACATTACAGATAACCCCTTGTTTTGTTTCACATGAAGACCTTAGAGACTCAATTCATTTCAAGATACCTAAGTATGAGTACTCCAACTAAATATTGCACAAATTAGAAGCATCTTGGATTTTTATGTATATTTCAATACATAAATTTGTATGCATGCTTTACACAAACGGTATATTTCAAGAATGAGAAAATGTAAACAAAAAGTATGACCAGCACCAGGATTGAAATTTTCTGAGTTTAATATTAGTCTGACGTAGCGTTAGTAACAATACTGCATGGAAACATGCAATGGTACAGTCTGAATCATGATTTGTTAAATATTCTACCACACTCCCCCAGAATACTTAGGCTGGTCATGAAGTTAACTGTGTAAGTACATAAGCATAATCAGGTATGGCCAGTCTCCTATATTAATTGCTGTTTAGCAATACACAAACTGCATCAAGGACTTATGCGTACAGGTAGACATTCAGTTATACCAATAAAACAGCATGTCCTAAAAATATGGGCACATTTGAAAACATTTTAAGACAATTCTGTTAACCATAATTGTCCCACAGTATGACTGAGTAATAAGAAGAACCTACTTTAAAAGCAAAAATTTAATCAGCATAGTGCATGATTGATACAACATAGTTCCCGGAATGGACCAGTCACTTGATTGCAGACTCCTTCATACCAACCATCGTCATTCTTCTTTATTACATAAATGACTGTAGCCTCCATAAATGATAGTTCATCATCCTTGTCTTTCATAGAATCATATATTGCCACAACTTTCTCAACATCATTCTTGAGGGCCAAAGGAGGATCCCCATTTGCATGTAGATTACACTGAACTAGTGCAGACTCTTCATCTTCATAATCCACTGGGGTGGTGGTTGAGGCAGAGTCATCAAACATGGGAATGTCATCTGGGGGAGGTGGACATCGTGGAGTTGGACTATCAGCAATGTTTTCCTGCACTCTGACCACGAAGCCTATGAGAGGTTATCTGTGGAGTCAACTGAGGCATAGGGAGAGAGGTTGGAGCAATAGAAACTGAATTCTGAGAATAAAGTGGACCTCCATTAACATGAGGCTGAGCAGAAAATTGAGCAGTCACAGAGGGAGTTGTTTATATCCACCAGAAGACGTCAACGAAGTGGTAGAGTTGAGAAATCTCCCAGTTACTGTGCCATACTGGGAACCAGGACCTGAGCCCAAGGCTGCTGGTCCAATAGTGGGTGGTGAAGTGTAGGCATGGCAATGGGGATGTCAATACTGCTGCTTCCACTCTTTTCTCGATTTCCACTCCCTCCACTACTTCCACTGTGTCTCCTCGGTGTCTGGTTTAAAGATGTCCTGCCTGGACTATGCTGACTTCTGAGCCTAGCAGGACTTGTCATGCAGTCATTAGGAACTGTTGGGGTTTTAACAGGTACCAGAGTTTTGTGAGGAGTATTCTGTCCCAGTGTTTCCCAGTCTGACATGGAAGAGCTTGGAGGTTTCTGAGTAGGAGGATTTGTTCTGGTCAGTGTATGCCAGTTCTTGCAGGCTGGTTATTTCCATGCTTGACACCACGGCCCATCCAGAACTGTATGGTCAATAGGTTTCTGAATATACCTTACAGGGAGCTCCATCTTTGCAAGTGATATTATTTGGGGGAGTTCTTGATATATTCTTATTTGTTGTCAAAGTGCCACTCTCTCTTCCAGACACTTTCTCTTTATGAATGTCCACAGTCTGTGAGATATGATTGACGGAAACCTCCATTCTCCGAAGCTGAGAGGCTTGGATAACCAGCAACTGGAGTCCATTGTTGGCCAGTGCATTGATTCAATAATAACACCAGCAACACTAGCTAGGGATTGGGCTGTGTAAGTTTTGGACTCTTCTAAAGCTTTTGTCTTATCTCTAGCCTGTGTATAGTTGTTTTCACAGTAGTTTGTCACCCAGGTCAGATTCTGGTAACTCTCTGTCAGCACCCTCTTGCCAGAAAGGGTCTCCTCCCCTAGGAACATCTGCCATTTTCCACCCCACTGCATGGCTTCCTCTCATGTTAGAGACAGAAGCACCAAGGTCTGAGACGCCATGCACCTCACAGCTCAGATACAGACCACCTACCGCCCTCCAGGATGGTATTATGGGATCGCACCCCTCCTCTTCCTCCTCACTCTCTCCACCCCTAGAAGTGGAGCATTTTTGTGGTAATGACTGCTCCAAATTTTCATCCTCCAAAATGGGAAGTTAATAGAAATGCCCAAAGCAACACCAGGTTAGGAATATATGCATCCTACTTGGAGATGTGGAAATAAAAAATAATAATAATAATAAGTTTCAAAGGTTGAAAGCAGTGGCTTGTAGGGAAGAGTAAATGTAGGAAAAAGTAGGAAAGCAAATACAGCTGCTTTTCTTAGGAGGCTTTGTAGAAAAAAGTTTTGCCTATGTATATGAACGTATAATTTTGGCAAAAATGAAAATGAAAAATCAAACACGGGAAAAATGACAGAGACAAAAGAGTTGGTTATATTCTAGGACTCTTAAAAGACAAAATAAATGAAAATTCTAAAACAAGTTCCATAGCATCGTGCAAATAGGCATATGTGGCTGAGCATAACATTTTCAGTGACCGTATCATGTAAGGATTCAAAAGGCACTATACTTCAAACACCTTCAAAGTGCTCTGCAAAACTTGTACTTGAAAACATATGGGTGGTGTGCAAAATGTGGCAAATGAGACCTACACTAAATCTATAGTGGAAAAGAGTAAGCAGGTCCTGTTAGTCATCTATTGACTTCTCTTCTTTTGATGATTCTGGATTCTTTTCCTTTCTTCTCAACTCCCTTTAACATACTCATTCCAGTGCTTTCTATGTCAACACTAGTAACCATTAAAAAGACCCAGTCTGGGTAAATTAACTGAGTCTGTGTAATACTTTGGTTTTCTAGAGAGTATGCTTCTGGGAGCACTTTTGGTGCCAAGAACTGTATCAGTGTCCAGTTAGGAAAAGAGAAAACTCTGTATTTCAAACAAAGTAGATTTATTACTGAAAACTGGCCGCACAATTGTTGAAAAGCTGAAATATCACAAAAGGCATGTTGAGGCCACAGAGAACATTAACATTCAGCCGCTAGCGGGCTGGGAGAACAAAAAGAAAGGTTGTCAGCACTAAAGTTTTTTAGTGAGTTTAATGAGTAGTTAATATTCACTGAAGGTTGTCCTATTTGTCGGGCTCCCTAAGAAGTGCTTTAAAAGGATTATCTCAGTTTTCCTCAAACAACTTCTCCAGGGGGTACTAACAGTCATCCTACTTTTTTTTTACAGGTAAGAAAACTAAGGCCAAAGACAGATAAATAATAAATCCAAGTGCACACAGCTAGTAAGGATAGGGTCTGCCATGCTATAACCACTGCTCCAAACTCCCTGTTATGACAGGTAGAGGTGAGCATCTGTGCTGTGACTCACTGCTGTCCAACTTTCCTTCTATGAAAAGAGTGCTAAATCAAACCTGTTCCTCTGGCTCAGAGCACTCTCTGTCCAACATCATGTGTGCTGCTTCCTGACTCCTCTTTTCAAGCTGCAACATACGGACTAGAGGTTGGAGATCACCTCACCCAAAGGGCAAAAAACTCTGAACACCTTATGTGGGATGGAAAGAAAAGAAATACGGAATCTAGCGGAAAAAAAGAGAGTGAGATTAAAATGTAGGGGTAGGGACACAGTGAATCTAAGGAAACCAATATATTAACTGAAATTGGCATGGTGCAAACAAAATCAACGGTTTGGATGCTGGCTCAGTGTGCTTTTCTTTCTGATTTGACTGGGCTTGAGAAAAAGCTGATAGGTGTGGCTTAAAGGCCCCAGATCACATGTGTGGAATGGGTGGATACTCAAGCAAACAAAATATCTGTATAATATATCAGCTTTATCTACTCAAAACAGAAAAAAGTCTATAAGAATTCACCAGTCTCCTGGTCTGCAGAGAAAACAGAACCATGAGCACAGCAGGAAAAGTAAGCAAAAAATTTGTTTTCTACTTTTGGAAATATATTCTTACTATATAATTCACAAAGATATAGTATTAATGAATAATTTAAAATTCATATATAAATTAGAAACAATGTATACTGAAATACAATATAGATTGTGTGCTTCAATATGCAATGTATACTAAACTACAATTAAAAATAGGCTATTCCTAAATATCTTTATCAAGAATGTATAGCATCTGTACCTAATAAAGTCTTTACTTCCTGTATTAAATACATTTGCAGTAGTTATAGCCAATCATAAATAGATTTGTAAATCTAAAATTCTATGTTTTTGGCAATGAGAAAGAATGAAATCTGGCCATTTGTAGCAACATGGATGGACCTTGAGGGTGTTATGCTGAGTGAAGTAAGTCAGGCAGAGGACAGATACCATATGTTGGCACATAGAGGTGGATTAGGAGGAACTCAACATGGGTTGAGAAGGGGGAGGGGAAAGGAGAACCATGGGGGAGAAGAAGGGGAAAAACAGTTGGCGAGAGGGAGGGAGGCAAACCATGAGAGACTCTTGAATGCTGAGAACAAACTGAGGGCTGATGGGGGTGGGGGAGAGGGGAAGGGGGGTGATGGGCAAGGAGGAGGGCACTTGTTGGGATGAGCACTGGGTGTTGTATGGAAACCAACTTGACAATAAGCTATTTAAGAAAAAAATAAAATTCTATGTTTTTAATCAAGGAGTTTTCTTTATATTAAAAAAAACCCATAATTTAAATATGTTGTTTTGGTAATCATATTCGTTTTAGGAACACAGGAAAGTTAGATCTCACAAAAGTTTTATGAGAGGAATTTGATTCAGAGGACTTTCAAATATATTTTGAACCTTACTATGAAACCTCTTACAAAAGGCACACTGATATCAAAACTTTAAAACCATCAAGGCTATAAGTAAGTCAACATCAGCATACAAATTCTGAATTACAAAGGCCCCACTGTGCATAATCCAAGAAATTTCCACAGAGATCCAATGGAACAGTATCTTCTCCAAACAAAAGTCAACATGGTTTTACAAAATAAAAGTAAAAATAACAGTGATAACAGTTTGAATCACTTATTAGCACTGAGAACAGAGATAATCAGTTCTAAGTTTTTCATGGATTCACGCTCATTTGTTCAATGTGCTTACTGGTGCACAGAAACACATGTGGTCATTCAATATAAGCAATTCATGTTGTGTAACTTAATTACAAAAGCCTGTGCAACTGTTTCTAGGACATGTGTTACATTGGAGTGGATCACACAATATACTATCTTGCTATGATAACTTAAAGATTCTGAGGTTTCTATACACATCATGTGACAACATTCCTATATCAATAAGATTGGTTGGAAATCACATGGGTCACCAAATGTCAGTTTTCTTATTCCAAATCTCTTTATTTTTGTTCATTACTGGTTAGCATTTACAATGGCAAGTTACATTTCAAATGAAGAAAAGTTAGGAAAGAACAATTAAATATGCCAAAACTCAGGTTAAAAGGAGTTCGGAGAGCAAATATGCAAACCAAATGTATTAATGAAAACAAATCCTCTGCCTTTGGATGCAGCGTCAATCACTTTTAGCTTTGTAATAACACCATTTATGTTTACCCCTCCTGCATTATATTCTCCTCAAATGCTAAATAGCATAAGGTGGTGTAAGAATTTAATAAATTAATACTGTAATGGACTTGTAACAGTGCCTGGTACATAGAAATAATTCAACAAATGTTAGTCACTGCTGTCATACTGTTGCTGCTATTATTATTTAAGCTCTTTTCACTGCCATGCATTGATCTTAATTCTCTAAACAGTCAGCTTTGTGACTTTGGGAAAATTACTCAATTTCTGAGTCAATTGAGCCTCAATGTTTTCATCTGTAAAATAAGACCAAGAATTCAATAATACTGCCCTGGTAACATCATTGTGAGGTTTAAAGATCAAGTATGTAACTCGCCTGGGATAGGACCTTGTAATCAGGACTTATCTACCCCTAAAATATTATTCCCAAGAATTTTTATATCTACTGGGGCACTGACCATGGCAAACACCTTGCAGCCTGGGAGGATTTGACATGAAAATGAATTTTCAAAAGGATAAATTCATGTTTAAAATTTATCATATTTGCAATTACGTCAATTCTTTCTAGAAGAAAACTTCCTTAACTGTGTAAGCTTTGCAACAATGAAGACTGCTTTATATTACAATCCCAGCCACTAAAAATATGTTTTCAACTTTTACTTTTCAGAACCCCGGTGGGTGAACTGTGCTAGCTAGAAATTCAAGCACACCATTCTCCCATTTTTAAATATATACACACGGACCTGTATACATAGGTGTGTGTGAGTGTGTGTATGCAGCTGTAACCTCTGCAATTTTTGTTGCAAAACTAATCTGGAAGGAATTTCTGTACATAAATAGACTACAAAACAGCACTGCCAGAGCTAACTTTCAAATGAGTGATGCAAGCAAGTAGCACCCACAAGCAGTAGGGAAAAGAGTCAAGGGAAGAGAACAGGCAAGTAGGGAAAGAAAACTCATCCTAGTCAGAGAGGCAAATGTGTAACTGAAATCATAAAGTTAGATTACTTGGGCTTCAGTAGAGAATTGAGCAAGAGGGCAATAGCTTTTATGTGAACAGCACTAAACCTGTTAGCAAAATTATGTGGATTTAGAACTTCACACACCAGCCAACAGTTGTGGGTAAACAACCGATTTAAGGACCACATTAGAAAATAGCAGGAATAAACAACCCTTGGAAAACAAAAAGCAACATGAAGATGGTCTAAAAGAATATATTCCATTTTATCTCAATGTCTCATTATAGCTGATCCTGTTTCTCTTTCCTTGTGTTATGGCTTTGCCTGTTTTTTAAAAAGGTATTTTTATTCCCCTTGTAAATCAGGGGTCCTTCATTTCTATGGGACACTTGTTAGGTTCCAGACAGGGGGCTACATGTTGCACATAACAAAATGAAAGTCACTATCCTTGACTTTAAGAATGGGGAAAAACTAGTATCACCTTTCTATTCAATTTCCAGGTAATCAAATGCAAAGCAGCTGTGCTGTGGGAGTTGAAGAAACCCTTTTCCATTGAGGAGGTGGAGGTCGCACCTCCTAAGGCCCATGAAGTTCGTATTAAGGTGAAACATTTTTCCACTCCTATTTAATTTTAAGTTCAAAAGATTCTGAAAATGGTAAAAATGGAAATAAGCAAAAATCCATTAAAAGGCACTTTTTATATGGTGATCCAAACACTTATTGTCAAGCAAAGATATAAATACAAGTTGTTAAATTTTTTAAAAGGGACCAGGGTATATACAGTCTAATCCCAATAAAATAAAAAAGAATTTATGTGTTTGTACAAGAAAAAAGTGCAAAGGGATGTACATCAAGACTTCAACATCAACTAGCATCAGATGGTAGAATTTAAGTGACAATTTTCTTAGTGCTAATCTGCAATTTCTACTTCTATAATAAGGATACATTTTTGTATATTAAATAAGTTTATTTCATAAAAAATGTTTTACGTGCTATTCCAAATTGTTTGATGAGGAAAAGAAAAGGGTTGTATTCTTTTCTGAATCTAATCATCCTCCCTTTCCCGTGTAGATGGTGGCCACAGGAATCTGTCGCTCAGATGACCATGCAGTTGGTGGAACGATTATCACGCCTCTCCCTGCGATCTTAGGCCATGAGGCAGCTGGCATTGTGGAAAGTGTTGGAGAAGGAGTGACTACAGTAAAACCAGGTACAGAATTCACACTTAGGGAATTCACAGTTCAGGACTACAATCATCCAGCCTGGAAAGACCTTGCAGAAGGTCATGGACGAGCTGGGACTAGAATATAGGTCTCCTCCTTTCTTCTCTCCTTGCCTGACTCAGACATGTATGCATTCATGCACTCATGTATTCTCTCCTTTAGCAAGTGCCTACTGAGTACCTATTAGATGTCAGGCAACAGGTTAGATCCTGGGAACACATAACGATCAAGAGAGATGCAGTGCCTGCCAAAGTTAGAGTTCATAAACAAATAATTTCCATTTGAGTGTTGCTGAGTACTATCTTCTGTCAGGTCCAAAGAGAACTACAAATGGGACAAACTAAGAAAACAAAAGTCTATGTCCTGATTCTCCAAATCACTATATGGAAACTGTTCTGTACTGATTTCACAGGTTGGGGGCCAGAAGGCTATAACTGAATCTACATGATCTACTCTGAGGTGGGAAGAGATTCATTCATTGATTTCCTTTTCCAGTATGGCCTCCCTTCTTGAACATTCAGTGAACAAAACGGACTAGATGGAAGGGAATGAAATAGACCTAGCAGAAGACATCCTGCCATAGACAATACCTGTTATTACCTTTAACCATGGTTAAATGTGACTTGTGACAAAGTACTATTTTATTTTTAATATTTATTTTACCCTAATTTTATATTAATATAGATAAATATTTTTAGGGTTAAAGGGTGAATACATAGAAAATTTTATGTGGATAACTATTAATATGCTAGAAATATTTTTTAATCTATGTTGTTTCCAATATTTGCATTTCCTCTTTGAGAGTCTTCAGGCACATAGAAACCCAAACCAATAACAACGCTGGCAGGTAATGACCAATGACATAGTGGTGAACCCTATTTCTTGGCGATTTCAAAGACACATACCTCTAATACATATGCATAAGCTTCTGGTTCTTGTTGTATTAATTCCTGGGTAGAAATTTAAGAAGACTTTGTTTTATACCCTCCAGGTGACAAAGTCATTCCACTCTTTACTCCCCAGTGTGGAAAATGCAATGTTTGTAAACACCCAGAAGGCAATTTCTGCTTGAAAAGCGAGTAAGTTTCTGATACTATCCTTACACAGGCAATGGATTTGCACATCAGTTATGCTACTCTCTCATGCTCTGTGTGTCTCTGTGTTACACTGGCCAGTCTGAACATGCCCCGGGGAACCATGCAGGATGGTACCATCAGGTTCACCTGCAGAGGGAAGCCCATTTACCATTTCCTTGGCATCAGCACCTTCTCCCAGTACACAGTGGCGAATGAGATGGCAGTGGCCAAGATCGATGAAGCCTCACCACTGGAGAAAGTCTGTCTCATTGGCTGTGGATTTTCTACTGGTTATGGGTCTGCAGTCAAAGTTGCCAAGGTAGGACTGACAATGGTTGATAAAACCAGTTACACTCAGACTATCAAAAACCAAGAGGAGAGCAATTTCTCATAGGAATCAGAGATCATTCTTTATAGATTAGCTGGAAGCTTTCCTCCTGCTACCACAATAACATTGATAAAATTTAGGGTATCAGTTATGAGTGGAAAAATGCCCTCAGAAGGAATTGAGGAGCATATCCTAGAAAATGTATTTATCACAGATGAAAATGCTATTGATGCCTAGTTAAGAAAGAGTAAAGGTGTAATTTTCAACAATTACTGTATACTTTTCTTTATGTAATTACTAAATTTTAGAGCTGGGAGTTCATTTAGTAATTTATTGTACTGTTAACACCAACATGTATCAGGCATAGTAGGTTCTGCTAGCTTTTGAGGCATCAAAAGTAAATAAGATGAAAGGATCACCTCTGATTAGCATCTAGTCCATGAATCTTCTACTCTCAGAATTGGGATCAACAGTAGACTCCAAAGCCTTATATAATATACCTCAAAACCAAGAGTCACTAACCCACCCATTCTGTGGATCCCTACAAAGGAAGTAATGAAGCTTCAATAATGCATTTGACATTTAATCCAGTTATTAGGGGATTTCACTGCTACATCTCATTTCCTGCACACACATGTATAAACACACAGTTCAGAGGTGGTATATTTTAAAGAGAAATTCTTTAAACAGAAATTCCTCTTCCCAAAAAGCTGGAAATCTGGCAGTATTCCTTCATTTTATGAGATGGAAACCCAGAGACATAAAGCTATTTGCTCAAGATCTCATATCTGGTCAGTATGAGAGCTGTGACTAGTCTATCTCTCAAAACTCCTGCTGAATCTTAAACCATGATATATAATTACCTTCACCTTTAGATCATAATAACAGTTCTCAAATTTTTCTAAGGTAAAAAGTGGTGTTGCATCCCAGAGTATGGTTACTTGGGACAGGAGAAATATTAACAGCCACACTGAAGGCTGATTATAACAGACTGGGTTTACTAAACAGTCCCTAGACAATTTAAACAGTTGAAAGCACATGTTTTCTAAATTTTTGAGGATTTAGCACTAAGTCCCTTATGCAATTTCATCATCTGTTTAAGCAGATGGTCTAGCTGAGGCCTACACACAGAGAAGAAGCTGAGAGCACTCATAATTGTTTTCAGCCGTTAATAAAATATAGACCAACTTTTCATTGAACAATGTTTATTAGTATATTTTTTAAAGCAGGGATAAAGACCCACTAAGATCATAGTGGACTCAAGCTATATTATCTTAGTTATCTATTAAATTTCCCCTGTTCTTAGGCTTTTCTCTAAGTTAAGGCTAACTGTTACATGTTTCACAGCTAACTACTGCTCTCATGACACTCTCATGATTCTCAAAGTTAATGAAACAAGTACTTGATTATTGAGGGTTTGATTGAATTATTTTTTCAGTCTCCCTGAATAATCTTTCCTACTTATTATTTCATCTCCCAAAACTTGCATTTCTGTGTGTGATATACTAAAACTGGCTGTTGATGGATTTGAGCTACTAGATTTGATTTAAGATGGGAGTCACTGGCATTTAGGGTACAAAGATCGTCCAATCCACTGGCTCCCAGCCTGGGTTTCCAACTGGAGTCACCTGGGGATTGGGTTCCACCTGCAGAGATTCTGATGGAATTGGTTATAAGCTGTGACCTAGGCACTGAGATGTTTTAAAGCTCCCCAGGTGAGTCTTATGTCCAGCAAAGTTTGAGAACCACTCATCTAATTCAACCACCTCAATTTAAACATGAAGCAACCGAAGCCAAGAGATTTGGCAGGAGGCTGGACGTAAGAGTTTGAATAGCTCCTCATAACAGACAAGGCATGGCACTTTATATAGCTTAGGCATTTTCTAGCAATCTTTTTTTTTAAAATGATTATATATTTTTGAAAGAGAAAGACAGAGTGCCAGCAGGGGAAGGGACAGAGGGAGAGGGAGACACAGAATCCAAAGTAGACTCCAGGCTCTGAGCTGTCAGCACATAGCCCAGTGTGGGGCTCGAACTCACAAACAGCAAGATGATGACCTGAGCTGAAGTCGAACACTTAACCAACTGAGCCACCCAGGTGCTCCAGTGGCAATCATTTAATCTATTTTTGCATTTTCTGAAAACACAGGTCACCCAGGGCTCCACCTGTGTTGTGTTTGGCCTTGGAGGAGTTGGCTTGTCTGTTATCATAGGCTGTAAAACAGCAGGAGCGGCCAGGATTATTGGGGTGGACATCAACAAAGACAAATTTGCAAAAGCCAAAGAGGTGGGTGCCACTGAGTGCATCAGCCCTCAGGACTACAAGAAACCAATCCATGAGGTGCTGAAGGAGATGAGTGGTGGCGGTGTGGATTTTTCATTTGAAGTCATTGGGCGGCTTGACACCATGGTATGTAACATGAAATGCCTTGAGATATCTGCTTCCACATTCCAGAGTATAGTTTTATGCAGGAGAATATAAATATTATATATAAATAATATTTTTAAAACTATGAATGGTGATTTTCCACATCCTGCTGGTTATCTGGGTTATTCAATTTATTATTATGAGAAATCTTTAGTCAGATAAGCTCAGCAAATCTGTCTCAAGTAATACTTCTCCTTTAGAGAGGAAAGAGTTTTTTTTAATTAAGCCACTATGACTTTACTTTGTTAATTTTTAGTAAAAAAAATTCAAACAAGTAAATATGGGTAATAGAAATTGTTTTCAAATTGGCGAGTTTGATTTTTCCCTCACATTCATAATGAAATGGTTTAATGGTATTTTATGTTTTAAGAAACTTCCATTTTCTTTCATATATCATACTTTGTCCAGAGGAATAATGGGCAATTTTAGACCAGTATCGTTTTATTAACAGAAAATACAGCATTTTGCCACTTACCACGCTGCCTCATTTTGCCACAACAGACAGCACAGTGCCTGGCACATAGTTAGCACCCAAGAAGTATGTGTTGGGCTGAATACCTTAGAAAGTCAACAAATTTTTCCACCAAAAAATTTAAGAGATCTATACTTCATAGCACTGTTTATAAATTACAGGAGATAATGCATGTCGAATACTAAAGCACCACATGTCAGATGGTAAGCTCAGTAAATGTTAGCTAGTATTATTGATATGCAGTGCTGTTTCTGATCTTGCAGTGTTTACATCATCTTTGGAATATACACACATTACTTTCAATGATAAATATCATCAACTGCAAGGAGGAATACATTTCCAGTTATATCCCACCTATCCACAATTCTCTAGAATCCTACTGAAAGAAAAGTCCCCAGAAACCAACAAATCCCCCTTTTGACGCTTTCCAGTAAATCCTAGCAGTAATGATAATAGGGAGAACCACTCTAAGAATAAACTTTTTGTAGCCTTGACTTGAGACAATATATTAACTTCAGATGGCTAAAGTTCCAAGGCTATAGCCTTTCTCCTTAAACCCTTTTTCTGTTGTTTTCCTTCCATTTTCTCCTGTGAAATTAGATTGTTACTTCACTTGAAGATACCAAATATCCAATAGCCACATGCTCTGAGGTTATCTGGTCTTCTAAACATCACGCTCCAAAATCAAAGGGTTAATTATTATATATTGCTGGAGAATCCTCAATTCTCTTACTATGGAATATGTTTAAAAACTTGGCTGGAGGGGGAGGCTTTCTTTTAAAGTCCCAGAAGACCATCAAGTAGACAAAGTGACCAATTTTGATGATGTAATTGACCTTGTATCTTGTTCACCATTAAAACACCTGGTTCAAATACCGCATTCAAAATAACTACTTAATAGATAAATAAATAGATATGTTTGTGATGATGTTTGCCTCGATTATAAGGAAGAATTAAGCATATACAACAGACTCATTCATCCACTATTTCATTCAAAAAATCTTTTGAGCATTTCCTAAAACCATGACACTATCCTAGGCACAATGAGGAATGAAAAAGCAAAAGCCATAATCTCTTCCCTGTACACACTCACAATCTAGCTAAATCAATGTTACATGATACCATGCACCATTAGTGTAGACTATCAGAAAATTCACTCTATAAAAGAAAATAAAATTCACCCAAATGATGCTAAATATTAATTTTATTCCAGATGGCTGCCTTGTCCTGCTGCCAAGAGTCATACGGTGTAAGCGTCATTGTAGGAGTAGCTCCTCATTCCCAAAATATCTCTATGAACCCCATGATGCTATTGAGTGGACGTACCTGGAAAGGAGCAATTTTTGGTGGTATGTACTTAGGCTTGATGGCTGAATTCTTATTTTCAGGAGTTCTTCCGTTTTACAAGTGACAAAGCCAGTTTTTAAAAAGCAACGGGGTGGGGGGGGGCGCGCCTGGGTGGCTTAGTCGGTTAAGCGTCCGACTTTCGCTTAGGTCATGATCTCGCGGTTCGTGGGTTCGAGACCCGCGTCGGGCTTTGTGCTGACTGCCAGCTCAGACCCTGGAGCCTGTTTCAGTCTGTGACTCCCTCTCTCTCTGACCTTCCCCTGCTCATGCTGTCTCTCTCTCTCTCTCCTAGAAATAAATAAAACATTAAAAAAAATTTTTTTTAAATAATAAAAAAAATAAAAAGCAACAGGGTTAGGGGCACCTGGGTGGCTCAGTCGGTTAAGGATCCGACTTCAGCTCAGGTCATGATCTCAAGGTTTGTGAGTTTGAGCCCCACATCGGGCCTATGCTGACAGCTCAGAGGCTGAGCCTGCTTTGACTTCTCTCTCTCTCTCTCTCTCTCTCTCTTTCTGTGTGTGTGTGTGTGTGTGTGTGTGTGTGTGTCCCTCCTCTGCTCACACTCTGTCTCTCTGTCTCTCTCTCGAAAATAAACATTAAAAAGATGTTTTTAAAAGGCAACATGGCTAAATGAACTAGATATAGACATAAGGATGCACACAGAAGTTTCCAAGGCACACCTTTTATCCATTTTTTTAATGTTTTATTTATTTCTGAGAGAGAGAGACAGAGACAGACAGACAAAGTGAACATGGGAGGGTCAGAGAGAGAGAGGGAGATACAGAATCTGAAACAGGCTCCAGGCTCTGAGCTAGTTGTCAGCACAGAGACCGATGCAGGGCTCGAACCCACGAACCGCGAGATCATGACCTGAGCTGAAGCCGGGCGCTTAACCGACTGAGCCACCCAGGTGCCCCCAAGACACACTTTTTAGTATCCCCATAAACTAACTAGAATCTCTCAGTACTACTTCTTTTATACTCATGACTGCACAAGGCACTGAATACTCATAGGACCCAGGAAATCCATCATTCATGTGTGCTCTCATTGCCTAAATTTAGGTAGTCGCTAAATTTGCTCCTTGAATAAGGGAATAACCACCCATAGTATAATTTCTCTATGAGAGAGTTAATAATTAAGGACCCTAGTTTATCTAGATGGATTTTTAAAAAGTTTAACCATGGCAAAAGGATACTGAAACACTATCTCTTATTAACCTCAATAATTGTAGTCTGTGGGATGTAGCACTTTCTACACACTTTCATTTCAATTCTACTCGGAAAGCCCCCTCTCCAATTCTCCTCTTACTCATGGCTGAATCTTACAATGATGTTATTTTCTTTTCAGGCTTTAAGAGTAAAGACTCTGTCCCTAAACTTGTGGCTGATTTTATGGCTAAGAAGTTTTCACTTGATCCATTAATAACCCATGTTTTACCTTTTGAACAAATAAATGAAGGATTTGACCTGCTTCGCTCTGGAAAGAGGTAGATATTAAATTTCGTTTTTATTGTAGGGGTTGGCCAATAGAGAAAAAAGCTGAAAGAATGAAAAAAAAAAAAAAAGCATTGGAGTACCTTGGTTATCCATTAGTAGTTCAGTCTTAGGATGTAGAACATTTTACATCATATTGTGACAAACTAAAACAGTTGCTCTGCACTTCCTGTTCTGCTGAAACCAAACTATTTTGTTTATAGTGAATCTAAATGATCAAAGTCACCCCAGCTTTATTTATAAAAGAACAGTCACCCTTGCAAGGAAAAACATTCAGAGTCACAGAGTCTTAATTATAACATGGAGTCACTGCCTGGCCACCTATAAAGGGTTACCATTAATGGCTATAAATTTAAATTATATTAAAGATCTACTCATTATGGAAAGAGTTGGAGTTATCTTGGGATTTTTTTTCTATACAGCTATCACTAATTTTTTTCATTAGATTTTTAAAAATTTTTTCTTTTTTCAGTTTACAAAGAAGTTTTCACAAATAAAAATTATAGGCATACCTTAGAGATATTGCCGGTTCAGTTCCAGGCCACAGCAATAAAGTGAATATTGCAATGAAGCAAGTCAAACAAAGTTTTTGCTTTCCCCATGCATATAAAAAGTTACTTTTACATTATACTGTAATCTAGTTAAGTGTACAATAGCATTATGTCTAAAAAATAATGTACAGACCTTAATTTAAAAAAAATATTATGTTTCTGGGGTACCTGGATGGCTCAGTTGATTTAGCATCCAGCTCTTGATTTCAGCTCAGGTCATGATCTCATGGCTCACGGGATCAAGCATCAGGGATTCTTTCTCTCCCTCTCTCTCTCTGCCCCTCCCCCTCATGCTCTCTTTCTCCCTCTCTCTCTCTAAATAAATACACATAAAAAATATTGCATTGCTATAAAATGCAAACCATCATCTGAGCTTTCAGTGAGTTGTAATCTTTTTGCTGGTGGAAAGTCTTGCCTCAGTGTTGCTGGTTGTTGACTAATCAGAAGTTTGGGTGACTATGGCAATTTATTAAAATAAGACAGCAATAACTGGGTGTTGTATGTAAGCAATGAACCATACGAATCTACCCCCAAAACCAAGAGTGCACTGTACATGCTCTATGTTAGCCAATTTGACAATAAATTATATTATAAATAAATAAGTAAGACAGCAATAGTCTGTCATATCCATTGATTCTTCCTTTCACTAGAACACTTAGAGATCATTGTAGTGCTGTTAATTGGCATAATTTCAATATCATTGTGTCTCAGAAAATAGGGAGGCCCACGAAAGAGAAAGAGACAGGGAATGCCAGTCACAGTCAGAATGCACACCATATTTATGGATTAAGCTCACCATCTTATATGGGCACATTGGTGGTAGCCCCAAAACAATGATGTAATAACAGGAAAGATCACCGATCACAGATTATCATAACAAATATAACAACAATGAAAAAGTTTGAAATATCGTAAGAATTACCAAAATATGACACAGAGACATGAAGTGAACAAATGCTGTTGGAAAAATAGTACTCGTAGATTTACTCAACACAAGGTTGCCACAGACCTTCAATGTGTAAAAAAATGGGGTATCTGGAAGGAGCAATAGTGTGCGGTGTGCCTGTATTGAAAAGAGGACTGCTCTTTTAAATGCTGAAGTCTTACATTTCCTTCAAAGCTGAATGCTCCTCGGACTCTCACATGGAAGAAAGTAGATTATCCAAACATAAAACAATTAACATATTTTATTTCCTGTTTCAGCATCCGCACCATCCTGACATTTTGAGGCCATACAAATGCCCTCGTTTGAAGCAGGTCTTTTGGCTCCTGCACCTTCTGGAACCATCAGCCAAACAGCATCATTAACTCTGTTCTTCAGGAATGGGATCAATCAATTATACATGAGAGCTTTCCAAAAGAAGCAAAAATGAAATGAAATCCTTTTCTTTAAAATCTCTTTTCAAGCAAATGTTTAAAATCCCATAGAAAGCTGGATACACCATCAGCTTCATAGTTGAGTCCAGTAAACTTTCCTTCTTATTCATTCTACTCCTGTTGAATTGTGGCATCTTTCCCATTGAGGATAAGTAGGTATTTCTTGCACTTCTTGTATCTTTGCTGCCCTAAGTCACTGAAACCCAGGGGACCGGGTCCTCATTATACTTGTCCCCCAACACACACATGATGAACTTCCACCCTTGAACTCTTCTATTTCTACCTCTATTTCCACTGTCTGTATTTTCCTTTTTATGAAATGTACCCAAGCCCTAGGGGAAATGCTATTATCTGATAAGGATACACTTAGATTTACAAGTAGAGAAGATCTGGAATTTCTATATGCAGGGAATCTCTTTTCTCTTTTTTCATATAATCTTATATTAGTTTCAGATGGACAACATAATGATTCAACATTTATTTACATTAGGAAGTAATCACTATGATAAATCTAGCTACGTTCTGTTACCACATGAAATTGTTACCATATTATTAACTATGTTCTAAATTCAAGACACTTTTTAGGGAAATGTCATGTTTTTATGTGACAGACAGAAGTATATGTATTTCTTCTTGTACTGTTTATAGTGAATGTACAATTGTTTTTTTTAAACAGAAGCAATTTCATGCTACATGTGATAAATATGAGATTCAGAAATTCAATGTGAAAACTGAACTATTCCTAGAACCATATTCAAAAATCTGTATTTTTTACTCATGAAAGTGCTTTACTGGCTAAATACTTACTTAATTATTATAATTAACTGAAGATGAGTCATCAGGTAATTTAAAAGTAATATGGCAGCTTGAAGTGTAGGGATAGGAATGAAACAGCTATGGACACAACATATAACTAAGCAATGGCACAAACATCCAAAGAAGCATGTTTTCTAAGTAAATATATGTGCATATACATATGTGTATCTTTACAGAAATTATTTTTAATCTAGAACCTTTCTATTAACTACCATGTTTTAAATCTACAAGCCTGGAGTTTAATTTTTTGAATATGTAAAAACCTATGGTACTCATTTGTTCATGCTTTCCCACGCTCAAGGGAAGATTTGCATTTTAAGCTTTATCTCTAAATGTACATAAAAAGCTAAAAACCTTATTCCTTTAAGGGGTGTTGTCTCTCTCCAAAAATGTTATTTGGTTCCATGCCTACGATTTGTTTGATATTGTGAAAAGGACTTTAGACTTAGTGCAAGTGATCTAGCACTTAATTGTGACCGTAATTGGAAGTTACTCAACCCCTCTGAGCCCATTTTATCCTTTTTTAAAAAAAGAATTACTCTAAACACAAGGACCATAAAACCTTTTTTTCTAAGTATGAAAGATTAATTTAATGCTTTTGGCACACTTTGTACTGTGGAGGATATATGTATCAGCATTAAAAGGTCACACAGATATAAAGAACTCTAGATTATGACAATATTAAAGGTTTATCCCAATTCTGCAGAACAGCTTTTAAAAAGATACTATGGGAGCCTCAAAGCCACATGCCTCAGACAGAAATTCTCAACAGGTTGTAACGCCAAAATGTAAAGCCTATGTGTTGATTCACATACTTTAGTCCATTACTATCAAAACCAATGATGGAGCACTGCGCATGCACACACACCCCCACCTCACCCAGTGATTCTGGGTTCCCTGTACACCAGGTCAGAGAAGATAACACCTTCAACACCCCTGTTTGACAGACTGTTCACAGTTTCAGACCAACCCCCCATTCATAATAACAGTGGAAGGAGAAAGGGGGTATCGCTTTTTTACCACGTAGAAATGGGGAGGTGAAAGTAGATTACAAACAAAATGTGAATCAGTGTGATAAAACGATGCCTGTGTCAGCTGGACTTTTGTTGAACAACAAATCAGCAGCTCTTAACAGTCATCACAATTTACCTAAACACCCCTGAGGTGGACCATCTACTGTGGACTGTCCTCTAATATCTGTGCATTGGTAATGCATTGAGAGATGATGTACAGCTGAAAATTTTCCATGAAATAAATTGCCAGCAAACTTTCTAACTTTTTAACTATTGGATGAAAGGATTAAAAATGTTTGTTTAGGTCATGCCCAAATTATGGACTATATTTCTTATCCATAGAAATCATTCTTTTAAAATTTTAAAAGAAAAAAACTGAGGTACCTATAAAGTCCCCACGTAAACGTGTTCTCTTTTCTCCACGCTGCCAGTAAGCCAAATCAAAAGCCACACACACACACAAAAGTGCTCAAGAATGTGTGTAGCGAAATAAGTCAGGCAGAGAGGGACAAATACTGNGCCTGTTTCAGATTCTGTGTCTCCCTCTCTCTCTGACCCTCCCCTGCTCACACTCTCTCTCTCTCAGAAATAAATAAAACATTAAAAAATTTTGAAATAAAAAAAGAAATGAAAGCAAGTATGAAAGATCACCAGATAATTATTACCTAAACATGATGCTTAGAGATTACCACTCATCCAGAAACCAATCATTTACAATGTTTTTGAAGATATTCAATTACCTTAAGGGGTTATAACTACAAGTTCAAAGCAAACAAAATTTTACTTCATTCTAAATTTAAATAATAAATGTCCCTGGAAGGAGTTAAGATGGAGGAGTAGGGAGACCCTAGCCTTGCCTCTTCCCTCAAACTAGATAAATATCAAAACATTTTGAAAACCCAGGAAATCAATCTGAGGACTGAGAGAGCAAAAATGCACAACTGGAGGTGAAAAAAAACACCAAATGGTGTAAGGCAGGAGCTGTGGAGAGTTGATTTGGGGGAGAGAAGGGCTGTGGGTGCTGCAAAGGAGAGGGAGCCCTGATCGTGGAGAAAGAAATAAGAGAGAGTGAGAGTGAAAGAGAGAGAGAAAGTGTGTGGGGGGAACTGCATAAGAAAAACTCTTCCCTGAGATTGAAGGGAGGGGCCAAGATGGCAGAACAGCATGGAAATTCTCTGCTTCTTTTATCCCTGATATGCAGCTAGATCAGCACCAAATCATTTTTGCACAGCGAGAAAAGTGATATAAGGACTAACAAAAGAGTCTGCATAACTTGAGTGACAGAACTCTGCTGGTACATGGTGCAGAGAGGTGAACTGGGAGAGAGAGAGAAGCCACAGAGGGTAGGAAGCTCCCCTCAAAAGCAGCTGGAGAGAAAGAAAGAGTGGAAAGACCCGCAAGGAAATGAACAAGAAAGGGGAAAAGGAGAAAAGAGAAGGTTTCACAACCATTAGGGCTCTATAAACAGGGGAGTGCAGAGTCAGAAACTCTGTAGCTCAATACCTGGTGGGGCATTTGTGGGTAGAGTGAATCCCTAGGAGCAGACAGCGAGGTATGCGGGTCACATGGGGAAAGAAGGTCCCCCTGCCAGGAGGACATTTGGTACAGGCCGTATAGCCTACCCACAGGAAAAGGTCCCCGGGGACCCCATATTAGAGCCATGTTTACTGGTGTTGGAACAAAGACACTAGGGTGCAGTGAAGCATGGCACCAGATGTGTACTGTGATTTATTATAGTCCCTGAAACGCTGCTGCTACATGATCAAGCGAAAGAGCTGAATACCTCTCTCAAGAAATCCCTTCTGTGTAAACTAGCTTGAGTGGATTCTGTTCTCTATAACAATGAACACTTTGCCAAGTTTTGGGTGTTAACTGAATCACTGGGCATAGATAATAAAGCTCAGGGAGGGAGTATAAGGCATTAGGAGAATAACAGAAGTAGAAACGAAAGGAGCCATTTCAGTCAGGGAGAAAGTATCAGCTAAAGGCCACAGGCAGAAATGTTTGCACTGCTATCTGTGGAACCACAAATAGCTCAATCGATTGAGAACTAGAAGATATGATTGAACAGGGAGAGACAGAATAGACTGTAAAGAGATCCTCCGTGTCAGGTTTGGCTCCTTTTCTCCAGAAAAAAAGCCATTGAAGTTTTAGCAAATATGCCAATCTGGAAAATTAATATAAAGTAGTAAGCAGAATAGATTGAGGCTGAAAAAAGAGACTAATCAGAGAGGATTTCAATGGACACAAGTGACAGATGGAAGAGGGATCACAAGAGATAGATGTGACAAATGCCATAAAGAAAGGGTCATTGAGATTGGTGTTTGTTATGACAGAAAAGCCAACTAATACCAGAAGTCTGGAGATCAAGGGACAAGTGAAGAAGAATAATCCATTGTACCAAACAGAACATCCAAATAAAAAGTTTTTAAAAAGAAATCTTAGAAACATGGATTTTTGAGGGAACAAGATGTATTCAAAAGATGTCCAGTAAGTAGACATGAGACTTGAGATCCGAGATGTTACAGGAGATAAGGTGGTCATTCCCTCAATCCCTGGTTATACCAAGTAGAAGTAATAGTAAAAAGCATGAAAAAAGAAACAATTTCTGAGAGCAGAGGACCTGTGCTGGGATATGTCCCCATCTTTGGGGTGAAAAAAGAGAAGGAAGTTCTGTGAAGAGAAGAGACAAACAGCAGTTAGTGGAGACAGGAAGACAATGAGGAGACACTGGGTTATGAAGACCAAAGAGTGAAGGAAAGAGCTCCCCTTTACCTCTGAAAGAGGCAGTTCTAGTAAAAAGAATGAGAGGAGAAGTAAATGGAATAAACAAAGAAACTCAACTTGTAGTTGAGCTACAAGGGAAAAGAGGAAAGTATGGTCAACTTTAAAAGATTGGACAAGTAGACCATAATAGCAGTAGCAACAGGGCCAAGAGGATATTCCTTTTAGGGGACGACTTAAAAGAATAATAAGGAAGATCTCTAATATAGGACTGATCATCCCCATAATTTATGCATATGGGGAAATGCTTTCCAAATTCCAAACAATCTAGAAGAGAATCCCAAAATATGATGTGTGGACTGGACATTACTTATAGCAGCCATCTAAGTAAATCCACCTTGCAACTTCATGGGTTAACTGGTTGCGAATGACTGTGAACTGAAACTTTGGACCATGAAATAGTAACATATCCAAATTAAAAATTAATACGTAAGAGGGTCAGTTATAATTGTAGTTACCAACCTAGTCTACCTTCAGTATGTTTAACAATATGTTGCAGTTTATACATAAAGAAAATAATACTTATGCCTTAGGATAAAAGCACAAAATTTAAATTCTTTTGGTGTTGCTGGGGAATTTTTTCTGCTACCCTAGACAACAGCATCCTCACTACAAGTCTTGTTAAGGGTAGTATACATTTCAAACATGAGTCCAAGAAGGTGGATGAACAGACAAGCAGGTGGAAGGGAAGATGTTGGTGTCTGGCTATAGATTTTGGATATGGAAGGGAAAAAAGCTTACCCATTCCCCTGGGAATCCAGTTACAATAATACAATGCAACCCACACACTGCCTGTCCCACAGGTGGCCTAATGAAGACCCTAAAGTGAAGATGCACAATTTTCACTTTCAACTAAGTATCCTGAATATTACAAATATGTATTAAAGAGTGAGATGTTTCACATAAAATAGACCAACCTCCAAGGAGGACTCTTTTTTAACCCTGATTTATATATACATAAAACCAGGAAGAGTCTAATGTTTAAAGGCACACCGCTCAAACAACGTGCTCTATCAATACTGGCCCTGTCACCTTACTGATGCTTTTTCTATGAGGCCACCATATACAGCCTTCTTTCTCCCACATTGTAAGTTAGCATTTATACTAAATTTATCAGGAAATGAGCATGTTTCAAAGATAAATAATGAACACAGTCAAACTCCGAGAAGACAGTGGAACCACGATATGTATGTTTACCTCACCCTAAAAACCAAAAAGCTAACTTGTTCCTACACTCATATATGACTGACCCTATATAATCTGTTATACAAAGAACATTACAAGCCTTTCAAGACTATTGGCCATCCATCCATCACGTTTCCAGAAAGATTCAGGCAGTGTTTTTCCCAGGATTATGGAGCCCAGAGCCCAGTGGTCAGTTCTCATAATCATGCCAGATTTCCTTTAGGGCCACTGCCCTGAGCATGCTGCAGAAGGTTAGCAGTGACTCTCTCCCAAGTATGAAAAGTGACGGAAACCAACTTGACAATAAACTATTTAAGAAAAAAAAAAGAAAGAAAGAAAAAGGAAAAGAATCTATAACAAAGATACAGGATGTTCACTGTGGAAAATAGTATGGAGTTTCCTCAAAAAGTTAAAAATAGAACTACCGGGCAGTCTCGGCGGGTCGGGCTGGCGGCTGCCGGGCAGGGGGCGGGTGCTGGGCAGCCACCGGGGGCCGAACGCAACACGCCGGCGTCGTAGCGTTGATATATCCGCTTTTAATGTGGCTGTAATTGGCATGATATCCCATACCAAAATGTCTTTTGAGCAGAAGAAATAGAGGTGAACTATAAAGTGAGAGCCAGTTTCCTCTCTACTCTACAATCTAGGAGAAAAAACTTTCACCCAAGGACAAATCAATGATCCTGAAGACAAGTCTGCTGACTTCAGAGAAGACTTTTGTTTTCCTAACAAAGAGACTGTTAGGTGGCTGGTACTTTTTCCACTTTCTTTGTGCCTTAACTGCAGACCCGCAGCTGGGAGATGTAGCAGCTATCTTGCAACCATGAGATGACAAGTATGAGGCTGAAAATGTGATTCCAAATAAACTGAAGACTGTGGAGGAAAAGGATCAAGAGAGTCTAGAACATTGTCGGACAGTGTGTCCAACCTTGGACTCCTATCTCCAGGCGTATTATGGGGGAATAAAGGGGGAGAAAAGTTGTAACCTTTGTTATATGATAGCAGAGAATTTGATTAACCTGTGCCCGCTGTTTCTTGGAAGGCTGACTGTGTGCAAACTGAAGCTGCAGTGTTAGGAGAAATTTGGAATGTGTCATGTGTTGGTTACTTTCTGTGGCTTTTCAGGAGGATCCTAGAAAAAGGGATGGACTCAAATTAGTGTCCCTCAGCATGAGAGCAGTGAGGGCAGCAAAACACAGCTTTGCTATTGAGGTATTCTGCCTTTAGTTCACACTCTAAATGAAGCAAGAGTCCTATAATTTGGAATTTTATAAGGATTAAGTGCAGTACCTCTTCACCTAAGACTATTTTTAGAATTGCTTCAAATCTTTCATGAGTGTTCAAAAGTCAGTAGCTAAGTGGGGCGCCTGGGTGGCTTAGTCGGTTGAGCGTCCGACTTTCGCTTAGGTCATGATCTCACGGTTCGTGGGTTCGAGCCCCGCGTCGGGCTCTGTGCTGACTGCCAGCTCAGAGCCTGGAGCCTGTTTCAGTCTGTGACTCCCTCTCTCTCTGACCCTCCCCTGCTCACGCTGTCTCTCTCTCTCTCTCTCCTAGAAATAAATAAAAAAAATATTAAAAAAAAAAAAGTCAGTAGCTAAGAGATGAAAATCTCCAGGCATAAAAATTATTTCCAGCAATGTTTTTTGGCTATGGTTACTCATACAAGGAATTGATCTGGAGAAAATAGCCCAGAAGTTTGATGCATCTTTGAGGGAACTATAATATAGAGGTGGCAATTAGTTGTGATTGTTTTTACCTTCTAAGCAATCCACATTCCTTCTTTCCTAAATCAAACCAACATGAAGGAGCTACAAAAGCTGTGGAGCCCCTGAGAAGGGCATCTGCTTCAAAACCTACCTTAGATATGGCCATAGAGGACAGTGACAAAGCAGATATTCCAGAGATTTAAACTAAGAGCTGCCAGATTGGTTAACCAAGGATTTACCTTATTGCCTGCTAAGGAATTTCTGATCTCTGACCAATGAGATCATGATGTGGGCTGTGAACTGTTGACCACTGGGTGGTTCCTATTATCCCCTTTTCCTAATGGAGTTTTTATTGCGGCCACTCTGTTGTTTTTATTTCATTATTTTATAAATCTAGATAGAAAGGGAATGGTTTAGAGACAGGTTATCTTCTAGCCATATAAATGGTCAGATAAGATTGCCATATTTGTACTACAGAGAACAGATAGAAAATCACCCAGGCATCCGGCTTCATACAGTAATTGGGTGAAATAATGGGATTGCCTTCCTTGAAGAAATGATAAGTCTGTTCTTTTTAACATATATGTGTAATAAGTGTGTGGTGCGTGTATGTGGTTGCACGCATGCATATTGAATTGAGGACTGACATTGTTGGTTGACCAACCCATATCCATTCCTTACCTCTACCATAAAAATAAGAAAGTTAAAATTTTGATTTTACCATCTTTCTTACTGCTGCAGTAATATAATTCTAGTCTGTGAATCTGGGGGAACTTCATGGAAAGCTTTCCTTTTTTCTAAATAAAGGGTCAGACAGGGCTGAAGTTAACCTCTTTTTCTTGCTTCGACCTTAGATATGATGTTTGGAGCTGCAGTGATCATCTTACAATCATTAGACAACAAATATGAATAAAAAGGTCAATATGTTCAGGATGGTGGAGCAAAAATATTGAAGATATTGATGAATTCATTGATTACTAAGCCAACCTTAGCAATCACTGAGTTCAAGATTGTTTGTCTTGTGAAAAAAAAGAGTTCATGTTTGTATATGCTATTGTGAACTGGATTCTCTGTTCCCTATAAACCAAAGTGTCCTTAACTATTATAGTATAGTATAAACATCTCTTTTCTATACAACATCAAGGATAGTTTTTGTTGGGGCGCCTGGATGGCTTAGTCGGTTAAGCGTCCGACTTTTGCTTAGGTCATGATCTCGAGGTTCGTGGGTTCGAGCCCTGTGTCGGGCTCTGTGCTGACTGCCAGCTCAGAGCCTGGAGCCTATTTCGGAGTCTGTATCTCCCTCTCTCTCTGACCCTCCCCTGCTCACGCTGTCTCTCTCTCTCTCTCCTAGAAATAAATAAAAATATTAAAAGAAAAAAAGGATCGTTTTTGTTCATTTTTAGTCATGATGTCTTACTAGTAAATAATGGTTATATAAAGAGAGGGAAAGATTTTTTAGCTTTTTACAATAGGCTGATTCACATGTAAAATTGCATTATTAAAGTGTTACTATGTGCAAGCATCTTCTCAGTATGTGGCCCAGATTACATTTTTTTACTTTTTGGAATAGAATATTGGCATAGCTCAGCATTGCATTTTTAATATAATTAAGAAACACCTTTTGAAAATTGCTTTCTCATGTTGAGTTATATAAAAGAAATGCTAAAGATTGTTAGAACCTTGTAAAATTCTTCAGGAAGAAATTGCTGACTCCAGTGGAACGGGTTGATATAAAAGTCTTGGCTTTTGAATGGAACAGTCTTTTAGTCCTGCATCATTGAGTACTAGTAAATGTTTATTCCAAAGTGATGTTTTACTTTAACTGCTTTATATCAGAACATGTACTTTTTCTTCCAATGTCCATTTAAATGTTTTCGTTCATTTCAGAAATTTGTTTTATTCCAATGGTTGACTCAATCTTATGAGGTTCAAGATTATGCTTTTCTATTTCTGCCCTTTATAAAATTAATTAGAAGTGAAAAAAAAAATAGAACTACCCTATGATCGGGTACATGTACCCCAATGCTCATAGCCTCAAACAAGAGCCAAAACATGGAAAGAGCCTAAGTGTCCATCAACTGACAAATGGATCAAGAAGATGTGGTTTCTATATACAATGGAATACTACATGGCAATGAGAAAGAATGAAATCTGGCCCTTTGCAGCAACATGAATGGAACTTGAGGGTGTTATGCTGAGTGAAATAAGTCAGGCAGAGAAGGACAGATGCACATAGAGGTGGATTAGGAGGAACTTAATGAAGGACCACGGGGGAGGAGAAGGGGAAAAATAGTTAGGGAAAGGGAGGGAGCCAAAACATGAGAGACTCTTGAATGCTGCGAACAAACTGAAGGCTGATGGGGCTGGGGGAGAGAGAAAGGGGGGTGGTGGGCATGGAGGAGGGCACTTGTTGGGATGAGCATTGGGTGTTATATGGAAACCCAACTTGACAATAAACTATTTAAGAAAAAAAGTGACCATATGAAAAATAAGATGAGGTTTTTTAAGAAGATTTTTAAAAAGAAACAAAATTTGCAGTCAATGGACTATTACTACTTTCATTTTATTATCTTTAGAAGGTGATATGTTTATTCCACTCATATTACCATTGTTCAAAATACGTTTTTAAGCATTGACATAGAAGTCTGCAACATCTGATTTTAAAAGTCTGTAGTAATGGTGTAAGTAAGAACATGAACACTGCATTTAAAAACATAATAAGAGAGTCTGAACCTCAAAAAGGAGTGCAGATCCCTGCAACTATCTAGTTTGAATCCTAGCAAGTAACTAGTACAAATTAGCTAACATCAATTTTCTCATCTGTAAAATGGGGACAATAAAAGCAACTATTTACAGCATCATCATGATTCCTAAATGAGACAGTTCATGGAAAATTCATATTCCCACCCTCAGTAGTCCTTTGTTCCATGGCATATAATAGCCATTACCTTGCCGCTTCTACCACAGGGCTCAGGAAAGCAAAATACTCACCTTCCAGTCTTCCTTGCATCTAAGAGTGGCCATATGACATACTTCTTACTAACAGAGATGTAACAAAATTTTGGTGAAGCCTTCTGAAATGAAGCTGCCCATTTCTGGATGAAGGAAGGAGATCTGATTAGCACTATCCCTTTTTTACTCCTTCACCCCCCCTTTGTCTGATTAAACATAGTTGTAAAACATGGAACTGGGACAGCCATATTAATAACAATCATGGGAAAGGCGAAGGTACTTTCTGGAACACTGGCCTTGATGTCATCATGCTGCTGAACACATGCAGGAAAATGTCTACTTCCAAATTCTCATCACTTGGGAAGAAAATAACCCATAGGTGTTTAGTGTACCCTGAGTCAGGTTTTCAATCACTTGCCCTTAAATCTGAATAAGACTGTCTTATTATGCCCTTGAATTAGAAGTCCTAATATACTTCTTAGGACTGCTTTACACTTCCTAATCCCCACACTGAAATTTGAACTTGAGTCTCACTACCTGGTATACTCCTCCTCCCTCACGTAAGCCTGCCCGACATAAAATGCCATCATGTTGATGAGAGAAACCAAAAAGTGAATAAACAAAATGAGCTACTAATGTATTTCTGTGAAAGACACCAAAACTCCTTTACTGTGACAAAGGTTACCCAATAATGGAAACATAGACATCACAAGACATGGCAGCAGGAGAATTTTTTCTCCTGGCTCCTGAACAGATAGTTCTACAGCTTATATGTCAAGTGTTCATGTGTTGCCTTATATACAACCTTTAATATTTAATATTCTGTTAAATATTATATTGACCTTTAATATGCTTATCACATTCAATATTATGCTAAATTATGTTGAACATTTACTTAAATTTCTCACCGCAAGGACTCTGTCTTATGGTGCCAAGACCACGTTTAATGTATGTCTGATCTCCCCAGTACTAAACACACTGCAATATGAATGGTAGGGGAGCAGTAAGTTCTGTTCTGCAACTTAATATTTTGCACTTTAGACATGTGCCATCAGCAATAAATCACAGTAATGTGCGGTAATGAAATTTCATCATGTCCATTACACTGAAGCTAAAGTGTAAGCTAATGAATGAGTCTTGTTGCCCGTCTGGGTCTACATTTCCATTCAATTCTGCAGTTCTCCATAGATCTTTAAAGCTACAATAATTCTTGTGAGGTAACCAAAAATTGTTATTTCCCCTAAAACAGTTCCCAAAAGAAATTCTATTTCTTTCTGTTTTGGTAAGTGAAGAAGAAGTGAAAAATTCTAATTAAATGATAATTCATATATGGAAAATTAGTATTACATAAAGAAGAAATGATAACTTTGAAAATTTTTCATATAATTTCATTTTGGGAATGAACTAGTCCACCACTTGGGAAATAAGGAAACTAGAAAAGATGACTCATGAAACAGAGTGTTCTAACCAGTGCCAAAATTAATCATTAAATGAGAAGTAAATCATAAGAGTCTGAAAGAAGTCACGGTATATTCAATTATTTCCCTGCATTTGGGGAGGAAGGAGATTTATATAATACACTTCTGAAATTTGAAGATTTGATAACTTGGAACCTAGCTGTCATGAATACATAATGTGCATTGCTTCAGAAGTAAAAATTTCTGCAGCTGTCTAGGAGAGCAAATATCTTACAGCTCCCCCTACGATCTGGGAAAGAAAGAGGAAAGGAGGAAAGCGATACAATGCTGTCCCTGGGACAAAATCTCATAACTGATAAATTCCCCTTTCCCTTTCCCAATCTTCTAGATATGCTGGGGGAACTGGGAAGGGCAGCTGTCGCAGGGCCAGCCATTAGTGATCTTTGGGAAGAAGGGACCACTGACCCAAACTGCGGGTGGAGTGCTTAGGCTCTCTCCGTTATATTTTTGGAACCATAAAAATTGTTGGTTAAATATTTTACTGAAAACACCTTGATATAAATATCAGAAGTAGAAATAAACATTCTTTTTTTTTTTAAATATTTTTATTTATTTCTAGGAGAGAGAGAGACAGCGTGAGCAGGGGAGGGTCAGAGAGAGAGGGAGACACATACTCTGAAACAGGCTCCAGGCTCTGAGATGGCAGTCAGCACAGAGCCCAACGCGGGGCTCGAACCCACGAACCGCGAGATCATGACCTAAGCAAAAGTCGGACGCTTAACCGACTAAGCCACTCAGGCGCACCTGAAATAAACATTCTTAACATTTATCCAGTATACAGGACTTTCTAACTTTTAGACCTTGTTTCTATTCTTGTATCATAATCTTTTCTATTTTAAGTTAAATTTTCCATTTTCAAAAATTTCTTAGCAAGTAGTATCCTACTGTCAGTACCCTCAATGCTTGCTCCCTTTACAAGTCAAAATCTTACCCCAAGTGACTTCCCCATGTCTACTCACCTGTCTCCTTTACATCACTGAAAAGGTTCCAAAAATTCTCTTCCTCCCTAAAGTCTGTCCTTCTTAACTGAAAGTGATCCCTTTCTAAACATCTCCCTTGATTACCCATAAAACTTTACTTTAAATTTGAGGAAATGTACTTGAAAAATACCTATAATTATAGGTGATTCATAATTACATGAAACATTCCTCCATAGGTGTATTAGTTTTCCACTGCTATGTAATGAATTGCCACAAAATCAGTGGCTTAAGAGAACATCCATGTGTTATCTCATGGCTTTTTTAAGGTAAAAATGTGGACATGTCGAAAGTGGTCTCTGCTCAGGGTCTCTCAAAGTTGAAACCAAAGGGTCAGGCAGACTGATTTCCTTTCTAGAACTTGGAATCCTCTTCTAAAGTTCACGTGGTTGTTGACCAAATTCAGTGTCCTGTGGTTAGAGGACTAAGGCTTCCGTCCTTTTGTTGGCTGTAGGCCAGGAACAATCTCAGCCCGGCTCCTTTCGTGTGTTCTTTCATGCTTACGATCTCCTGACTCCAGTCCTCCTCCAGTCTCATGTGATGTAACATAATAACGGCAGTAACTATACCCTCCCGATCTGCCATATAAAATAACCTAATCGAGGAAGTGACTAGGGATGCCCAGGTGGCTCAGTTGGTTTAGCATCTGACTCTTGATTTCGGCTCAGGTCATGATCTTGCAGTTTGTGAGTTCGAACCCCATGCTGAGAGCGTGGGGCCTGCTTGGGATTTCCTCTCTTCCTCTGGCCTTCTCCTGCCTGCTCGTGCGCTCTCTCTCTCTCTTTCTCTCAAAATAAATAAACTTAAAAAAAAAAAAAGAATTCAGAACTAAAAACCAAATATCAAGTTCTTATAAATTATTAAATAATATGCTTAATGGCAATTTGATTAGTACTCTGTAAGACTTTTAAGAATACTGGATAAATCAGCTTTTGTTATGGAGCAAACTGATTAAATAGTTCAAGTGATTATATTTATATGTATTCCAAATGCAGAAGATATTGGCTAGGTCTCTAACGGAGAATGTCCCCAGAAAGGAGAAGACCCAGGCAGATGGCATGGGTACTAAAACCAGGACTATACAGGTAACCGAAGCAGGCGGCAAAGAGGACAGAGGAGAAAATGTGTGTGGTACGTAAAAACATACTGCTTTAAATCTGTGACTTCTCATGAGAAATATTCAAATAAAATTGGAAGTTAATTCAATAATTCATCAAAGTATTTAAAATCAAATTGAGCACAGAGAAAACTTTTAATCCTGGTATGAAGAATAAAGTCAAAAAGAAAATAATTCACAAGGAAAAATATTTATAACACGTGATTGACAAAGAATTAGCACCTCTAATATCTAAGTGCTTTTTAAAAAAGACAACAAACGGGGCGTCCGACTTCGGCTCAGGTCATCATCTCATGGTTCATGGGTTCAAGCCCCACGTTGGGCTCTGTGCTGTCAGAGCCTAGAGCCTGCTTGGGATTCTGTGTCTCCCTCTCCCTCTCTCTCTCTCTTCCCCTCCCCTGCTCATGTGTGCGCTCTCTCTCTCTCTCTAAAAAAATTTTTTAAAAAAGACAACAAACAACTCAATAGGAAAATGAGCAATACTGGAAACTCCTAATACAAATGGCCAACAAACATATGAAATGATGCCAGACCTTGATAGTAGTCAATAAAACATAAAGGAAAATGAGTTATCACTACTCAACTACTAGTTCATACAACTTACAAAAATGTGAATTGTTATAGGTTTCTGGAAAGCAATTGACAATATTTAGGAACATTTTAAAACGTACATATGTCCTTCCTCCCAGGAATGCTATACCTGAGAATCAACTCATAGAAATAAAAGCATCTGGGTGTAAGGATATAGAGACAAGGTTATGTACTGCAGTCTTGATTGTAGAAGGGGAAAAAAAATCTTTAAACTGTATAATTGACAGAATAAGGAATAATAAACCCCTACTTTGAAATAAGTAGATATTTATCAAATTTTTTTATGAAGGATGAATATGATGCATCATCACATATAAATAGCAAAGTACAGAATAATGTGTATTGTGTGATTCAATTTTTGTAAAAGACGAAACAAAGTAAAAATACTCCCATTTGTTAGTATATAGGTTTATATGAATATAGAGAAATGTGTAGAAATGTTTAAAATTGGCTGTTTACCTCAGATACTTGTGATTGAAGGGAGGTGGAAAACTAAAGTTAACTTTTGAACTGTAACTCTTTGGTTTTAGTTGTTACAATGAGATTAATGACTCTATTACTTATAAATAAACAGTGAAGAAATAAAGATTTCAGTTGCCAACATTCAAATGCAGTTGTGAAATAACTTGAAATGATTGTGATTTTTGGTTTCTTATGAGAAAAAAAAAACCTCTCTGGCCAAATAATTGTCTAATCAGTAAAAGTTATTCGGAGATGTCTAAATCCTTGAGAAGATTTCAAAACTTTGTACATACTGGGGAGCACCAGGGTGACTGTGTTGGTTGAACATCTGACTCTTGATCTGGGCTCAAATTCTGCATGATCCCAGGGCCGTGGTGTCGATCTCTGCATCGGGCTTCATGCTGAGCATGAAGCCTGCTAAGATTCTTTCTTTCTCTCCCTCTGCCCCTCTCGCCACTCTCTATCTCCATCTCTCTCCTTCCCTCTCTCTCAAATAAAAAAAAAATTAAATATTAAAAAAAGCTTTGTACATTTTACACTTTACTTATTGAGTTGCAGACATGTTTTCTTACTGGATAATTTAGGAACCTGAGATTATCTAAGGCAGATATATAAGGCTAGATATAAAAAAAACATTTCTCACGGACCTTAAAAGAAACCATTTAGAGTTATTAAACATGAGATTATAAAGTCTAATAGATGTTTGGCTTATAGTCATATGAGATTAATGTAAATAAACTTCCTGGAGTTACCTGCATAGTCCTGGATTCTGCCTTTTTCTTCCCAAGAGACTTATATTGGGATCTTCAATTGCCCTCTTGGACCTCAAAATAGTGGCAGTTGGGCATGTACCTTCCACACAAAAAAATTGGAAATTCCTTCTCTGAAAAATCTGATCAGCCCAAAGAGAAAAGACTTAAATATACTGACATTGCAGATTTCCTAAACTAAAAACCACCAGATAATTCCATAGCAAGTTCCCCGGTCAACAATTAGCCATGTGTAACACCCACCCATATGTCTAGAGCTTCTTAAAAGTGTGTTAGTGTCCCATTCTTCAACAGAAGCAAATAACCAAGAACCATCAGACATCTGAGGTGACTCTAGCTTTCTAACGTGAGAAAGAACAAGCAAACAAAGAAAAAGAAGCTCAAAAGAAATAATTCATGAAAAGAAAGAATTCAAAAATCTTACAAAAGGCTGTTATTAATATCCTGAAGGAAATAACAAGATACTGTATGCACGAAATAAGAACAGGCTGCTGTGGAGAAAAAAAGCACTTGAGAATTAAAAGTTTTCATAGCAGAAATGAAAATCCAATAGAAACATAAAAGAGCTCAGGGTGCCTGGGTGACACAGTCAGTTAAATATCCAACTCTTCATCCCAGCTCAGGTCATGATCTCATGATTCATAAGATCTGAGTTTGAGCCCCGCATGTGGCTCTGCCCTGATGGCGTGGAGCCTGCTTGGGATTCTGTCTCTCCTTCTCTCTGCTTCTCCCCTGCTTCTGTTCTCTCTCTCTCTCTCTCTCTCTCAAAATAAATAAACTTTAAGAAAAAAATAAAAGAGCTCAAGGAATTTATCTCCCAATACACCTTTTCTCATGAAGCTACCTGATAAAGTTCTCTCAAAGTGACCAATTAATTCTAGAGAAAGACATGAGGTCTTGGAAGCTGATGCTCTCACCCTGAAGAGAGTAAAGGGATTCTCCAGGACGAGGGTGGGGAAGCTCCAAGGTGGCAGGTATGCCCAGATGCATGGCACTGCCAGTCCATGCTATAATACGCCAAAGACTCCAATGGAAAAGGTGTCTGGCAATAAAGTTTGTGCTTTATTGAATCACAAATACTATATCAGCCCTTGCTTGAAAACGTACTGTGTCTCAAGGAACTTAGATGGAAGTATAGTTGACATTCTCTGGAAAACTGTACTACAAAACTCAAATGCTGGTTTTAATGATGACAAAGACATTGATTGAAAATATTCAACTCTAAAATGGGGATAACAGGGGCTCCTGAGTGTCTCAGTCATTTAAGTATTCCACTTTGGCTAAGGTCATGATCTCACGATTTGTGTGTTGGAGCCCCATGTCGGGCTCTGTGCTGACAGCTTGGAGCCTGGAGCCTGATTCAGATTCTGCCCATCCCCCACTCGCACACGCATGCCCTCACTCTTTCTTTCTCTTTCAAAAAAAAGAAAAAAGAAAGAAAGAAAGAAAGAAACCTTTAAAAAAATAAGAAGGGGATACTAGTGAATCTACCACACAATTATTGTGAGGATTAAATGAGTTGATAAATGTAAAGCGTTTAAAATGGTACCTGGAACACAGTTAGAATGACAAAGATACTAGCTATCATTGTTGTTCTTGTTATTGTTATTATCAGGCAGGTTATTTAACTCTGGGTCTGGGCTTCCTGGAGCACTGGCTCTATCACTAGTTTTTTACCTTGAAAAATTGATGTAAACAAATGCCTTTAAGACTCAATATCCTCATCTGTAAAATGTGCATCACAAAGATACCTCCTTCACATAGTATTTAGGAAACTAAGCACTCCACTGCTCTCCCGGCTTGATCCCTGGCAGGGAAGCAACCAGCCTAAGACTGTGCTGCTGCTCTCCTGGCTTGAAACCAACAGGGAAGTGCAGACCGGCGGGATTGTGTTTCAGGGGGTATCAATAAAGCGCTCAGACTAAGACGTGGAAATGAGGCAGGGCTTGGGACATAGAACACGGTCCATGTTGGGTACACCAGCCATTGGACCCTAAGGAGTGACTTGCAGCACTTGGTTCCAGAGGGGACTGGGGCGCCAGATTTTTCTCCTCACAACCACCAAGGTGGGACCTCAGGAAGGGGCCTACAGGACGCAGTGGAGGCGAAGACTTGCCTACACAAAACCACACCCATCCCGGCTAGAGAGCTGCTTTTTTTTTTTTTTTAACCAGAGCCCGGGTGCTGTGATTAATTCTAGATCAATCCTTTCTATTCAGATATCTTTTTCTTGTCTCATTCTTATCGCTCCCCTCTGCTGGCCTGGGCACTCTGGTCATTGGTTTCCTTAAGCAGTCACATCTAATCCATTCTCTTGATGTATATTCTATACCTCCACCTCTACCTTTATCTCTCTCTCTCTGGAGTAATCAGACTATACAGTTTCTCTGAGCAACATTATCTTCATTTCTTTCTCCTCGCCTCCTACTATAGTCTCCTCTTTATCTCTCTGAATTAAGCCTCTTAATCTCTCTCTCTGGTCACTGTCCAATTTCACTTTCTCCCCGCCTGTCATTTCTCTGTATATGCTCTTCCATCAGCAATGCATACACCCTGCTCTTTATTTATAGCTGGGAATTCTGGTTTTATGCTTTTAGACTGTCCTTTGTCTTTTGGTTTTTTTTTTCTTTTGTTTTCTTTTTTTTCTCGTATGTTGAATTTGTCTGTGAGCTTGCATTCCTTTGTTCCCTGTGTGTTTGTCTGTCTGTTTTCTTTTCCATGGATACCTCAAGAAACAAGCCAAAGTACACATAGTGCAGAGTCCCAAATACCACTACGAGCAGGGAAATAACAAACAACAAGAGAGACCAAGAGACAACATTAAAAAAATACTTCCTGAACAGACAGACCCTGGGCAGTCTATAAACCTCATTTATACAGCAATACTCGCAGGTGCAGTGCACATAACAAGCTTTTAAAACTGACAAGAGACAGAAAGCTAGCCAAAATGATGAATCAGAAGAACTCTCCTCTGAAGAAATTCCAGGAAGAAATGACAGCTAAAGAATTGGTCAAAACAGATATAAGCAACATAACTAAACAAGAATTTAGAACAACAGTCATAAAATTAATCGCTGAGCTTGAAAAAGGCATGGAAGACATCAGAGAAGCTATTGCTACAAAGACTATGGAGTTTAAAAACAGTTGTGATGAATTAAAAAATGCTATAAATGAAGTACATAATAAAATGGAGGCATCCAATGCACGGACTGAAGAGGCAGAGAGGAGAACAGGTAAATTAGAAGACACAATTATAGAAAAAGAGGAAGTCCAGAAAAACAGATAAACTGATCCAGGAACACAAAGGAGAGTTTGAGAGCTGAGTGACACAATCAAATGGAACAATATCCCTATTACAGGAATTCCAGAAGAGAAGAGAGAGAAAGGTGCTGGAGGGGTACTTGAACAAATTATAGCTGAAAAGTACCACAATCTGAGGAAGGAAACAGACACTGAAATCCAAGAGGCATAGAGAACTCCTCTCATACATAACTTGAATCAGTCTTCTGCATGACATATCATAGTGAAACTGGCAAAATATAAAGACAAAGAGAGAATTCTGAAAGCAGCTAGGGATAAAAGGGCCCTAACATACAAAGGGAAACCTATCAGAGTAGTTACAGACCTATCTACTGAAACTTGGCAGACCAGAAAGGAATGGCAGGAGATCTTCAATGTGATGAACAGAAAAAATATGCAGCCAAGAATTCTCTATCCAGCAAGCCTGCCATTCAGAACAGAAGGAGAGATAAAGGTCTTCCCAAATAAACAAAAATTGAAAGAATTCATCGCCACTAAACCAGCCCTACAAGAAATCCTAAGGGGAACTCTATGAGGGAAATGTTGCAAGGAACTCAAAGTACCAGAGACACTACCACAAGCATAAATCCTACAGAGAACACAATGACTCTAAGCACATATTTTTCAATAATAACACTGAATGTATATGGACTAAATGCTCCAATCAAAAGACATAGGGTATCATAAAGGATAAAAAAAATCCATCTATTTCCTGTCTACATGAGACTCATTTTAGACCCAAGGACACCTTCAGATTGAAAGTAAGGGGATGGAGAACTATCTATCATGCTACTGGAAGTCAAAAGAAAGCTGGAGTAGCCATACTTATATCGGACAAAGTGGACTTTAAAGTAAAGGCAGTAACAAGGGATGAAGAAGGGCATTATATAATAATTACTGGGTCTATCCATCAGGAAGAGCTAACAATTATAAATGTCTATGTACCGCATTTGGAAGCACCCAAATATATAAAACAATTAATCGCAAACAGAAACAATCTTATGGATAAGAATGTGCTAATAGCAAGGGACTTTAATACTCCACTTACAGCAATGGATAAATCAACTAGACAGAAAATCACTAAAGAAACAATGGACTTGAATGACACATTTGACCAGATGGATTTGACAGATATATTTAGAACTCTACATCCTGAGGCTATGGAATTCACTTTCTTCTAAAGTGTGCAGGGCACATTCTCCAAGACAGATCAATAGTGGATCAGAAAGCAGCCCTCAGTAAGTATAAAAGAATTGAGATCATACCATGTACACTTTCAGATCACAATGCTATGAAACTTGAAATAATCACAGGAAAAAGTCTAGAAAACCTCCAAAAACATGAAGTTTAGAGAATGCCCTACTAAAGAACAAATGGGCCAATCAGGCAATTAGAGATGAAATTTTTTTTAAAAAATATGGAAACAAATGAAAATGAAAATACAACAATCCAAACTGCTTGGGATGCAGCAAAGGCAGTCTTAGGAGGAAAGAACATAGCACTCCAGGGCTATTTCAAGAAACTAGGAAAAGTGCAAATACAAAAATCTAACAGCGCATCTAAAGGAAATAGAAGGAGACCAACAAGAGTACCCCAAACCCAGCAGAAGAAGAGAAATAATAAAAATCAGGGCAGAAATAAACAATATAGAATCCAAGAAAACAGTTGAATAGATCTATGAAACCAAAAGTTGGTTTTTGAAAAAATAAACAAAATTGACAAACCTCTAGCCAGGTTTCTCGAAAAGAAAAGAGAGAGCACCCAAATAGAGAAAATCATGAATGAAAATGGATTTATTACAACCAATCCCTCAGAAATACAAGCAATTATCAAGGAATACTATGAAAAATTATATGCCAACAAACTAGACAACTTAAAAGAAATAGACAAATTCCTAAACACACACACACTACCAAAATTCACGCGGGAAGAGACAGAAAATCTGAACAGACTAATAACTAGTGAAGAAATTGAGTAAGTTATCAAAAATCTCCCAACAACTAAGAGCCCTGGGCCAGATGGCTTCCATGGGGAATTCTACCAGACATTGAAATCAGAGTTAATACCCATTCTTTTTAAGCTATTCCAAAAAATAGAAATGGAAGGAAAACTCCTGGACTCATTCTACGAAGCCAGCATCACTTTGATTCCCAAGCCAGACAAAGACCCAAATCCTTGATTTGGCCAAATCCTTGATGATTACGGATGCAAAAATCCTCAACAAGATACTTACAAATCGAATTCAACAGCATATAAAAAGAATTATCCACCATGATAATGTGGGATTCATACCTGGGATTCAATATTTGCAAATCAATCAATGTGATACATCACATTAACAAAAGAAAAGATAAAAACCATATGATCTTGTTGATAGATTTAGAAAAAGCATTCAGCAAAATACAGCATACCTTCTTAAAAAAGACTCTTGAGAAAATTGGGATAGAAGGAACTTACTTAAACACCATAAAAGCCATTTATGAGAAGCCCACAGCTGACATACTTCTCAATGGGTAAAATCTGAGAGCCTTCCCCCTGAAATCAGGAATACGACAGGGATGTCCCCTCTAACCCCTGTTGTTTAACATAGTGTTGGAAGTCCTAGCATCAGCCATCAGACAACAAAAGGAAATCAAAGGCATCAGAATTGGCAAAGAAGAAGTCAAACTTTCACTTTTCACAGACGACAGGACACTACATAGAAAACCCGACAGACTCCACCAGAAGCCTACTAGAACTGATCCATGAATTCAGCAAAGTTGCAGGGTACAAAATCAATGTACAGAAATCAGTTGTTTTATACACCAATAATGAAGCAATAGAAAGAATAATCAAGAAACTGATCCCATTCACAATTGCACAAAAAAACATAAAATACCTAGGAATAAATCTAACCAAAGGTATAGGAGATCTGTATGATGAAAACTATAGAAAATTTGTGAAGGAAATTTAAGAAGACTCAAAGAAACGGAAAAACATTCCATGCTCATGGATTGGAAGAATAAATATTGTTAAAATGTCATTACTACCCAAAACAATCTATGCATTCAATGCAATCCCAATCAAAATTGCATCAGCATTCTTCTCAAAGCTAGAACAAACTATCCTAAAATTTGAATGGAACCACAAAAGACCCTGAATAGCCAAAGTAATATTAAAGAAGAAAACCAAAGCAGGTGGCATCACTATCCCAGACTTTAGCCTCTACTACAAAGCTATAATCAAGACAGTATGGTATTGGCACAAAAACAGACACATAGACCAATGGAATAGAATTGAGAACTCAGAACAGGACCCACAAAGATATGACCAACTAATCTTTGACAAAGCAGGAAAGAGTATCCAATGGAAAAAAGACAGCTTTTTTTTCTTTTTGAATCAGTGTTTTTATTTTGTTTGGGTAAATAACAAGCAGTGGAATGATTGAATCATATCGCATTTCTACTTTTTTATTTTCCAATCTGTTTTCCATGAAGGAAACCATCAACAAAACAAAATGACAAGCTACTAAATGGGAGAAGTTATATACAAGTGATATATTCAATAAAGGAATAATTAATGTCCAAAACATACAAAGAACTTATACAACCCAACACCAAAACAAAGAACCAAATAATCTAATTAAAAATGGGCAGAGGTCCTAAACTGACATTTTTTTCAGAGAAGACATGCAGACGCCAAACAGACACATGAAAAGATGCTCAACATCACTAATCATCAGGGAAATGCAAATCCAAACAACAATGAGCTTACACCTTACATTTGTCAAAATGGCTAGAATCAAAAAGAAGGAACAAGTGTTGGTAAAGACAGCTGTTTTAATAGATGGTGCTGGGAGAACTGGACAGCAATATGCAGAAGAAAGAAACTAGATCACTTTCTCACACCATACACTAAAATAAACTCAAAATAGATAAAGGACTTGAATGTGAGACAGGATACCATCAAAACCCTAGAGAAGAAAGCAGGAAACAATCTCCTTGACCTTAGCCACAGCAATTTATTACTTGACACATCCCCAAAGGCAAGGGAATCAAGAGCAATAATGAACTATTGGGAACTAATCAAGATAAAAAGCTTCTGCACGGCAAGGGAAACAATCAATAAAACTAATAGGCAACAATGGGATGGGAAAAGATAGTTGCAAATGACATATCAAATAAAGGGCTAGTATCCAAAATCTATAAGGAACTCCCCAAACTCCACACCCAAAAAACAAATAATCCCGTGCAGAAATGGCAGGAGACATGAACAGATGCATCTCCAAAGAGGACATCCAAATGGCCAACAAACACATGAAGCAATGCTCAGTGTCCCTCATCATCAAGGAAATGCAGATCAAAACCACACTAGATACCCCCTCAAGCCGGTCAGAGTGGCTAAAATGAACAAATCAGGAGACTATAGATGCTGGCGAGGATGTGGAGAAATGGGCACCCTCTTACACTGTTGGTGGGAATTCAAACTGGTGCAGCCCCTCTGGAAAACAGTGTGGAGGTTCCTCAAAAAATTAACAATAGAACTCCCCTATGACCCAGCAATAGCACTGCTAGGAATTTGTCCAAGGGATATACGAGTGCTGATGCATAGGGGTACATATACCCCAATGTTCATAGCAGCACTCTCAACAATAGTCAAATCATGGAAAGAGCCTAAGTGTCCATCAACTGATGAATGGATCAAGAAGATGTGGTATATTTATACAATGGAATACTACATGGCAATGAGAAAGAATGAAATCTGGCCATTTCTAGAAACGTGAATGGAACTTGAGGGTGTTATGCTGAGCGAAGTAAGTCAGGCAGAGAAAGACAGATACCATATGCTTTTACTTATAGCAGGATGAGGAGAAACTTAACAGAGGACCATGGGGGAAGAGAAGGGGAAAAATAGTTGGAGAGAGGGAGGGAAGCAAACCATGAGAGACTCTTGAATACTGAGAACAAACTGAGGGCTGATGGGGGTGAGGGAGAGAGGAAGGGAGGTGATGGGCATGGAGGAGGGCACTTGTTTGGATGAGCACTCAGTGTTATATGGAATCCAACTTGACAATAAACTTGAAAGAAAAAATAAAATAAAGATTTTTCTTTTGTGGGTTTTTTCTTTTTAGTTTTTCCCCTTATGATTTTTATTGTTTAAATTTTATTTTTTATTTTAAACATTGGTTTTGTTTATTTATTTTGAGAGAGAGCCAGTGCGAGTCAGGGAGGGGCACAGGGAGAGGGAGAGAGAGAGAATCCTACCTAAGCAGGCCCCACGCTGCCAGCACAGAACCTGATGTGGGGCTCAAACCCATGAAACCTCAAATTCATGTCCTAAGCTGAAACCAACAGTCAGATACTTAAACAACAGAGCTACCCAGGCACTCCTCCCTTATGGTTTTCTAAATAATACTTTCTCTTCTCTACCTTACTGTAATAATACAGTATATAATACATATAAGATACAAAACATGTGTTAATCAACTGTTTATGTTATTGGTAAGACTTCTGCTCAACAGCAGGCTATTAATTAAGTTTGAGAAATCAAAAGTTACATGCAATTTTCCACTGCGCAGTGGAAATTGGTGCAGGGGGTAATTGGTGTCCCTAATCCCTGAGTCGTTCAAGGGTCAACCATATTTATAGGTCCAGGGGATTACGAAAGGACATTTCTGAAGGCCATTTATCCTAACTACCCCAGGGTGGGCTGTGACTAGGTCTGAAACAATCATATCGTCTCTCTGGAGAATCCAAACTTAGAAGATGGTGCTTCGATTGCAACATTATACAGAATTGGGTTCAGTTACAGAGAGAAAGAGGGACAGAGACAGAAGAGAGAGACAGGGGACTGATACCCCATAACCCTTTAGAAACTGATAAAATTACCTTTGAATTTTCCAGACATTGTTCCAGATCTGTTATGGCCATCTTGATTTTGGAACACTGATATCCAGTAACATGTCCCCTACTCTTTTAACCTGCCCATCTAAACTTCTAGAAGGCAGGGAAAAGGGTGAGAGCCGAAAACTTGCCAGATAGTATCCAAATAAGATAGCCCAACTCTATGGAGTTTGCCTTCATGTGATTTTGGTCATTAGTGGAGCCAGATGTCATGGAGTCATAGAATTGTCATAATTGGATATCAGAGCTCCACAGTCACTTGGGACTTGAAAACAGGGTGGTAATGGGTATAATTCCCTCAAATACCAGGTCTCCAGGCAAGGGAGATGAGTAAACAGGAGAATATGTAAAAGGGTGTATTAAGAGAAAAGATTCTGTTCAAGGGTCTTTGTGTCATTGATTCCAACTATATCTCTCAATTCCAACTCATCTTTCTAGGTTAGTCTTAGTTAAGTACCTTTCTTTCAAGGCTTCCTTGACTCTCTAAGTAGAAGTCGCTTCTCCATTTTAGTGAACAAATATCTGAACACTCACTATTTGCCAGGCATTGAGTTAGGTGTTGAAAATTCACAAATGCAAAGACAGGGTACAGTCTTCCCCCTCTGAATACTACTTTGGAACTCTACCAACACTGACCACTTCCAACGTCATATGAGGGTTTCTCTGTCTTCTTGACCTAATGACTGCTGACCCCACACCTATCTACAAGTCCTTAAATAGGAAGCACTGGATTGTATTTATTACAGATTCCTCATGGTTAGCAAATGCCTGCCTAAGGTAAATGAGCACAAAAATTCATCAACTATTTATTAACTATCTATTGAATACATGCTACTAAATACAGCTGAGAACAGAAATGAAATTGAAGAAGGTCACCAACCAGAAATTGTCAGTAAGATTTGAAAGATGGATCTGTGTACTAAATAAAAAAAAGCAACAGAAGACAATGGGTCCCAAATGCCACAGGAAGAAAGCTCGCATTGAAAGGGATGACGGTGAGATGGAACTGACATTATCTCCAGAGTGGGACACTTTGACTTAGATCTCAGCATTTGGGTAGTACTTGCATGAGTGAAGGGTACAGGAATAGAAGGAACGTGATGAGCAAGGGCTGAATGAGGAATGGATTTCTGTTCAGAAGACAATGTAGACACAAGCTTTTGAAAAGCATAGGTCCTATACTGGAGAAAATGGAGCAGTAAGGTAGATGAGAAGGTTAGAGTCAGATTATAAAGGGCATTGAATGCCAGCCACAAGATTTGGACTTTCTTCTTTCCTTCAGACCTTTCCAAACTAGATGCAACTTAAAATCATAGGACCTCCCTTGCCTCTGGTAGGTGAATATTTCTTAGCCTCCAGTGCTTTATCAGTGACTCCATAATTGCAGCTTGCTGACACAGCCATGAACCAGTCATCAAATTGTTCCCTTGGCAATTCTAGAAAAAGATGTCTTTTATGTTAAGGTATCCACCCAGACAAACTATAATTAATTAAATAGCTGGCTGTATGATGGAGTTTATAAGGTCACCAAATGTGGATTTAAAACAAAAAAAGGGAGGTGGCACATGGGTGGCTCAGTTGGTTAAGCATATGACTTCAGCTCAGGTCATGATCCTGCAGTTTGTAGTTCGAACCCCGCAGCAGGCTCTGTGCTGACAGCTCACAGCCTGGAGCCTACTTCAGATTCCGTGTCACCCCCTCTCTCTGCCCCTCCCATGCTCATACTCTGTCTCTCAATAATAAAAACATTAAAAATTTAAGAAAATAAAATAAAAAAATAAAGTAAAATAAATGGGGTGCCTGAATGGCTCAATTGGTTAGGCATCTGATTCTTGGTTCTGGCTCCGGTCATGATATCATGGTAGTGAGATCAAGCTCTGTATCAGGCTCTGCACTGTGCCTAGAGCCTGCTTGTAATATTCTCTCTCTCTCTCTCTTTCTCCTAAAAATAAATAAATAATAAATAAATAAATATCAAACTTCTATTCTCTGGAAACCATACACATACTAGTTATACTGAATAAAGGACAATAGAAATGGCCTAGTGGGGATTTCTCTCTATTCTCCAAGGTTATTTAAAGTCTACCTCGAATGCCTGCTCCTCTACAAAGTGTCCTCTGAGTCCTTCATTAAGAATAGCATCTCCTCCTCTGCTCCCACAGCACTAACCCATTACACGGCACTTCCCAGATAAGCCAACACAAGACTTGGTTGTCTGTGTATCTTTTCTCCCATAGATTGTGATCTTGCTTTTATGGAAAATAATTGTAGCTAATATTTGTTGAGTATCATAAAATTGTACTGGCAATTTCTAACATCTGCTAGGATGTTTCCTAAATGCTTTAAAAGAATTATCTCATTTGTTCATCAAACCACCCTTTGAGGAGGTACTATCATTCGTCCTCATTTTCAAGGAAAGTAGGGTCAAAGACAGTTAAACAATTAAGTTTAAGTTAAACAACTAGTTGGGATAGGGTCTGCCTGAAGCCAGGGCCATGCCATACATGACCACTGCTCCAAACTCCCTGTTACTACAGGTAGAGGTCACCTCTTATCCATCACTGCTACCCCACCGGGCCCAGCTGAGTGCCTGGAACAGGGAGGTGCACAGTCAGTGCTGACTGGTATTGCACAGGGCAGAAATGCCAGAGATAGCGAGCACCTTTGCTGTGACTGGCCTCTGACTTCCCTGCTATGAGGAGGAGAGTGCTGGAGTATATGTCAATCTCTCTACAGAAATGTTTTGAATGGCAGAAGTTTTATAACAATGAAATAGAGATTGATATGACTGAATATCAATTTAACTCAACCCTGAAGTTTAAGACTAAAAATATCTAAGCAAATTTAATCCCTAAAAATCACTGTCATTAAACTGTCCTCGGTAGAGATTTAAACCCAGTTCTCCTATGTAAAAGATGAAGAGAAGGAAGGAAAATCGGATGAAGAAGAAAAAGAAAAGTTTTACTCTGTAGTTTTAACTTCTACATCTCTTAACTGAACTCCAACCTAGAAGGCAGCCCCTACACATAAAGAAGAAAACAAAGAGGGTGTACATGCTAAGTTCCAATTGAACTATATTAAAAAAAAACTTCCCTCCATGGTTATGTAGAGAGAGAGTTAAACAAAGGTGAAGCAGACATGTAAAGACTTCCTTTACTTCCATAATTTGACTTGCTTCCAAATTTGGCTTCCATAATTTGGCTATTGTCAATGATGCTGCCTTACACATGGGGTGTATGTGCCCCTCTGAATTAGTGTTTTTTGTATTTTTTAAGTAAATACGCAGGAGTGCAATTATTGGATTGTAGGGTAGTTCTATTTTTAATATTTTTGAGGATGTTAACTAGAGTGGAACACAGGAAAACACATGGAATAATGAACACAATTTGTGGCTGAAGCAAACAACAGAGTAAGAAGGCAATGGGAATAACAAAAACACAAACATCTTTCTATCAACCAAATATTGGTGATACAGAACTTCATGCCCTGACTCAGAGTTGTGGTTAGATAACCAATGATCGGACTGCATTAGGAAATTAACAGAAATTAATTAGGAATTAATAGGAATTAATTTTCCTATTAATTAGAAGTTAATAGGCATTAGCTAGAAATTAGTATCTTGGAAAAAATTATAATAATAAGTTGAAATTCAGCTTTACCTGAGTATCTTATTTGGTTCAATTCTGTTTCTCTCTTTTTAAAATACACTTTTGCTTTCCACTTTAAAAAAATATTTCTAGGGGCACCTGGGTGGCTCAGTTGGTTGAGTGTCCAACTTCAGCTCAGGTCATGATCTCACAGTTAGTGAGTTCAAGCCCCACACTGGGTTTGCTGCAGCCAGTCTGTCTGCAGAGCCCACTTCAGATCTTCTGTCTCCCCTGCTCTGCCCCTTACCCTGCTTGCATTCTCTCAATAATAAGTAAACATTAAATAAAGTAATGAATAAACAAATAAATAAATATTTCTATAAATTACTAATTATTCAGTTCCCATCTATGAAGCACTTACTGTTTTCTGGGCATTGTACAAAATGCTGCCTTTACATATATGCCTCATCGCATGACCTTCTTCCTCGTGTGCGTGTCTTTGTGTGCACTCTCCTCTTCTTATAAGAGCACTAGTTATATTGGATTTAGGGCCCAAGCTAATCCAGGGTGACCTCATTTTAACTTAATGTAACTGATTATATCATCAAATAAGGCCACACTCTGAAACTCTAGGTGGACACGAATTTGGGAGGGACACTATTCAACCTGGTATAGTCCTTCCTCTGGTCTCTTGAAATTCTTATCAATTCTCCATCCCATGTGTAAAATGCAGTTACTGCATCCCAATATCCCCCCAAAGTCTTCACCTATTCCAGCATTAACTCAGAAAGTTGCAAATCTTATCATTTAAATCAGCCATGGATAAGACTCAAGGTATAATCCATCCTGGAGCAAAGCTCCTGCCCATTTGTGGTACTAGGAACCTAGAAAATGAGTTATCTGCTTCCCAAGTATAGTGGGGAGATAGGCATAGGATAGACAATATGATTCCAAAAGGAAGAAAATGGAAAAAATAAAGGAGTCTCTGGTCTAAAGAAAATTATCAACCCCGCAAGGCAAATTCCTTTAGGTTTCAAAGCCTGAGAATAATTTTCTATGGCCAGAACCCCTCCAGGTCCATGGAGGTCTGAGCCTGTCACTCTGGCCCTGTCCTTGGAGTCATTTTTACTTTGTCTTAAAGGGTAGCACATGTTTGTAGCTGAATGGTTCTGTCCCAGCCTTTTCCCTGTAGAATCCCAGAAGTCAGGTAGCATTCCTTCGTCCTGTCTCTGGCCCCTGTAGTCCATGCTGGTAGTATTTCTGCTGATATAATGTTTTCAAAAACTTTGTTGGTCTTCTGTGGATGTCAGGGGATCCATACCATTTCATAAGAGGGTCTTCCACAGATTCTTATCAGTAACCTAATTTTTATTCCCAGCTTCTGATAAAGACACTTAATTAGATCCATGGATAACATACCTGATCTCTTCAGTGGTGGTCTGTCCAGCCACATCCTTGGCTCTGTTTCAGAGCTGCATTATCCAGATTATCAAGCGTTCTTTTCTTACCAGTTCCCTCCTCAACTTCTTTTTCTTCTCATATTTACTCTAGGCATCATGAGAAACCAGGACATGCCTTCCAGACTTGGCTTGGAAATCTCAGCTAAATATCCAAGTTCATCACTTATGAGTTATACTTCCAACACAACACTAGAATACGACTCAGATGAGGTTTCTGTCACTTTGTAACAAGGACTGCCTTTCGTGCAGTGTCCAAGGACGATTTCTCATTTCCTTCTGAGCCTTCATCAGAATCAGCTTTTAATATCTATATTTCTGCCAACAGTCTCTTCAAAGCAACCTAGACTTTTTCTATCTTATGTCACATAATTCTTCCAGCCTCTACTCATTACCAAATCCAAAGCCCCTTCCTAATTTGTAGGTATTTGTTAAAGGAGCACCCCACTTCTTCATACAAAAATCTGTATAAGTTTCCTTGGACTACTGCAACAAATTACCATAAACTGGATAACTTAAAGCAACAAAAATTCATTCTTTCACAACTCTAGAGGCTAGCAGTCCAAAATCAATGGGTCAGCAGAGTTGGTGACTTCTGCAGGCTCTGTGGGAGAATCTGTTCCATGCGTCTCTCCTAGATTCCGATGGTTGCCAGGAGTCCTTGGCAATGCTTGTAGTGAGATAACTGCAATCAATGTCTGTTTCCATTTTCTCATGGCCTTTGCCTATGTGCATATCTTTCTGTATTCTCTCTTCTTACGAGGACACAAGTTCATACTGAATTCAGGGCTCATTCTAATCCAGTATGACCTCATCTTAATTACACATCTGCCAAGACCCATGTCTTAGTCCATCCAGGGTGCTATAAAAAATATACCATCAACTAGGTAGTTTAAACAACATTTATCTCTCACAGTTCTGGAGGCTGGGAAGTCCAAGATCAGGGTGCTGGCAGATTCAGTATCCAGTGAAGGCCTGCTTCCTAATTCATAGATGGCCATCTTCTCAATGTGTTCTTACAGTAGAAAGAATAAGGGAATTCTCTGGAGCTTCTTTTAAAAGGCACCAATCCCATTCATGAGGGCTCCATTGTCATGACCTGATCACCACCCCCACTCCCCACAAAAGGCCCTACCTTCAAATATGATCATATCAGAGATTAGGTCTCAACATATGAATTTTGAGGAGACTCAAACATTTAGCCTCTAGCAACCCTGTTTCCAAATAAGGTCACATTCTGAGATTCTGGACAGACAAGAAGTTTGGGAGGATGCTATCTGACCCAGTACATATAGCAAGTACATATTCAGTTTTGTTAGAAACTGCCAAACTATTTTCCAGCATAGCTGTACCATTTCAGATTCCCACCAGTGATGCATGGGTGATCCAATATCATTGTCAGCATAGTATTACCATTATTTTAGTTTTAGCTATTCTAATAGGTGTATAGTTCTAATAGGTGTGTGTGTGTGTGTGTGTGTGTGTGTGTGTGTGTGTGTGGTTTTAGCTACTATGGGTATGGCTAATGATGCTGAGCTCTTCGTTAGTGAAATATCTGTTTATGCACTTTGCCCATTTAATAATTGATTTTTTTAGTATTGAGTTTTGAGCAATTTTTAATATATTCTAGATCTAAGGCCATAGTCGATTATATATCTGTTTCTTTGCTTCAATTATATAGCTTACAACTATTTTCTCCAAATCTGTAGTTCATCTTTTCATTCTCTAAGATCTACTACAAAGAAAAAGTTTTTAATTTTTATAAAGTCCAATTTATATTATTTTTTTATGAATTATGATTTTGATGTCATGTCTAAGAACTTTTTATCAAACTCAAGGTCCTGAAGGCATTCTCCCATGGTTTCTTCTGAAAGTTTTATAGTTTATGTTTTTCATTTATATCCATGGTCCACTTTGAATTCATTTTCTATACAGTAGAAGGCTTAGATTGAGGTTCGCTCTTTTTTCTTAGTAATGTCTAATTCATCCAGGACCATTTGTTGAAAATATTATTATCCATTGAATTGCTTTTACACTTGTCAAGTTGAATCTATTTGTACTGGTCTACTTTTAGATTTTCTTTTCTGTTCTATTGATATCTATGTATCTATTCCTCCACTAATACCACACTGTTCTGTATCTAGAGAGTAAGTACTAAAATCAGGTACAGTATTCTTCCCACTTTAATTCTTCTTTTTAAAAATTGTTTATTCCATTTTCACCGCCTTTACATAGGAATTTTAGAATAATATTGTATATATCTACAAAAATTGCTGGAACTTTAATAAGAATTTTGTTAAACATGTAGATCAATTTGGAGAGAATGACATCATTACTATATTACTTTAAAACTTTTGAAATTCAGTTTTCATTTCACAGTGCTTGCCCAAAGCTTGCTCCTAGCAATGGGAGTTTTTGTAGAAATGTTTGCATTCCTTTTCCTTGACTTTCTTTTTTGCTGTTTTTGCATATGATATTTAAGAAGAAAGTTTAAACAAAAATATACACATCATAGTAAATCTAGTCATATTCTTTTCCAAAAATCAGTGATTTCTGCTCAGAGTGTTAATCAAAATAATCATTTCCATGTGATCCAAATCAACACAAAATACCAGATTAGTTCAATAAGTACTAGAACTCTGGCAACCACCTATAGCTTACAATAGTGAAAGACTAATCCTGAGATATGGTGAGAATATTTCATATTTGTTTAATTAAGGATTAAGTGAAATATGTTCAAAGTTTTTAATAGAGATCATCATTTAGAAATAACCACTTAAAATTACAGTTATTAATAGCAGAAGAAACATCATTATGTACAGTACCTTACATACATCACTTCATGTGATCCCTATAACACTGAGAGGTAGATAAGTACTTTAGTATTTTAGAGGAGAGAAAAATCTAGACCTGGATATACGGTAAATTGGCCAAGTTAATTAAGCCAATAAACAGAGCAGCCAGACTGAAACCCAGGTCTACTGACATCAAAGACTTACTTTTTTACTATACCATATGATCTCTCAAAGGCTACTATATGTAAATTACTTAAAACTATTAGTTATCATGGCTATCATTATCATCGTCATCATCATCATTACTAACCTGTGAGCAAGAAGGATGACTGATTGCTCTTAATGGCAACACTGAACAGCAAAAGAAAATTTTAAACCTTGTTAAACTATCGCTGTAAAGTTTACTATGCATATGTAAGTACATTAAATCCTATGAAATGAAAAATATATAAAAATATAATATTCAATACTAGTAACATTACATAAGATTTGTACTTTTGTTTATTGTTTCTGGGAATATAAACTGCTCCAACTTGTTTGGAAGCAAAATATTTATCAGGACCTCCATGCAGATCCTATTGTGGTGAAACTTCCAATTACTACTATGAGGGAGAATGAACCTCCTACTGATGGACAACAGATAAAATACAACTGCTCATTTCTCTTTCAGATAAATATCATATTGCTACAATATCATTTATTAAAATGTCCACCCTTCTCCCAGTGAATTGTAGTGATGCTCTTATTGTAAATGAGATGACTATATGTGTGTGGATGTATTTCTGGATTTTTATTCTGTTCCATCGGCTTATTTATCTATACTTGCTCTAGTACCGTGGTGACTTAATTACTCCAACTTTATTTTTTTTTATAGTTTATTGTCAAGTTGGTTTATATAGAACACCCAGTGCTCATCCCAACAAGTGCTTTCCTCCATGCCCATCACTCCCCTTCCCTTTTCCCCCACCCCCCTCAGCCCTCAGTTTGTCCTCAGCATTCAAGAGTCTTTGTAATCAAATTCTGATATCTAGCAGTTAAGTCTTCCAGTTTTATTCTTATTCTTTTTTTTTAATATTTTAATGTTTTTTTTAAAATTTATTTCTAGGAGAGAGAGAGAGAGACAGCGTGAGCAGGGGAAGGTCAGAGAGAGAGGGAATCACAGACTCTGAAACAGGCTCCAGGCTCTGAGCTGGCAGTCAGCACAGAGCCCGACGCGGGGCTCGAACCCACGAACCGCGAGATCATGACCCAAGCGAAAGTCGGACGCTTAACCGACTAAGCCACCCAGGCGCCCCAGTTTTATTCTTATTCAAGATTGCATTGACTACTCTAGGTACTTTGCATTTTCAGATGAATTTCTGACTAATCTTGTGGTTAGCTTTAATAGACATATGTCTATTATACTATATAGATCTCTTATGACCCAGAGAGTCCACTCCTAAAAACCTACCCAAAGTAAGGAGTGCAGTGTCGACTACAAGACATGCACAAGGATGTTCCTAGCAACTTTAATTATATAACAAAAACTGGAAACAATACAAATATCCAAAAAGAGTAGAATAAATAAACAAGTTGTAGTGTATCTCTAGAATGGAATACACTGAAATAAAAAATAAATTGGACCCCAAAAAACTATATTTTGCAATAAGAGGATGAATTTCACAGATACAGTGTGTTGTTGAGAGAAAGAAATCGGTCTGCTCTGAGAAAGTCAGAAACCTGTGTGGGATTATTTAATGGCCACGAAGAGGAGGATGAAGCTTATAAAAAAAAGGAAAGGAGCAGCCAGATATTATGGAGAAAAACAGAAGACGGCTGAACCTAGAAACTGACGGAAAGAAGAGTTTCAAGGAGAGCATGACCAGTAGCATTGAACTATCAGGATGACTGCTGAAAAATGGCCATTGGCTTTAGTGCAATGGAAGTCATGAATAAAACTCGATATGGACGCTTCAATGGAGTGCTGGAGGGGTTTAAAACAGGATGGTGTGTGTGAAGAGATAAGAGGGAGGTGACAAAAAACAGATATTGAGCATAAAGCGTCTTTTCTTAAACTGTGTTTTTTTTTCTTAAAGAATAGGACTCTGGTTTATTGCTGTCTTTGTGGTCACTGCCAGACACCACCTGAATTTCTGTGAGAAACATCCTGAAGTTATGAAATCAAAATTACTCAAATTACAAAGTCAAATCATATGTTGCCATCCTTCTACTCAGATTATAAAGTCAAATTAAAGTTATTCAAATATAAAATCCACCCACAAATTAGTCTAACTACAAAGTCCCAATTACATCCAGGATAATTAAAATTTCCCAATGCCAATAAGCAGAAGCCCAAATTAATAATATCTGGCTTATAAGTCTTAACCTTCAATTCAGAGAACCACATAAATATTGTCTTGACTCCTAGTGGTAGTCAGAAAGAGATATAGGAAAATGGAAAATTTTTTCTGCTTTTCTTCTTAATGGGAGAAGGATGAATACATTAAAAAGATGACAAGTTGAGGCACCTGGCTGGCTCAGTCAGTGGAACATGCAACTCTTGGTCTCAGTGTTGTGAGATCGAGCCCCATATTAGGTGTAGAGATTACTTAAAATAAATCTTAAAAAAAAAAAAAAGCTGACAAGTGAGAGAAGAAATCAGTAACAATGAGTTTCCTAAGCAGAGACAGATGACAGGGAAGAATGGGAAGAATACAGATGCAGTTACGTGACTGCAGAATACATACATTACATAATAGGCATCCAAGGGAGTTCTTTCCTGATAACTTCACTTTAGTTTATTTAACTAATACTGAGTTCCTACTGTATACCAGGCAGCATTCCATTCATACGGAGTAGAGAAAAATATTGAGATTCAAGGTCCCTATTCTTATAGAAATTGTATTCTAGAGTAGAGAACAAGACTTTAACACTAACAAATTTGGGAAATATATCAAAGGTAGAACTGGCAGAACTTGTTATGAACTGGATACAGAAAGGGAAGGGTTTTGCCTGGAGCAACTGGGTGAATTTTCAGTGTATTATGAATTCACTTCCTGTGGGAAAGGGGAGTGGAGGAAGATATGGAGGAATAATGATCACATATTTGACATACTGTTGAAAAACTGACACTTATTTCAAGAAATTGGACAGAAAGTTGGATAGGAAAATGACGTATTGCCAAGCACCACTGAGATTTCATTTCATCTTGTTGATCCAGAATGTACAATGGAGCCAATCTACCCTGTGATTTTCCCCAGCCACCTTCAGCTGCTCAGGGGCATCAACATGGCTATGATAATAGCTGCCAAATTCTTCTACATCCCCACAACCTGGGCTGGTTTCATTGATCCAGGAGTGAACACCTGACCCAAACTGATCATGGAGAGACTTCTTTACATTTTTGGACTTAAGATGACAGACAGATCTGAACTCTCTTATCTCAGTTGTTAGATTTAAGAATTAAGTGGATTTTTTTGTGTGTGTGGCCATATTTCCCACTATAGGGCAAAAACAAGATAGTGGTAAGAAAAGGCAACCAATGTGTGAGATGTAATAATAATAGTAATAATAACAATAAATAGATAATACTTATATATAGGGCATGCTATGTGCTTGGCACAGTTCTAACACTTTGTCATTTGTTAACTATCTTAATGCTTATTACCAAACCTACGAGGTAGGGATTAGTATAATCACCCTCACCCTATTAATGAGGAAACTAAAGTACAAAGAGGTTGGATTTCTTTCTTTATGTCACAGTATGTAAGGGATGGAACTAAGATAGAATGCAGGTCTATTAGTTCTAGTACCCATGCTTTTAGGCACTTTGCTGCATTGCCTCACATAAGAGAGAGGGGAAATCCTACTGCAGTTTAATTAATTCAGAGTTCCTTCTCCCAGCTACTTTCCTGCCCTTGATCTTATTTTGTTATTCATTCCTTTCATGATTTCTGTTAAGTCAACATTTCCCCCTTTTCCTTAAGCTTGTTCATGTTGGGTTCCAGTAATTTGGAAAGAAAAGAGTCCTAACACAAAAATTGAGTCCCAGAAGGGAAATGATTCATTAATATCCCTGAAATGTGGAACTCACTGAGTGGAGGGAATTGAGAAGCAATAAAATTTTTACCATCCTTAATCTTAAGATAGATTTTTTTGTAGTAAAGCAATTAAATGGTCAATTATCTCCTGTCATCTCAGGATTCAGACCACATGCCCACTAAACCTCTAAATGTAGGCAACTTGGAAAAAAAAATTCTAATCTTTTAGCCTTTAGCAAGATGCTATCGCAGAGACAAGCCAAAACTAGCCCTTCTGAACAAGATCATTCACAAAGGCACATCCTTCATTTCAAGTCAATCTTCTCAAACAATATTGAGCATAATAATATCCACGCATTGCTGAACAGGAAAAATGTGTAGGTTCCAAGATTAGTGCATGGTTGCAGAAAGCTTGGTGACTAAGATATTGTAGAGCAAGGTCATTTAAGGAGAGAGAAAAATGAACAATCCTAAGTCCCTTCAACTCCACCCAGGCACCTCCACTCTTGTACCATCTTGCTTGACTAGATAAAGCATAGTCACCTGGAATGCCTCCAAAGAGCATTCTCTTGGCCAGGTTTTAGAGCAAAGAAGCCAGGTCTCTTTACTCTAGCTCAGATTATGGTCCAAGTCTTACAGCAAGAGCTTGAAAATATCCTCGGGGGAATGGACAGGACCCTGAGGATTTTGGAATCATTAGAAATACAAAATCCTTAAAATGAAACCTATAAATAACTAACTAGGAGGTTAAGACAGTTCTCTTGCAAGAAAAACTCCAAACCTAGAGATCTAGTCATTATTGAAGCTTGTCCCAGATTTTTCCTACATCCATTCCATCCCAAATTACCCTCACCTTACAGTAACCATGAACTGTGAAGGTAATATGCTCTCAGCAGAGAAACTGCTTCATTGTCCTCCTCTGAGGAAGCTCTAGACAAATAAGGTCTAAGAGATGTGAATCAAGGGCAGCCTAACTAGCCAACCAAAGAACTCACACTCTTACTCTGCAAATTAATAAATGGGACCATGGTGTTTTCTGCCTTGGTATCCTCATCCAGCAGAAGCTAGAATATCGAGGGCAGGGTTCAGAACTACAAACTTTTAACAAAATCCCACAGGGGATTTTTATCCATCCTGATATGGAGAAACAGTGTGGTAAGAAAATATTAAAAGGTAAATGTGATGAATACTTTCATGAATCTTTAACCCCCATTTTGAATGTGCTACCCATTATTTTACTTTAGAAATTGTTTCGTATATTTGCATATTATATAAATTATTTTATATAAATTATCTTNGCAGCACTCTGAACAATAGCCAAATCATGGAAAGAGCCTAAATGTCCATCAGCTGACAAATGGATGGAGAAGATATGGTTTATCTGTACGATGGAATACTACATACAATGAGAAAGAATGAAATCTTTTTTTTAATTTTTTTAATGTTTTTTTATTTACTTCTGAGAGAGAGAGAGACAGTGTGAGCAGCGGAGGGTCAGAGAGAGAGGGAGACACAGAATCTGAAACAGGCTCCAGGCTCTGGGCTGTCAGCACAGAGTCCAACGCGGGGGTCGAACCCACGAACCGTGAGATCATGACCTGAGCCGAAGTCAGACGCTTAACCGACTGAGCCACCCAGGCGCCCCAAGAAAGAATGAAATCTTGCCATTTGCAAAGGTGGATGGAACTGGAGGGTATTATGCTCATTGAAATAAGTCAGGGAAAGAAAGACAGATACCATATGTTTTCATTCATATGTGGATCTTGAGACATTTGGTGGAAGACCATGGGGGAGGGGAAGAGGAAAAAATGGCTACAAACAGAGAGGGAGGGAGGCAAACCATAAGAGACTGTTAAATACTGAGAACAAACTGAAGGTTGATGGGAGGTGGGGGAGAGGGGAAAGTTGGTGATGGGAACTGAGGGGAGCACCTGTTGGGATGAGTACTGAGTGTTGTGTGGAGGCCAATTTGATAATACATTATATTTTAAAAATAGAATAAAAAATAAAACTCTCTAATCCTTCACAATGACCTCATATCACCTTGGGCACTTACCATCTTTGTTACTTTGTTCTCAGCCTTTTTATAGCACTTTGTATCATTATTTGTGCCTTTCCATCTTTTTTGACTCCCAGAGACCTGTGCTATATTTTCATTGTCTGGATCTAGCAGTACTTTTCACATAATTGACACTCCAGAAATTCTTATTGTTAACTAATTAGTAGTTGATCTTTTTCTTAGTTTCTATCACTTGATTCACTTTTTTAAATAATCCCTATATTGTCTTTGGATGCACTGCTACCCTTCAAGCTCTCCCCATTTGGCATCCTTGTTTTCGATGCCCTTCCTCCCTAATCATTCTCCCACACCCCTTTCTGTCCTTCACCTTCCCATATTTGCCAACCACTTCCCTGTGTGGTTTGTCCTATGCTGACGTGTAATTATGTAATTATGTTTAATAACTTTCGGTATGAAAAAACTTTAACTACTCTGTCTAGTTTGCCCAGGAGCAAAGCCGAAGAAGTGTAGTTCTCTGGGCAAGACGTGCAGGGTGCCAAGGAAAGAAAATTCATGATGGACACTTCGGGCAAAGTAAGTGCTATCTTTAAAATAGATCCATAGCATTTTCATTAGTTATCTAAAAAGTATACACTGAAATAAAATTAAGAAATAATTTTCTCCAATCAGATTAGCAAAGATTCTTTTTAATGTTTATTGATTTTTGAGACAGAGAGAGAGACAGAGTGTGAACAATGGAGGGGCAGAGAGAGAGGGAGACACAGAATCTGAAATAGGCTCCAGGCTCTGAGCTGTCAGCACAGAACCAGATGTGGGGCTCGAACCCACAAACCGCGAGATCATGACCTGAGCCGAAGTCGGACATTAACCGACTGAGCCACCCAGACGCCCCAAAGATTTTTAATGATAATACTGTATGTCTCCCCACCTGTGGAAACTCAAGCACCACTGATGGGAGAATAACTTTTTAGAAACCTCTTTGGTGATAGTTTGACAACATCGTATCAAATATATGCCTATCATTTGATCCAGAAATGTATTCCAAGGCTATAATTACATTGTTTTTATAAATAAGTTAACTGTGGCATTGTTCTTAAGAGTCTAACACTGGAAACAAGATATGTCGAACACTAGGGAGCTGATTACATAAATTCTGATATAGTCAACAAAGTCCTAAGTGGTTATTTTAAATTACCTGGAAAATACTTATAAAGCAAAGTGCAAGAACAGACTGTAACACAGTTTTCTTAATATGATTCTACAAACACACATAGAATATCAGTTGGAAAGACAAATAGTAATAGCTGGGTGCCAGACTTGCCGTCTTCTGCCCCCCTTTACCCTTGTCTTAGTTTTCCAAGATTTTTGCCTTGCATGTGTACCATTCTGAAGTTAGAAAAGCTTTTTTCAGAAAGTATAAATTTTTACTTGAGTTTGGTAGGTGAAAGCAGAATTATCTCCTCCTGAGAAAGAAGTAGCGTTTTTCTTTTTAAAATTGTTTTTAATGTTTTATTTATTTCCTTTTTTTAATGTTTTATTTATTTTTGAGAGAGAGAGACAGCATGAGCAGGGGAGGGCCAGAGAGAAAGGGAGATACAGAATCTGAAGACAGGCTCCAGGCTCTGAGCTGGAGGTCAGCACAGAGCCTGACACGGGGCTGGAACCCACGAACTGTGAGATCATGACCTGAGCCGAAGTCAGACTCTTAACCAACTGAGCCACTCAGGCGCCCCATGTTTTATTTATTTCTGAGAGAGAGTGAGAGAGACAGCATGAGCAGGGGAAGGTCATAGAGAGAGGGAGATGCTTAACCGATTGAGCCACCCAGGCACTCCAGAAGTAGAGTTTTTCTATATAATTTTATTTGAACTTCTCTTGCGGCATCTGTCCCTTTTCTTTGTATTATAAAACATACATCATCTCCTCTATCTAAATTTCTTGGAGACATAAGAGATTCAGTCAGCTCAGTATTATCTTACAATTACTAGTGCAGAAAACTTGCAAATGGAGCATACATAAAATTATAAAGGGTACTAGTGCCACCAGATGTTAAGATATGTCAAAAAGTTAAAGTATTCAATCATTGCGGTGCTGCTCCAAGAACTGCCAGGATGATAAATGGAACAAGAGAAATAGCTTCCAAAGAGAAACCTGTACATGTAAGAACTTCTATATATATATAGTAAAGGGGCTATTTAAGCAGAAATGAAAGAAACGATCAAGAGTTCATGCTAGGACAATTCACTTAGATTCTATAACAGCACATCACACACACAAAAAATGATTTTAAGTTGGATTTAAGAGTTAAATATTTAAAAGTCAAACTACAAAAATCTAGAAAGAAGAGAAGAAATATTTATTTGGTCTCTATGCATACAGAATTTCCAAAGCGTAAAAATGGAATAAATAACAAAGGAAAAGAAACTTCTAACCAAAATTTAAAAATGTGTGTGTGTGCACACATGCATGTAACTTCACAAAAGTTAATGTTCAAATATCAACCTTGACAATCATGTACAGCAAAAAGACAGATAGTAACTTATTTCTTTAATGTTAAAGAGGTCAAATAATTAATAAGAAAACACCAAGATACTAGGAGATACATACATTAACTCTATGACCAAACACTCCACAAAACAGGAAAATACATATGATTAATACAAACACAGAAAATACTCAATTTTATTAGCATTCAAAAAATACTAGTGAAAAGAAATAGCTAGGTTTTTTGTGCCTATTAGATATTTTGGTTTTAAAGACTAAGGTCAATGCTAATGCGGGTGGGATAAATGATGATATAGATATTTATACTTCTAGGAATTGTGCCAAGTTATTCAACATTTCCACTAGGAGATATGGAAATCAATTTAGCCTTAACAATGCCTCTGTCTATTCCAAAGTAATTTTTACTTAAGGAAACCAGACAAGTCAAAGTTATGAGCAAAGCTGTTTATCACATTAGACCTTAGAACAGTCAAAACAATGGAAATTATTACGTGTAGGTGGTTACTAAGCAAACTGGAACATTCAAATAATGAAATATAAAGCAGTCATTTATATATTTATTTTTAATGTTTATTTTTTTATTCTGAGAGAGAGAACAAATGAGCAGGGGAGGTACAGAGAAAGGGACAGAGAGAGAATCCCAAGCAGGCTCTGCCCTGTCAGGCCAGAACCCCATGCAGGGCTTGAACCTATGAACCGTGAGATCAAGACCTGAGTTGAAATCACGAGTCAGATACTTAACCAACCAAGCCACCCAGGTGCCCCAAAAGTAGCCATTTAAAAATTCTGATTACAGGGGCACCTGAGTGGCTCAGTTAGAAGAATACATGACTTTTGATCTTGGGATCATGGCTTTCAGTCTCCCATTGGGTGCAGTGATTACTAAAAAAATAATAAAAAACTTTAAAAATAGTTAAAATTCTGATGACAAAGCATTTGAAGTGATGAGAAAATGCTTACTTACAAGTAAATGGCAAATGGTCGATACATGGTAGCTGTTAACTAGCAAAAAAGCAGAATACAAAATTGTAGACATGCTCTCTACTGTATCAAGGTTGTTTTTGGAGACTAGAAGAAAGTATGCTAAAACTTCAATAAGTTGCGTCTAAAATTGCAGTGATCTTTCTTCTGTTTCTTTATGATTTTTGTATTGTTACTAATTATAACAAATAAGTGTCATTTGTATGATCAGAATCAAAGTTAAATTTTTTCATGAAATGATGTCATTGTATTGTCCTTGTGTCAACAGACAATTACATGCCGGGCAGCCATTGCCTGGAAAGCAGGTTCTACTCTTACAATTGAGGAAGTACAAGTTGAGCCACCAAAGGCTCAGGAAGTTCGTATCAAGGTAAATTTAAGTCTCTTAACTTTTACCTTTGAAGGTAAATATAAGGAAATCCTGTTTCGTTTCACATACATCATCTATATATAATTTTATATGTATGTATATATTATAAAACATAAAATTTGCATTTGGGGGTCTGTCCACTTTTCTTAGTAAAAAGCATTTTTAAAACTAAGATAAATGAATAGAGGTAATGAATGTTTAAGATATTCTTAATACTTGTAAAATACTGGTAATTCTCTCATCCACCGTAATTATTTTTTAAGTATTGAAATTTTTACTTAAATTATATAATATCATAGACCTATATACTTCCCAATATAATGTATGAAGTGTTTTAAGTAGTAACTTCTTTTCATTTTTGAGGGAAAGGGGACAAGAAAAGCATTTCCCCCTACTTTTATGATACAAAGTTGATATCAACAAATGACTATGCAGTGACTAACAGACTAATGTTCCATCTCTATTGTTTTAAGCCCACACATTAAAACAACCTCAGAAAATGTCTGAAAAAGTTCAGTGAATGGTAAATTTCAATTTCTAGGAATGAGCAGCTAGGACTCCATGATAGTCTTCAAAGTGACTTGAAAGAGTTAACAATTATCGAACAGAGCTGAGACCAGGGATGGGAATCAATGACCTGACAACGGCTTCTTGCCACTCTCAAATCAAACTTTCAATCAATACATCCCAAATTTTACAAAATCATTAAATACCCAAGATTAGGAGTATTATTGCTCCTAATTAAACATTAATATTCATATCTTCTCATTGAGACCAGGAAATTGAACACTTGATTTAGTAATAAGACAAATACTGGAAGCCAGATGCCTCTAGTCCATTCTTTAATCAGAGTAGAAGGTGTAGGAGGATGGCTACAGGAGAAACAGAAAAGGAATGAAGGGAATTGAAAGAAAGATGCCAGAAGGAAAAGGTGATGGAGGGAAGTATGAAAAGACAGATGAGCAGTGAAAGACAAAAAAGGAGAATATGGGAACAAACACTAAGGTATCAATCCATGTCTAGTGTTACACTCAAGATTTTATTTTACAATTGAGATATGGTAAAGAACAAAATGAAAATTGATAAGAATGTACACAAAGAAAGAAGTTTGGTAACTGACTGCTACTCAGAAGCTATATTTTTCTATTTATCATCCATCCAAACAGCATTTAATCAGTGCTTATTGTGTACTGGGTCACCATCTGTTGAAATGTTAACTAGTTAATTAGTTGATAGTCTCCTTGGCTACAAAGGCTACACCCTAAATAATAATCCACAATAGCCCACCATGGTAGAAGTTGCACCAGCAAGAACCTCAGCAACATCACACTGAACCCTGAACAAAATCAAGGTTAAGGACTGGGTCTGTTCATAAGAACAGTCAATTCCACTTCCAGCTTATGCCATGAGAAACATCCCAAAAATAACTGCATACTCTTATTTGATATGTAGAACCAAAGTAATAAGGAGATTCCAGCCTGCTGCCTACCTAAAACAACACTTCTGGCCTTTGGCAGTATCTTGAAGCTGTTTTAGCACTGTGGGAACCAAAAACCACAGCATATTTCTCATGAGCACATCCTCTTCACCATTTGCCAGGATCATATACCATAGTTGTTCCCAGTGTTCCAGCTATAAATGTTGCCACTCTCACTCCACATACTGGAGAATTAGTTAATATGCTCGGGCATAAGCTTTTCTGGTTATTTCCAGGCACAGCAGTAACTTAGGGGTTGTAGTACCCGAAATGTTTCATTTTCATGACCAATGTCATTGGGTCGGGTCTACTGACAGATAAGAAAACTCAGGCCATTAACTAAGAAGTTTTAAAACTTCACAATGTCAATTAAATTTTACAATGGTTAATTTTAACTTAAATTCATTTTTACATTATTACTTTAAAGAACGTTCTCAATGTACAAATTTGAAATGTTAAAAACAGATTTTCCCAGAGCACTGGAAAAACATTCCACAGTACGGGCCTAAAATTCTTTGTTTCTCAATCGAGGTGTTATTGATAATGTGGCAAATCATTGTATAGGATTGTCCCTCATGTTTCAAAACTATCTGATGACATTAATATACAAAGTAGATTTCAAAAAACCTAAGTTTATTTCCAGGTCCAAACACGTGACTTTGGACAAATCATTCTGAGTCTGAGAATCTCCCTTTTCTCATCTCTAAATTGGGAATGATAAGACCTGCCCTGTATTCCTCTGAGCATTGCTATAGGGATCAAATGACATAGTTCATGTAAAAACATTTTTCTTAATAATCAGTCTCAGATAAAAAAAAAAGAAAATGGAAAATTCCAAACCAATTGATTCTTGGTCACTTCATTCCTATGTAGGTGATATCTACAGGGATCTGTGGTACTGATGATCATGCACTGAAAGGATTACTCTCAGCAAACTTCCCTTTAATCCCAGGCCATGAAGGAGCTGGGATTGTGGAGAGTATTGGCGAAGGAGTGAGCTCAGTAAAACCAGGTAGGAAGTGGGGCCATGAAACCCTTCCCACAAACAGCCTTCTGAAGAGCTCCCCTGCACCGAGGAGGAGCTTAAAATGCATTAATACGATTACAGGAGAAAAAAAACTGGTTTACCTCTAGACTCTTCTAACTAACCACACAGCATTATATTAAATATATCCAGTGATTGCAAGAGTCACATGGTTTCCCTGCTTTTTTCTCTAGCAAGCCAGAGGGGCAGTAGCTGAGCCAAGTATATAACCATAACTAAATGAGGGTTGAGATAGGACCAGGGTACTTCTAAGTAGATCGAAAACTATTGAGACTGCTTCTTACATATTGTATCACCCACAAGTTTACCACAGTGCCTGCCCCAGGGTTAGAATGCATTAAAATGTTTGACAGATGAACGTTCTAATCAATTGGAATATCGAACTTGAATTTTCATTGATAGGATGATAATGATATTTCAAAGAATCAAAGAAAGCAAATATGTGTTCTTCCCCAGACTACCAAAAAAGATCTGGACAAATATCATATGTTTGCACGTATAGGAGGATTAGGAGGAACTTGACGGAGAAACAAGGGGGAGAAGAAGGGCGGAAATGGTGGGGGGGAGGGGGGATGGGCATGGAGGAGGACACTTGTGGGGGTGAGCACTGAGTGTTATGTGGAAACTAATTTGACAATAAACTATTTGTAAAAAAAAAAATAAGTAAAAAAAAAAGATCTGGACATAGCTATTCTTAGCATGTCTGGAATGATTAGAGTGAATACGAGCAATCACACAGATTAAGATACTACAGAGCCTCACAGCTTGGAACCAGGCAAACAAAGAGACTTAAGAAAGTTCATGCTCAGGACATTTGTGAAGCTCTTACCACGGAATTCGTTTAGCAAACAATTATGGGGTACCTACAAAGCATCTGACACTAGGCACAGCAAGGCAACAAAAGTAAAAACGCATGCTCTATCCCCAAGCACATAATGCAAACAGGAGAGATATATGCTCTAAATCCTCTTTAGCTTAAAAAAAAAAAAAATTCCAGTGAAAGTTTTATGGAAAACAATGAGCTTTTGGAGGAGAAAGGACAAGAGAGCAAAAGTTCTCCTGAATTGAAGATCCAGTACCTTTGAAATGTTTAAGGACCAATGAAATTAAGATGTGCCTTATCTAAACTTACAAGAGATTTTGGGGCGCCTGGGTGGCTTAGTCGGTTAAGCGTCCGACTTTCGCTTAGGTCATGATCTCGCGGTTCGTGGGTTCGAGCCCCGCGTCGGGCTCTGTGCTGACTGCCAGCTCAGAGCCTGGAGCCTGTTTCGGTCTGTGACTCCCTCTCTCTCTGACCCTCCCCTGCTCACGCTGTCTCTCTCTCTCTCTCCTAGAAATAAATAAAAATATTTAAAAAAAAAAAATAAACTTACAAGAGATTTTTAATGCCACCTAAGCTCTGCAAGAGACCAAAAGAGAGCTGTTTCTTGTTATAAAAAGTTGTAAGGACTATTAGGAACAGTGTTGTAGACTTCTGACCAGGCCCTTGTAAGTCTGTGATGAGTGTGTTAATTAATTTTCTTCCCAGACCCTATCCAGACTGTCACCCTAGGGCCCAGAAGGACTCGCTAATAACTGGATCCAAGCATAATTAATATCCTCTCCAGAACTCTGCAACCTTTAAAACTACCCTCTGTAGTAAATCTCCAGACGCAGTTTCTCTATGCATAGGAGCGTAATTCCTTTTATTCTCTGGAATCAGCAAGTCTTAGAACCTTAAAGAAATATGTCAGGGGTGCCTGGGTGGGTCAGTGGATTGAGCGTCTGATGGCTCAGGTCATGATCTCACAGTGTGTGGGTTCAGGCCCCGCTTCAGGAACTCTGCTGTCAGTATGGTGCCCGCTTGGGGTCCTCTGTCCTGGTCTCTCTCTGTTCCTTCCCCACTTGTGTTCTGTCTCTCTCAAAAATATTTTAAAAATTTAAAAAAATTAAAAAAGAAAAGAAAAGAAAACATGTCAGAAAAGAAAACATGCCTGCTATGGGTAGGAGTGCCATCTTGGGGCAAGGAGTCTAATGAAAAGTGCTCTGTTTTTATCTAGCCGGGGCACATTAGGCAGCTGACTACACTGTGGGACTTAAATCCTTCAAATAGAAAACAAAAGGGTTAAACTAGATAATATCCATAAGGTTCAGTCTTATTCTATTTCCAGAGCAGGGGAAAACAGACCCACAACTACCCACCCTGTAAGAAGTATCCTCAAATGTCCATTATTTGCCTAAAAGAATAATGGAATTTTTAAAACCAGGTTTTATGGTTTCTCCTTCAAAATAGCAATAGACAACAAAGGAAACAACAGATGTTGGTGAGGATGCAGAGAAGGGGAACCCTCTTGCACCCTTGGTGGGAATGCAAACTAGCACAGTCACTCTGGAAAACAGAATGGAGGTTCCTCAAAAAGTTAAGAATAGAACTACCCCATGATCCCACAATTGTGGACTACTAGGTATTTACCCAAGGAATACAAAAATACTAGTTCAAATAGATAGATACACTCCAATGTCTATCGCAACATTATCTACAATAGCCAAATTATGGAAACAGCCCAACTATCCTTCAACTGATGAGTGGATAAAGATGTGGTGTGTGTGTGTGTGTGTGTGTGTGTGTGTGTACACATATCGCTCAGCCATAAAAAAGAATGAAATCTTGCCATTTGTAACAACATAGATGGAGCTAGAGAGTATTATGCTAAGCGAAATAAGTCAGTCAGAGAAAGACAAATACCATATGATTTCACTCATATGTGGAATTTAAGAATAAAACCAAGAAGCAAAAGAAAAGAAAAAAACAGAGAGGGAAGCACATCAAGAAACAGACTCTTAACTATAGAGACAAACTGACGACTACCAGAGGGGAGGTGGACAGGGGGATGGAGGAAATAGGTGAAGAGATAAAACAGAGCACTTGTGATGAGTGCTGGGTGTTGTATGGAAGTGCTGAATCACTACACTGTACGCCTGAAACTAATATTATGCCATATGTTAACTGGAATTGATATAAAACCTAAAAAAGAGAACAGCAATGGGCAATGTTATGCTGGCTACCATAATCTGTTCACAGCAAGTTTTCAAGCCATCCAATGAAATTTTTATAAACATACTTTTGTATTTCTGATCCAATAAAATTTTAAACTAATGCTCATATTATTATTTCTCTCTATATAGGAGATAAAGTCATCATACTCATTATACCACAGTGTAGAGAATGCAATGCCTGTTTGCATCCCAAGGGAAACTTCTGTGAGAAGCAAGAGTTAGTAATTTTCCCCTTACTCTATTATTAAATTGCTGATATTGTATAAGCACTGACCTGTAACTAAATGTGTTCACTTCTGTCTTTATAATTCCATGTGTCTGTGCGCTGCCCATACCTGTGTCTATGTCACCGCGGAACAGTATTCTACCTTCTTCTGGATTAATGCTGGACGGGACTAGCAGATTTACCTGCAAAGGAGAAAAGATTTATCACTCTTTCCGTGCAAGCACATTCACTGAATATACTGTTGTACCTGAGATTGCAGTGGCAAAAATTGATGCAGCTGCTCCTATGGATAAAGTTAGTATCATAAGCTGCGAGGTGCCTACAGGTTATGGGGCTGCTGTAAACTCAGCCAAGGTGAGGAAGTTATCTGTGTGTTAGCATGCATCATAGTGATTTGCCTGAAAAACATAAAAATGTTCAATAGTTGTATACAGTTCCAAAGTTGATTTCAATGATTGTTTTTGCTTTTTGCTTTCTTAATAACATATGTGTCCAGGTTTGATTTCTAATACAAACATGGCTTGTGAATTTGTAGGTCACTTGCGGTTCCACCTGTGTGGTCTTTGGACTTGGTGGAGTCGGTTCAGCCATAGTCATGGGCTGTAAAGCATCTGGTGCTTCTAGGATCATTGGGGTTGACATCAATGAGGAGAAGTTTCCCCGGGCAAGAGCATTAGGGGTCACTGATTGTCTCAACCCTCGAAACCTTAAGAAACCTGTCCAGGAGGTGGTCATGGAAATGACAGGAGCTGGTGCTGACTTTGCTTTTGAAGCCATTGGTAACACTGATACGATGGTATGTGGGCTTAGGGCACAGTGCATAGATGCTAAATGGGGGTAAGGGTGGGGGTAAGAAATACATGCCAAATATCCTCACATAGATAAGTATAAACTCTCCTGAACATACATTTTGGACCTGTGGACCCCAAATGTAAAAACAGAATGTAAATTCACTCTAAAACATCTATTTCAAAAATAAAAGCAATATATACTTAAAGATATGTCATTACAGTACACAAAATTTAAACATTCAAAAGGCCATAATACCAGTAGTCCCTTTTCTTTATTCCTAGATCTTCAGATATACTTTTATATTTAAGTATAAACATTATTTAACTCATGAGATAATTATGTGTCCTATATCAGAAGTCCTAGGGAAAAAGGGTGAATAAAATAGGCACCACACTCTAAGATCTTACAGTTTAGAGGAGAGAATATAGACATTTAATATGTTTCAATGTGTACCTAACATACTTGGTTGACAAATAAAGGAAGTAAAGGTAGAATATAGGTAACAATAAAGAGAAAATAAGGCAAAATGGAGAAAAGGTGGAAAACAGGGTGATGAGCCAGAAAAGTAAAATAAATAGATATGAAAAAGTACACTGTACATCCCTACAAAACTGAATTAAAAATAAATAAAGCTTCAGACACCCATATGTATATATTTGTTTTGTTTTAATAGAAATGAGTTAGACAGAGAACCATGGCAAGTGAGAAGGTCTGGCAAAGGTAGTGAGTAATAAATATATGGTCCTTACTATGTATCAGATAGTGTTCTAAATACTTTAAGAATGGTAAATCACTTAATCTTCATAACAATTCTATGAAGTAGGTAGTATTATCCTTCCTTTTACAAATAAAGAAACTGAGGCATAGGGAAGTTAAGTAACTTACCTAAGGTCACACAGCTAGTACAGTCTTTCCCACTAAACTCTACTGGTTCTGTAAAGAGATCCCATCACTAGCAGTGTTGAAGCTGAGGTTGAGATAGCATTTGGCCAGGAAGAGGTTCAAGATCTAGGAACACAATCCCTCTATCTCTGGTGGTAGTTGTTACTTGTGTGGGAAGGTGCTTATGGTCATTATTATTGTTATCAGATTGCTGCTTGGGATTCTTGCCGCCGGAGCAATGGTGTCTGCCTGATCGTTGGGGTGGCTCCACTCAATTCACAGCTTTCCCTGAAAGCACCAGAAATTGTCACTGGACGGACACTGAAGGGTGTGTGTTTAGGAGGTAGGTCAACAAATAGAAGGGACTAGTTGATTGCTCTCATGAAATCCCTTTTGACTCTGTAGAAACATAAAATTCAAAATTCCTCCCCTTGAGGAAACAGAGCTATAATGGTAGAAGTCTCCAAAGATTTCTCCTCCAATTAGTTGGAAAATTTTGCAAACCAATTTCAGTTAATTTAATTAATTAGGTTTTTTAAGTTCAAATACAAATTTTATCTCCTGCAAGATAATTTTTGGGTTTTGCCAGTGTTTCAAATAATTCAGTCAACTTCAGTTCCAAATGCTGGTGAGCTCAAAGTTTACTCTGTTATTTTAGCAGCAAAACTTTTGGATAATTAAATCCACTAACCTGGAATTTTGGCACCAGCTTTTATCTTCTCACAGGAGCCCTTATTTCTGAGCAATATTGACCAACAGCTTCCGTCAACTAACATTCCCATCTGCACCTATCCCTCTGATAGTGAGTTCCCAATGCCATCTCCATGTGTGTGACTAGACAGAGGAGGAAATTTTGGGTAAAAGTAAGCTCAGGAGGTGGGCTAGAAACTGCCAGTTTAAAAGGACCATTTTTCAACCCAGTAACATGTGAATACTGACCCAATTTTTCACCAAAGGAATTCTAGGTAACAGATATGTCTGTAGCAGCCACACTTAGCAACAGCAGTCTGTAGCTTCTGATGTATGAATGATTTATCTTTCATGTTTAGTGTCAGATTTTCAGAAGAAAATCTCCATTACATATTTACACTGGCTTTCTTTTGGTTGGTTTGGCAATTGGCAAATCTTATCATAATAGCCTTTTTTTTGTTTTGCAGATTATAAAACCAGAGACTGTCTTCCCCAACTAGTGATTGATTACCTGCAAAATAAAATTAATATAGATCCCTTAATAACCCATCAGTTGCCTTTTGATCAACTCCACAAAGCTTTCGAGTTGTACCATGCTGGAAAAACGTGAGTGCTTTATTTGATGGTCTCCTGAATTCACAGAGAAATGACTCTTCAAACATTTCCAAGTGGTTTTGTGAGAAAGATATGGCTACTTGGATATTCAATATCTTTCACATTCTCTACCCTATTTCCTACTATTACCAAGATAAGAAAAAGTTTTACCTATAGGCCCCTTTTTGGGAAAGTTCCACATCAACCTATTTTTTTAAATGTTCAAGAATTTCATATAATACTAAGAAGCACTCTAGACTACATTGGTCAACTATGTATTTTTTTCTGGTTAGAGAAATGATCTAGAATTAATGACATTACTGAAATCATACAATTTTGCAAGGAATCTTTTAGAGGCAGAGGTTTAGACTCCTCCTAGGGCACAAATCCTTCTGCATCATTTCTGACAAATGGTCACTCTGCTTCAGCTAACACACCTTCAGGGATGGAGTGTTCATTCAGTGTGTTCATTTATTCATTCAATGTTTATTTTGTGATGGTGCGATATTTGCCAGGACTGTCCTAAGTGCTAGAGACACAGTAGAGAGCAAGCAACAATAAGTAAATGAGGAATTACTCCTGTGATGAATGCTTTGGTTTTCTCATTCTGATTCCAAGCACATCTCTATTTCATATTCTCCCCCCAATTCTACCTACATTCTCTGATTGGCAAGTGAATTGAAAAAAATTTTAATCTAGATCTTTAAATTTTACTGTGTTCTACCACCTTCTTGGTTTTGACCTAGCATGTCAGCCAATCTGAATCAGGAATGAAGAATCAAGAAACCTCGACTGAAATTTTATGAACAGATTATGGAGAATGCAGACAGGGGATCTAGCAGATAGTAGACATGCTATAAAAGGAAAGGAACCCCCCCAAAATTATTTTTTTCTTTCCTAAGAGGACACAGTGCTAGATTCTGGGCCTGACAAAACCCAATCAGAAGTTGTAGCAGGGGTTTTGGATTTCTTTGTGATCACACAGCCTGAGGAAACAGTGCTCAAAGCTGAGGCCTTTGGCCTCTGATGTTGATGTTGGATCCTGAAGTTGACCCTGCTTTCACCACATCCAAGTGGTGATATTAACAATGATCCCAATCAGGTGATCAGGTGATATTTCATATAGGTGAACTAGGATAAAGGTGGAATTGCAAGGGGGTACAGGGGAGAAGTTAGGCAATGCAATGTCACATGATACAGTGCATAATTGCTTTGCTGAAATCAGTTTCTTAAGCAATTCAATCATTTAATTATTGCATTTTTATGTTTCAGCATTCGCTGTGTTCTGCTGTTCTGAGATCTCAGATGATAAAAGGTGAAAGGACATCCTTGGGGATATCGTTCCTTTCCTGTATCACCTCTCTGATAGTTCCAGTACAGTGGAAAGAGGAGTACCAGAGATGGAAATGCAGTGTAATTGTGCAAAATGAAATATGTGCATCTTGAATGTAGCTGTAATAAAATAACTCCTCAGAGAACAGATGTTATATAATTCATTCTGTGACTTTCAAAAGAGAAATGATGGGATTTACTGATGACAGTGTTGATATGTCTATCAACCCAACTGATCTCTGTCGCCAGTCCATGAAAGGTGTCACTGAGTTATCCCTTGTTGCCATCCTCAGAGTATCTCCATAATATACAGATTTCTCTGTGGTTTGCATGATTTTGCTTCTTCCTCAACATGCTGGGAGATCATAAATCTTTGGAAGGCTATCTCAGGATACAGTAAGCCGTTTTCTGTGGTCTTTAGACTATCCTATCCCTCTACCCATGAAATGTTGAGCCACAGTTCACTGCTTTCAAACACAAAAGCACATCTGGGAAATCTTGCCAATTCCACCCCTGCATAGTGGGTATAGGACCCTCTCAGAAGAATTCTTCCATATCTAAACCTCCAAACTTCCGCTTCAAGTCTTTGAGCCAGTATAATCATTTCTTCATTGGGGTTGAGAGATTAGGAGTAGAAGGAAAAACTCAAGGTCCTCTTCTCCTGCTTTTTTTCTTACATTTTTCATCGGTCTGTGAGCCATTTCCATTCTCCTTAATCCTTCAGCTTTTGAAACACAAAAGCTGAGAGGAAAATTTCCTTTACAATTGTTTTAATTCAGTGTCCTTTCCTGATCTTTGAGCCCAGCATGGCCAGTTGATATAATGGGGAAAGGTCCAAGAATTACAAAAAAAAAACCTGAAAAATATTTTTCAAAGGTGATTATGTTAAATATGATCCTGACAGTCTAGTTCTGTCACCCTTATCATGAGCTCTTCCCTCTTTGAGTATCCACTCCCAAACTGTAATGGGGAAAATAAGAGCAATGTTGTTGGATGATTTTTAAAACTGGGATCATGTGTTTAACATACAAATAAAATGGAAAATCTCTAAAAAGTTTAAAGAATAAATATATAGAGGAAGATGATAAGGCAAAGAGTATTTAAAACTAAAAATTATAGATAAAAATTAATTGTAGGATTAAAACATCTTAGGAAATAAAAATAAGACTAGGATAAATTGAATTTTAAAAGAATACAATGGTAACTATTACAAAAAGCTATCAGAGTGACCTAAAATATGAGAAAGAAAACAGAACAGCAATGGAATATATTCTTAATAAGTCATAAGTAGAAAAATAAAAAGAGGTAGCATTATTGCATCCTTAGCAGAAAATTGGGGTTGGAATACCTAGCTATCAAGTACAGTTTCTCAAGCTAGAGCACCTCTGCACTTCTAAAGAAGCTTGGGAAGTAAGAAACAGGAAACACACACTAGGGCCAAGAGCATGACATACTTGGATGGAAAGTTTTTTCTTGGCCTTCACTGAGAGCCTTATGTTTGTAGACATGCTTAGAAAGATGTCAAGCTGACTGTATTGCCCCCAAATTTTCCAGACCATGTGTGGACTTCAGTCTAAGAAGGATGTAGTATCAACAAATACTCACAAGCTTTGCTAAGGACCACTGGCCAGATTTGGAGTGCAGAGGTATGAGAGGGATGAAGATAGATTCCTCACACTTACTGAACTCAATATTAAATTTCAGACAAATTTATATTTTAAGTGTAAAAATTTAATTAATAGAGAAAAATGATTTAAGAACATAGACTCTATGATTATATTACCTAGATGTTAGTCTGGTCTGACTACAGACCCCACACCCCAAATGATTGTCACTCAGGGAACAATGCAGGGAGAGCGTCCTACAGTTTGGTGCTATCACAGTTCTGGCAGATAATGAGTATGACCCTACACAAGCTCAAGGTGACCCAGAATGGCCCAATTAACAAAACAGAAATCAAATCCTGCCACAACAGGCAAAGAGAGCCATCATGGACTGAAGGCAAACGCAACTCAGCCACAGTAGTAGGGTGCACACAACACAATAGGAGATAGCCCTGAAGTGCTAGGTTCTGGTGAACAGGGGACAATGCATTTCAGGACACTACAGAACTTCTACATAAAGTCACTATGTTCAAAAGGAAGGGATGTATCTGTCTTTGCTAACATAGAGAAACAAACACAGAGAATTAAACAAAATAAGGAGACAGAGTAATATGTCCCAAAGAAAATTATAGGACAAAATCATAGCAGGAGATCTAAACAAAATGGAGATAATAAGCCTGATAGAGAATTTAAAGTATTGGTTATAAAGATACTCATTGTACTTGGGAAAAGTAGAGGACCTCAGTAAGACTCTCAGCAAAGAGAAAATATAAAAAAGAACCAATCAGAGATGAAGAACTCAATAACTAAAGTTAAAAATATACTAGAGGGAATAAATGGTAAACTAGAGGAAGCAGAAGAATGGATCAGTGATCTGAAAGACAAGGTAATGGAAATCAAACAAGCGGAACAGGAGAAAGAGAAAAGAATAATAATAATAAAATGTGAAGAGATTAAGGGACCCCAACAACACTATCAAAGAGTAAAAAACAGGGACACCTCAGTGGCTCAGTCAGTTGAGCATCTGACTTCAGCTCAGGTCATGGTTTCACAGTTTGTGAGTTGAAGCCACACACTGGGCTCTGTGCCGACAGCTCAGAGCCTGGGGCCTGCTTCAGATTCTGTGTCTCCCTCTCTCTCTCTGTGTCCCTCCCCCACTTGTTTACCTCAAGAAGCAAGAAAAATCTCAAGTAAGCAACCTAGCCTTAATCGTAAAAGAGCTGGAAAAAGAACATAACTCAAAAGCAGCATACAAAAGGAAATAAAGATTAGAGCAGAAATAAATGGATATAGAAATTTTAAAAAATAATAATAGAATAGTTCAGTGAAACCAGCAGCTGGCTCTGAACCTCTACCAGATTCAAAAGAAAAGAAAACTCAAATAAAGTCAGAAATAAAAGAGAAGAAATAATGACTGACACCACAAAAATATAAAAGATTGTAACAGAATATTATGAAAAATTATATGCCAACAAACTGGACACCTAGAAGAAATTAATAAATTCCTACAAACCTAAAGCCTACCAAAAATGAAACAGGAATATATAGAGAACTTGAACAGACCCATTACCAATGATGAAACTGAATCAGTGATCAAAAAACAGCCAACCAGTGTGCCTGGGTAGCTCAGTCAGTTAAGCATCCAACTTGATGTTGGCTCAGGTCATGATCTCGTGGTTCGTGAGTTTGAGCCCCACATTAGGCTCTGCAGGGACAGTGTGGAGCCTGCTTGGGATTCTCGGTCTCCCTTTCTCTCTGCCCCTCTCCCGCCTCTCAAAAAAGAAAACAAACAAACAAAAAGAAGACCAACAAACAAAAGTCCAGGAACAAATGGCCTCATAGGTGAATTCTACCAAACATTTATTTATTTATGTCTTTATTTTTTATTTTCAGAGAGAGACAGAGTGTGAGTGGGGGAGGGGCAGAGAGGGAGAGAGACACAGAATCTGAAGCAGGCTCCAGGCTCTGAGCTGTCAGCACAGAGCCCAGCAGGGTCTCAAACCCATGAGCTGTGAGATCATGACCTGAGCCAAAGTCGGATGCTTAACTGACTGAGCCACCCAGGCACCCCAACCAAACTTTTAAAGAAGAATGAAAACCTATTATTCTCAAACTTTTCCACAAAACAGAATGGGAAGAAAATTTTTAATTCATTCTATGAAGCCAGCATTACCCTAATGTCAAAACCAGATAAAGACACCACAAGAAAAGAGAACTATAGGCGAATACTTCTGTACTTTACATCCCCTTCACCTATTTCACCCATCCTTCCCCACCCCCTCTAGCAACCATCAGTTTACCCTGTATATTTAAGAGTTTGTTTTTTGACTTGTCTTTTTTTGTTTCTTTGTTCATTTGTTTTGTTTTTTAAACTCCACATATGAGTGAAATCATATGGTATTTGTCTTTCTCTTGTCTCTTTCTCTAGCTCCACCACATCACTGCAAATAGCAATATTTTATTCTTTTTGATGGCCAAGTAATATTCCATTGCATATGCATACCATATCTTCTTTATCCATTCATCAGTCAAAGGACATTAGGGCTCCTTCCATAATTTGGCTATTGTTGATAATGCTGCTATAAACATTGGGCTGCTATAAACATGTCCCTTCAAATCATTAATATTTGTACCCTTTGGGTAAATACCTAGTAGTGTAATTGCTGGGTCATAGGGTAGTTCTATTTTTAACTTTTTGAGGAACCTCCATTCTGTTTTCCACAGTGGCTGCTGCACAAGTTTGCATTCCCAACACAACAATGTGTGCATGTTTCTTTTTCTCTACATCCTCACCAACAACTTGTTCTTTGTGTTGTTGATCTTGGCCATTCTGATGAGTATGAGATAATATCTCATTGTAGTTTTGATCTGCATTTCATTGATGATGAGTGATGCTGACCATCTTTTTACGTGTCTGTTCGCTATCTGGATTTGGAGAAACTATTCAAAAAAAAAAAAAAAGGAAGGAAAACTTCTAACATCAATCTAGTGGGCCAGTATCTTCTTAATACCAAAACCAGAAAAGACACCACGAGAGAGAGAGAACACTACAGGCTAATATGTCTCATGACTACAAATGCAAAAATCCTCAACAAAATATTAACAAACTGAATCCAATAATACATTTTAAAAAATCATATGCCACAATCAAGTAAGATTTATTCCCAGGACACAAAAGTGGTTTAACATTTGAAAAACAATCACCATGGTATGTCACATCAATGAGAGAAAGAAAAACCATATGATCATTTCAATAGATGCAGAAAAAGCATTTCACAAAGTATATCCGTTCAATACAAAAAACAAAAACAAAACAAAACAAAACAAAAAAACCTGACAAGCAGGTCCAGAGAGAATGTACCTCAACCTTATAAAGGCCTTATATGGAAAACCCGTAGCCAGCATCATAGTCAATGGTGAAAAACAGAGATCTTTTTCCCTTAAGGTCAGGAACAAGACAAAGATGTCCACTCTCACTTTTATTCAACATAGTACTAGAAGTCATAGCCACAGAAATCAGGTAATTAAAAGAAATAAAAGGCTTCCAAAGTGGTAAGAAAGGCATAAAACTCTCATTATTTGTAAATGACATGATATTATATATAGAAAACCCTAAAGACTTCACCAAAAAACTACTATAACTGATAAATGAATTCAGTAAAGTACACAAAATCAACGTACAGAAATCAGTTGCACTTTTATGCATTAAAAATGAAGCAGCAGAAAATGAAATTAAGAAAACAATCCCATTTACTATTACACCAGAATAATAAAATATCTAGGAATAAACTTCCCCAAAGAGGCAAAAGATCTGTACTCTGAAAACTATAAAATGCTGATGAAAGAAACTGAAGATGACACAAAGAAATAGACATCCCATGGTCATGGATTGGAAGAAAAAAATATTGTTAAAATGTTGATCTATACAGAGCAATCTACATGTTTAATGCAACTTCTATCAAAAATACCAATAGAATTTTTCACAGAATTAGAACAAACAATCCTAAAATCTGTATGGAACCACAAAAGACCCCAAATAGCCAAAGCAATCTGGAAAAAGAAAAGTAAAGCTAGAGGCAACACAATTCCATATTTCAAGTTATATTACAAAGCTGTAGTGATCTTGTTTAAATGTAGTAGAATCTGCAGGTATAATTATACCTTGAGCCCTAGAATTAATTAAGTCCACACAAGTTGGTCATGTGGTACACTTCAGCAGGTTTTCATTTAGAACCTATATTATAAGGGCACAAAAGCTTTGTTGTTTTTCTACTGCATAAAGTTTTTAGTAATTTTGGATTTCTAATTAGGTCAAATTGTAGATGTCTTTTTTTGGTAGTAACTGGCTATACTTTGAGGGAATTTTCCCTACTCTGTTTATATTTATAGGTTTATTCCTCCAGAGTCACAAATCTGTATTGTCAGTGTTAGGGGCCTCCCTCATTGCAATGGCTGCTCTGTAGAGTTTAAGGACCTCCTGACTTGAGCTGGGCTTGAATGAGTACACTATCTAAACCATGGGAACCCTGAGAAACAGGATCCTTGTTGATGACAGAGGCATAGGCGACAGCAAAAGCATAGCATTTTGTAGGGTGCTAGTGAGTAATCTGCTTTAGGAGTGTGGATTTCACATACCACATGGTGACTGTTCTTCCACCATACAAGCAACTGCCCAAAAGACCAGTATACTGAACAGAGTATCAATCTTTGTCCTGTGTTCTCTATCCAACACCAGGCTGAGGCACACAATCATAGTCACAGAATCAGAGTCATTTCCCTGATCCTAGCATCAGCCATAGCTTATCCTGAAATTGAAACACACAATTCAATCTGACATATAAATATTTATATATAGAGAGAAAGTTCTGGGCCAAGATGAACAATTCAGGGCCATGTTAAGGAGGGCTCCAATCTCAGATAGTCTCCCCAAATGCACGTTATTTAACCTTCTGACTTAGGACAGTTAAGTCTGTAGCGAAGGCTCCACAGGACTCAGCACATGCAACATTAGGCAATAGCTCAAACTATGAGCTTGTCACGGCTAGCAACATAGCTCAGAAAAGCATGTTAGCCAGAAAGAAGCAGCTCAGAGTTTGAGCTCACTACCCTGCAGAAGAGCAAATGAGCAAGCCAAAGCAAGAAAAGATCCCCAGTGGTGGTGGTCATTGCTGAGACACACTGCTTGCTGCATCAATTGTTGTCATCACACACCCTGTTGAAATGGGATGGACCTCTTACCCAAAATCCAATCAAATGTGAACCAATGATGTCATATATATACCAAGAGAGTATGAAAACATTTATTACTAACATAATGAGGCTTCCTAGAGAGAACATAAGCTCCATAAAGACAGACTGTTTTATCTGTTACTGAATCCACAGTTGCCTTTGTAAGGGCTCAATAAAAACAGGATAGATGCATAAATGAGAAAAACAACTGTAGTCCTTCATTCTCCTGCTGATCAAAATCAATTGCCCTTGACAGTACAGTGACTTCTTTTTATACCAGGAGGTCCCTAAACACAAGAAATCTAAGATGTCCTGGTAACAGCCATAGCTCATAGTTCATGACGACTCACTACTTTCTGTTGCCCCTGTTTGGAGTCCAGAACTTCCAATACTATAGGAACCCAGAACTGTAGAAACAGGAAGCATGAGGCCTCCAGTGGGTCATTAAAAGCATAATAAATAATTCTACCTCTAGGTTTCTCGACCAACGTAGACTTTGTGTTGGGATCATAGCACCATTTAGAGGTTTCTGATTTAATGCATATACTATATCATGAATAATGACAACCAATACCTGAGAAATGCTGCCTCCAAGCTGATGTTTCAACTAGGCCTTCAGAAAGCCATTCCAGTAGTCTATGAGGCCAACTACTTCTAGACTGGGTAGTAGATGATACAAAAAATGGGTATTAATCTCATGGGTCTATGCTCCACCCTCATTGCTGATAAATGAGCCCCTGGTTAGAGACCATGTTGTGTGGAATTCCACACAATTCTACCTATGGATGAGACATTCCATAAACTCCTAGATAGTGGTTCTGGCTGCGGATCTGTAGGCTGGAAAGGTAAACCCATACTTGGAATTAGGCATCCATCTCTGGGATAATAAATTATTACCCATTCTAGGAATGGAAGAAACCAAATGTAGTTTACTCGTCACAAAATGGCTAGCTGGTCTCCTTGAAGAATCATGCTACTCTTGGGATTCAGAATTTATAAGGATGGTATCTGAGCAACTGTACTGTTGGTAAATGAGAGATTCTTCGCTAAAAGACTAGAATGACCTAGTGAAAAACAGAGGGAGACACTACTGAAAAAAGAACTTTGAGCCAATCACGAGAAGATTTGGGATTTGCTTTGTATTTAGTGGATGACCTAAAATGCCGAATCTCTTGGATTTTTCCTAATTGAGCTAATAATACTGTTGCAGACGAAATGACACAAAGGACAAGACACACACAAAAGACAGACACAGACACAACTCCAGCCGGAGGAACAATTCTACNGGTTGGCACTTAAACCCATAACAATGCTGCTCCACAAGGCGAAATAACTCAGGTAAATGGCGACTAGATACCTTCACCCCGATGGAGTGGAGAAGTCCTTTGACTAGCTCCATGTATTGTGCCTTTGCTGATGGGGAATTCCCCATAATTTTCCTGAAAGTTCCCCTGCCTTGGACCTACAATCCCCGAGGGGTACTCACCCTTTCGGTTTCGTTCGCCCTCTGCCCCGCATTTGGACACCAGATGTTGCGGACGAAATGACACAAAGGACAAGACACACACAAAAGACAGACACAGACACAACTCCGGCCGGAGGAACAATTCTACGCAAGCCCCTCTTGCGGTTTATTTTATACCCGGTAACTGGATACAAACTGAAATCTACAAGATGCATTCCTTTACCAATTAAGGGCCAGTAGCCAAACACATTTCAAGGACAGGGGGGAGCAAAGGGAGGAAGCGACCACAACATGTTTACTAAGAGGCCTGCTCACAATTCCAGCCTCCTCCTTAATTCTAAGGAGGGCATGTTCCCTCGTTTGCGAGCAGACCATTAAACTTGGATATTGTGTGCAGGCCTCCTGGCAGAGCATCGTGTTTGCAGGCATGCTTTGCCCAGGCAGGGAGCCCCGTGTGCAGGCACATCCCCGCGTCCCTAACCACGCTTTCCTGTGGTCACTGTCGGGCTCCCACAAATACTTCCATCTTCACAGGACTCTCACGAAGACTTCTTTTAAGCTATTTAGTTGTATATTATGATTAAATTTATTCTTCTTAGCTTGGCCCAAAATATAAATGTGGATAATGACTGCCAAATTCATTATAGTGATTACCTCTGCAGGAAGAGAGGGGTGTAATCAGAGAGAAATTGTAGAGGATTTTAAATGTTTTTGGTACTGTTTTATTTCTTAATCTGGGTAATGGATATATGATAGTTCATTCACTGCATTATTCTTTATATATCTCCTTAGGGATATATTAAGTATTATATATTTTTAAAAAGCAAAAGGAGCAAATCGAATTCAACAGCACATAAAAAGAATTATCCCCCAAATTCAAGTGGGATTCATTCCTGGGTTACAGGGCTGGTTCAACATTCGCAAATCAATCAATGTGATACATCACATCAACAAAAGAAAAGATAAAAAACATATGATCCTGTCGATAGATGCAGAAAAAGCATTTGACAAAATACAGCATCGCTTCTTAATAAAGACCCTCAAGAAAGTCGGGATAGAAGGAACTTACTTAAACATCATAAAAGCCATCTATGATAAGCCCTCAGCTAACATCATCCTCAACAGAGAAAAACCAAGAGCTTTCCCCCTGAGATAAGGAACATGACAGGGATGTCCACTGTCACCCCTGTTGTTTAATATAGTGCTGGAAGTCCTAGCATCAGCCATCAGACAACAAAAGGAAATCAAAGGCATCAGAATTGGCGAAGAGGAAGTCAAACTTTCACTTTTCGCAGACGACATGATACTCTACATAGAAAACCTGACAGACTCCACCAGAAGCCTACTAGAACTGATCCAAGAATTCAGCCAAGTTGCAGAGTACAAAATCAACGTGCAGAAATCGGTTGCATTCTTATACACCAAAAATGAAGCAACAGAAAATCAAGAAACTGATCCAATTCACAATTGCACGAAAAAACCATAAAGTACCTAGGAATAAACTTAACCAAGNTAAAGAAACAAATGTCCAAAGTTTAATATAAATTATAAATTGCAAAAGAAAAAAACTATATTGTGATCAATAATTATGCTTCAATTGAGTTATATATCTGCCAATTGGGATTCTTTGAAGAATATACCAAACCACTATTCAACTCATGTAAGTCTTATCTGAAAAAAATGAGTTTTCATTATACCAATTCAAAAATATTCAACATAATGAATTCATGATTGAAAAGAAATGCTATTGATAAAAAGCAAATGAGAACTATTTCCAGAAAAAAAAATTTCATAGAAACATTTGATTCTCCATTTTTTTATTATTTTATTTTATTTTATTTTAGAAAGAGAGGGGGCACACATGAGCAGGGGAGAAAGGTATAGGGAGAGAGAGGAAAAAAATCTTAAGCAGGCTCTGGGCTCAGCACAGAGCCCAACACAGAGCTCTGTCCCTTAACCCTGGGTCATGACTTGAACCAAAATCAGGAGTCAGACACTCAACCAACTGAGCCACCCAGACACCTCATGGTTTTCCATTTTTGAAACCTGTCTTAGAACTTACATGTTAAGAGACTTTAGAAGAGTACTTTATTGAGAAAGTAGAAAATAAACTAATAATTCTGCTTAGGATTCTGGGCCCATAAGCACATAATCTGATGTGTAAGAAGAAATGTATTTGTCCAGAAATTTTGGGGTAATCTGAATTTTTAGGCCAAAGAGGTAAGAATTGGAAGCTATCTGAATCACTTGGACTAGTAAGCTATTTGTGGTTTCCAAATTAGCTAATGTGGTATATTGTTACAGACACTAGGCGCCTTACCCAATTCATTTATGAAGAGTCGATAAGTGGCAGGGTCAGCAAAAACAAACAAAAAACAAACAATCCAGTTTAAACTATAATTTTCCATTCATTTATTTGGGATAACGGACACACCCATTACTACCTCCCTCTTTTGTACTTCCATAGATGATAACTATTGATTCCAAACACACATACTCAGCTAACTCTTGTAAAATAAGATCACAAATATTTTATTTATTTTTTAAAAGATTTTATGTTTATTTATTTTTCAGAGAGAAAGAGAGGGAGTGTGGTGGAAGGGCAGGTAGAGACGGAATCCCAAGCAGGCTCTGCACCATCAGCACAGAGCCCAGTGTGGGGCTCAAATCCACAAACCATGAGATCACGACCTGAGCTGATATCAACAGTCATATGTCCAACCAACTAAGCTACCCAGGCTCCCTAAAATCACCAATATTTTAAATAATCCATATTTTAAATAATCCTCATAAACTACTTCACTGACCACTTAAGCATTCATACAATATTCATATGACTCATTCCTTCCATAGACAGTATAATCCTCTGGTTCAACAGCTTTCAAATAAAGACAGTATTTAAGAAGCAAAGGATACAACATGACAGCATTTAAGAAGGGAAGAATACAATATGATAGGGAGATCCTAAACTCATCTCCTCCCACAGACACACCAAATCTACAGCCACACATGGATCATTTCCCTCGAAAAAAAGATGGAAAAACTGAAAACTAGATGAAATGCTCTATACAACAAAGGATAAAAGGATCTCATTGCAATGGGGAGAAGAGGCAGAGACACAGTCTTCCAAAAACCCCACCCATGCTGCAGTGATATGCAATAAGGATGGATATCATGAGACAAGCACTTGTCAGAGAAGCAAAGGGTTGGTACCCTACATCAGGCACGTCAGCCACTGGGATTTGTACCAGCACCAGGGAGATGAGACCCCAGAATGTCTAGCTTCAAAAACCAACCAGGGCTGAAAGTAGTCTCCTAACTGCTATAGGAAACTGTTATTTCCCTCTTAGAAGGCTCATGTATGGTCTTGCTCACCCTAAGATCCAGCAAAAAATCAGCAGATTCAAAAATGCCTAGAAAATATGTGAGGGAGATTAATTTATTAATCTGGGGTCATCAGCTGGAGGGACAGGGGCCAGCTGAGACATTCCCCAGAGATGGAGACACTGACAGATGCCATTGTTGCACTCTCCACAAAACCGGCTAGCACAGGTGAGCAAGCCTGGATACAGTGCACTTCCATGGCCTTTCTGGGACAGGTGTGGGTGAGCAGTTACAGTACTTGTGGCCAGGGGCCACAAGTGATTGCAGTGTTCCCCTTTTCCCTAGCTGGAGCAGGAAATCTGTTGGTACCTAGCTAAAGTCTTTGAGCATAGGCAGTTCTGACACTTCCCTGCTGGATCAAAGCTGGCAAGCACAAGCAGTCCAGAATTGTTCTACTCCCAGCCTAAAGCCTGTGTGCACACATAAACAAGGCACCTCCTTGCTGCAACGCTGAGGCCCACAGATACATGGAGTCAAAACATGTTTCCGCTGCCTTTCTGAAACCTATGAGCATGCCCTGCCCGCTACACTCTGCCTAGTTAAAACCAACAGGCACACACAATCAAAACAAGGGATGCTCCTCAACCACCTGTTCTTTGTGGCCAAGAGGGAAGGCATTCCAGAGCTCTACAAAGTTGTAACAATCAGAAGTATAGTTCTTGGCAGACTACCATCCCTAGGGCACTGTACAGACAACAAACTGAAACACAACCCCAGTACTCCTGTGAAAAAGGCCTATTTATTTCATCTGGTACTCTAGCTTGACGGACAGGCTTAAGGTTTCTTATACATGTAGAGGCTAAGAAGGCCTTCTCAGGGAATATAAGCAGGAAAACATCATTCTTATGTAACTCAACAAGATTTCCCAGAAAAGAGCTTATACACTTGTCTAAAGTCCTGATTCTTACAACTATCACCTAGGGAACGCCTCTGGACATTCTGGTCTGGAGGCCAACAGAGATTAAAATTGTAGCTCTACTGATCTAAACTTATTAGCATACTTTTAAAAGTGCTGCCTGAGGGTCTGGCTTCCAATCAGCCTGAAATTAGTGCTAATAAAATTCAGCCCCTGGGTCACTGACAGGTCTTGGCACACTCACAACAATGGGGGGCATATCAAGAATAAATCAGGTGAGGGGCACCTGGGTGGCTCAGTCAGTAGGGCAGCTGACTTTGGCTCAGGTCATGATCTCACGGTTTGTGGGTTCAAGCCCCGCATCGGGCTCTGTGCTGACAGCTAGCTCAGAACCTGGAGCCTGTTTCAGATTCTATGTCTCCCTCACTCTCTGACCCTCCCCTTCTCATGCTATCTCTCTCTCAGAAATAAATAAAATGTTTTAAAAATTTAAGAAAAAAAGAATAAATCAGGTGATTCAGACAATCACAAAAGTTTGAGAAACAGAAAAGGGATAGCCCAAGGTTAAACAAGAAGGTGCATCACAGAAACAAGGCAGGTCCTTCAACATTGAGAAGGTAGCTGTTTCACCTCGTACAGAAACATAGATGTTAATAAAAATGAGAAAACAGAGAAATATTCTCCAAACACAAGAGCAAGACCAAACCTCAGAAAAAGACCTTAATTATATAAAGATAAGTAATCTACCTAATAAAGAATCAAAGAAATGATGCTCACCAATCTCAAAAGAAGAATGGCTAAACACAGTAAGAACTTCAACAAAGAGATAAGAAACATAAGTATCAAACACAGCTGAAGAATACAAAAACTGAACTGAAAAACACACTATAAGGGTTCAAAAGCAGACTGGATGAGGTAGAAAAATGGATCTGTGAGCTAGAAGATAAAGCAATGAAACTCATTCAGACAGAGCAGCAAAAACAAAAGGGGCATTTTTCAAAATATAGAAAACTTAAGGGACCTCTAGGATAACATTCACAATAAGGGCCCTAGAATAAGGAGAGAGAAGGGGCAGTAAATTTACCTGAAGAAGTAATAGTTGAAAATTTCTCTAATCTAAGGAAAGAAACAGACATCCAGATCCAGGAAGCCCATAGAGTTCCAAATAAGATTAATTCAAAGAAACCTACACCAAGATAAATTATAATTAAAATGCCAAAAATTAAGAATAAAGAGATAAATTTAAAAGCAGCAAAGGACTTGTGGGGATGAGCACTGGGTGTTAATATGGAAACCATCTTGACAATAAACTATTTTAAAAAAATAAAATAAAAAGATTACAAGGGAAAAAATAAATAAAAATAAATAAAAATAAAATAAATAAATAAATAAAATAAAAGCAGCAAAGGAAAAATAAATTGTTATATACAAGGGAAACTCCATAAGGCTGTCAGCAGATTTCTCATTAAAAACTTGCAAACCAGAAGGGAGAAGAATTAACGTATTCGAAATGGTGGAAGGAAAAAGTTTCCAGACAAGAATACTCTACCTGGCAAGAATATTATTTAGAATTGAAAAACAGATAAAGTGTTTTCCAGACAAGCAAAAGCTAAAAGAAATCATATTAAACCAGCCATACAAGAAATATTAAATGACCTTATTTAAGCTGAAATAAAATGGTACTAATTAATAACAAGAAACATGCAAAAGTAAAAGCTCTCTGGAAAAGATAAGTATATACTAAAAGGAGTGGATTAATCACTTGTAAATTTACTAAGAAGATTAAAAGAGAAAGTAGCAAAATTAATTAAAACTACAGTAGTTAGGGGTGCCTGAGTGGCTCAGCTGGTTGAGCGTCGAACTTTGGCTCAGGTCATGATCTCACAGTCTGTGGGTTCAAGCCCCACATCAGGCTGTGTGCTGACAGCTCAGAGCCTAGAGCCTGCTTCAGATTCTGTGTCTCTCTCTCTCTCTGACCCTCTCCTGCTTGCTTTCTATCTGTCTCTCAAAATAAAATAAAGACATAAAAAAAATTTTTTTAAACCTACAGTAGTTAAGGTATACATAAAATTTAAAAAGTGCAAACAGTGACATCAAAAACATAAAACAGGGGCACCTGGGTGGCTCAGTCAATTAAGTGTTGGACTCTTGATTTTAGCTCAATCATGATCTCTCAGTTGTGAATTCAGCCCCACATTGGACTCCATACTACATGTGGAGCCTGCTTAAGATTCTCTCTTTCTCTCCCTCTGCCCACGCCCCCCTCACCTCAATGTCTCTTAAAAAATAAAAAATAAAAAAACATAAGGGTTACCTGCGTGACTCAGTCAGTTAAGTGTCTGACTTGTGATTTTGATCATGATCTCACAGTTTGTGAGATCAAACCCCATGTCTGGCTGCATGCTGACAGCACAGAGGCTGCTTGGGATTCTCTCCCTCTCTCTCTGCCCCTCCCCTGCTTGCTCTCTCTGTCTCTCTCAGAAATAAATAAACCTTAAAAACAAAAACACATAAAATATGTGGGGGAGAGTAAAAATGTAGTTTTGAAATGTTTTCAAATTTAAATTGCTATCAACTTTAAGAAGACTACTATATGCATAGAAAGATATATGTAAACCTCAGTGTAAACACAGAGCAAAAACTTATAACAAGTACACAAAAGAAAATGAAAAAGGAATCTAAACATAACACTATAGAAAGTTGTCAACAACTGGGAAGAGAGAAAGAGAAGGAGAGAACAAATACAAAAAAAAGCCAGAAAATGACTTAAAAATGGCATGAGCAAGAGGTTGGGCACAGAGGGCAGTCACAGTGGGTGGCAGCAGCAGAATGTTGGCTATAGTAGTGTTTAGCCTAAAGGGAAAAACTGATAGCAATACAATAATAAGTAAGGAATGTTAATACTCCATTTATATCAATAGATAGATCATCCAGACAGAAAATCAGTAAAGAAGCACTGGCCTTAAGTAACACACTAGACCAAATGAACTTAATAGATATATACAGAACATTCCATCCAAAATCAACAAAATACACATTCTTCTCAAATACAGATGGAACATTCTCCAGGACAGATTGCACATTAGGCCACAAAACAACTCAAGCAGACTGAAATCATATCAAACATCTTTCCAACCACAATGGTTTGAAACTGAAAATCAATTACCCCTCCTCAAAAAAAAACACAAAAAAACAAAAAACTGAAAAAACTACAAAAACATAAAAATTAAGCAGCATGTTACTGAACAATGATTGAGTCATATTAGAAATTAAAGGAGAAAACAAGGGCACCTGGGTGGCTCACTCGGTTGAGTGTCCAGCTTCAGCTCAGGTCATGATCTCATGGTTTGTGGGTTCGAGCCCCGCGTCAGGCTCTGTGCTGACAGCTCAGAGCCTGGAACCTGTCTTCAGATTCTGTGTCTCCCTCTCTCTCTGATCCTCCCCGGCTCATGCTGTCTCTCTCTCTCAAGAATAAATAAAACATTAAAAAAAAGAAATTAAAGGAGAAAACAAAGAATATCTAGACACAAATGAAAATAGAAATATACGAAAATCGAAGAGATGCAGCAAAAGCTCTTCTAAGAGCAAAGTTCATAGCAATACAGACCAACCTCAAGAAACTAAAAAATCTCAAATAAACAATTAACTTTACACCTAAGGAAACTAGAAAAACAACAAAGCCCAAAGTTACTTTGTAAAAGGAATGAAATAATAAAAGATCACAGAGGAAATAAATGAAATAGAGACAAAAATATAGGGAAAAAATCAATGAAATTAAGAGCTCTGAAAAATAAACAAAATTAGCATGTCTTTACTAAACTCAGAAAAAACAGGTAAGGATCAAATAAATAAAATCAGAAATGAAAAAGGAGAAGTTACAACTGATATCACAGAAATACAAAGAACGGCAAGAGACTACAATGAACAACTATACACAAATTGTACAACCTAGAGGAAATGGGTAAATTCCTAGATATTTACAATCTTCCAAAACTGAATTATGAAGAAATAGAAAATCTGAAAGGATGATTACTAGAAAGGAGATTGAATCAGTAATTAAAAACTTCCCAACAAAAAGTCCAGGACCAGAAATTTTCATTGGTGAATTCTAAAAAACATTTAAAGAATTAATATATCCTCCTCAAACACTTTCAAAAAAATAAAGAAGAAGGAAAGCTTCCAAATTCATTTTACAAGACCAGCATTACCCTGATACCAAAATCAGGATAGGAAACTACAAAAAAAGAAAAATACAAGCCAATATCTCTAATGAACATCGCTGCAATAATCCTCAACAAAACATTAGCAAACTGAATTCAATAATACATTAAAAGGACCACACACCATGATCAAGTGGGATTTATTCCAGGAATGCAAGGATGTTTCCACATCTGCAAATCAATTGTGATACATCCCATTAACAAAATGAAAGATAACAATAACAGGATGGTCTCCATAGATGCAGAAAAAACATTTGACAAATTTAAACTTCCATTTAGGATAAAAACTTTCAACAAAGTGAATATAAAGAGAACATATTTCAACATAATAAAAACTATATATTACAAACCCACAGCTACTATCATACTCAACAATGGAAAGATGAAACCTATTCCTCTAAAATCAGAAACAAGACAAGGATTTTCACTTTTATTCAACAGTACTGGAAGACTAGCCACAGCAATTATGGCAAGAAAAAGAAAGAAAAAGTCATCCAAATTGGAAAGGAAGAAGTTAAGCTGTCACTATATATAGGTGACATGATTGATACCGAGTAGAGAAATCCCTAAAAATACCACCAAAAAACTGTTAGAATAATTAAATTTAGCAAAGTTATAAGATACAAAATTAATATACAAAAAATCTGTTGTGTTTCTATACACTAATAATGAACTACCAAAAGGAGAAATCAAGACAACTATCACATTTCCAATTACATCAAAAAGGATAAAATATCTAACAGTAAATTTAACCAAAGAGATGAAAGACATGTACACTGAAAACCATACACATTGATGAAATAAATGGAAGACACAAAATGACAAGATAATTCTATGTTCATGGGTTGAAAAACTTAATAAAATGTCCATAGTACCCAAAGGAATATACAGATTCAATGCAATAACTATGCAAACTCCAATGGCATTTTTCACAGAACTAGAATAATTCTGAAATTTGTATGAAACCATAAAAGATCCCAAAAAGCTAATGAGAAAGAATAAAGCCAGAGATATTATACTCCTTGATTTCAAACAATATTACAAAGCCATAGTAATGATAGATAAATGGATATACAAACTATGATACATGCATACAGTGAAATATTATTCAGGCTTAAAAAGGAAGGAAATCCTGATACATACTACAACATGGATGAGTCTTGAAGACATTATGCTAAGTGAAATAAGTCATTCATAAAAGTACAATTAATGAATTATTCCACTCATATGAGGTACCTTAGAGAAGTCAAATTATAGACAGTGAAAGTAAAATGGTGGCTGCCAAGGGCTGGGAGGAAGGAGGGAAAGGCAGTTAGTGTTCAGTGGGTAAGCAATTTCAACTTAGAAGGAGGAGAAAAGTTCTGGAGATAGACTGTGGTGATGTGAATAGAAGTACAATGTGAATGTACTTAATGCCACTGAACTACACACCTAACAATTTTATAATATGTATATTTTATTACAAATTTTAACAATGTCCTCTTTATTGGTAGCCTTCCCTTCTTTGTGTCATCTTCTTCACTTTTTTTCTTTCTTTCTTTTTTTATTTTTTTAACATTTATTCATTTTTAAGAGACAAAGACAGAGCATGAGTGGTGGAGGGGCTGAGAGAGAGTGACACACACAGAATCCAAAGCAGGTCCCAGGCTCTGAGTTGTCAGCACCCAGCCTGATGCGGGGCTCAAACCCATGAACCATGAGATCATGACCTGAGTCAAGGCCACCCAGGCGCCACTCATCTTCCCCACTTTTCTACTAGTATCCCATTCATCTTGTTAATCAAAGTACTAGAAATCTAATTTTTGTCTCAAGGCCTGCTTCTGGGGGATCCCAAACTAAGACAGCTGACACTAGAAATAGTCCCAGGAAGCAGATCCTAAGGATAGGGTTCTGGAAGTGAAGCACTTGCCAACAAGATGGTAGAAGGATATCATTATGGGCTATAGTTAAAATGGACCCCCAGGGGGGCACCTGGGTGGCTCAGATCATGATCTCATGGTTCAGTGGGTTCAAGCCCAGTATCAGGCTCTGTGCTGACAGCAGGAGCCTAGAGCCTGTCTTCAGATTCTGTATCTCCCCCTCTCTCTGACCCTCTCCTGCTCACGCTGCCTCTCTCTCAAAAAAATAAACATTTTTTAAATTTTTTTAAAAATGGACCCCCAGGGATCCCTGCCTCCTGGTATTCATACCCCTGTGTAATCCTCTCTCCTTAAATATGAGCTAGACTTACTGATTCAATTTTAAAAGCAGAAGTGATGAGATACCACTTCTAAAATGGGTTCTAAAAGACCATGCCTTTCATTGTGGGATCTTCTCTCTTAGACTGCTTGTTCTAGGAGAAGCCAGTTGTCACAGCATGAAGCGTTCCTGTGGAGAAGACCCAACTTAGTTTGGAAGTATATCTGCTGAGGTCTGTCAACAGTCATGTGAATAAAACTAAAAGAAGATCCTTCCTGAGTCAAGCTTTAAGACCAATACTAACCAATACCTCAATTTGTCGGGAGATCCTGAACCAAAGCACTCAGCTAAGCTGTTCCCACATTCCTGACCACAAAACCTCTGAAAACATAAATGTCTGTGTTTCAAGCTGCTAAACAACAGATGAATAGTACACTGGTGATAAGTGGAGCAATAATCCCCCTTGACATTCTCTTGTAATACAATTACTAAGTCTCCTGTGGTAAATTGGGAGGGGATTCAGAAGGCAGGAAATGTACTGCCTTGTGCAATATCATTAGCGCCTGAGAGAAAAAATGGCAATGGTAATTATAAGAACTGTGGGTTGAGTTGGGTTAAGTGTCATTAATATGGCGAAGGAAAAACAGAACAACAAGCTTGAATCAACCAGTCACCAACTAACAGCATAACTGAAAACCACAAAACTTCTATGACAGCTTTGAATTTTCCCTTTATCTCCTCTGGTTACTTTTGCTGTAAACAGATTAGGCTAAACATCAGACCCAGGATATGATTATTAGCTAAACTACAGATAAGGTTGCATCTATAGTCCTCCTTTAATCTCCAACACTAAAATCAGGGCCCTGATCAGGAAGGGGTGAAATCTTAAAACTGTATGGGGAGTATCTTCAGCTCTTGAACCATAAGATTGTGCTGAACCTAGAAGCCTAAAGAAATGGTCCATTCCTCACCACCACGGGGTAGCAGTCTCTCCCTGCCTGGAGACCACAAGGAGCCTTATTAAGGTGAATGCTCATACAGTGATACTTATCTTCCTTCCCTTAGTGACTTCCTGGCTATAAATGAGTTCAAGTTGCAGCTTGCCTAGGAAAACAATTCACCAAAACCACCACAGGACAGAGCTCATACGTACCAGCAAGAACTGATAAAATATGTTGAAAATAAATCATGAGTATAGTGGAGCAAGGTAGCAGAATATAAGAAGCAATTGAGGGTAGGGCTGAATTTAGCTTAGAATTTGTAAAAAGTGCCCTAATTGGATACTGTAAGGATTGTTGAGTTTGACTGAGATAGATTATGTAAAATGGCAAAATAAATAAGGGCAGGGGGAGGGATCAGGGAGTCAGTGCAATCTATGAAAATATCCAGCAACTTAATAACTATACTGACTTGCCCAAGTTCAGGAATGCCAAAGCCAGTTTCTCTATTTTATTGTCTTCTATGACACCAAACTTAGCTCAAGCTAAAGTTCAAATGTGCATTATTGGGCATACTCAAAGCATACAAACTTAAACAAAGATCCTTGCCTTTGTCCTTGGCTATACTTCAGCCAGGACTCAATTGGGACATAGAAACCATACCAGTTCATAAAGAAATTGTTAGGTAGCAATAAAGTTGTTTGCCGGGTAACCAAAAAGGCAAGAAGAGAAGACTACACTGTAATAAAGATAACAGTTGCAATAAACTGCTACAATCCTTAGGATTGAGAGAACAAAAGGACAATTTTGGAATTATTAAAAGTTAAGAGAGGGGCCCAGCAGACCTGAAACTCAGATCTCCGAGGAGGCAGCTCAAGCTGGCTGGTGTCATTGAGGGTCCATCATGGGCTACTTTTGCAAGGACTGGGAAAACTTCTAACTGGATTGAGCTGCTGCTATGAGATGACATTGCTGCTACTGGGGTGAAGGAATGATGCTGGGGCGATAGTCATAGGAAATGCAAACATCCAAGAATAAAACAGAAAACTCACTGGGCATAAACAGTCTTCTCTCCTCCCTCCCAGTCTCTTCTCCTCCACAACCCCACCTATTAGCAGAGAATAACATGGAGTCAGTAGGCAAAGCAGAACTGCAGTTTACAAGAGTCCCAGCATCACACAGCCAAGTATAAAATGGGGGGTGGAGTTGAGAGAAAATAGCTTAATAACTTGTATACTGGAGGGACAAACAGTAAACAAGACAGATGCCAACAATCTGCCCACCATGAGTTATGCACTTGCAATCTTGGTGCGTTTTTGTGTGTATCCAGAGATATTCTAGTCACATCCCTTTGGGTTTCTAAGCAGGAAGCCACTTTCTATCAGATAAAGCCTATTCCCAAATATCAAAAATATACAAAGAACTTGTACAACTCAACACCCCAAAAAGCAATATTCCAATTAAGACTGGCAGAACACATGGGACACCTGGATGGCTCAGTTAGTTAAATGCCTGACTCTCAATTTCAGCTCAGGTCATGATCTCACAGTTCATGGGTTCAAGCCCCATGTCATGCTCAGTGCTGGCAGGGAAGAGTCAACTTGGAATTCTCTCTCTTCCCCTCCCCCACAAGTATGCGTATGGTCTCTCTTTCCCAAAATAAATAAATAAGCATTAAAAAAAAAAAACTGGCAGAAGACATGAACAGACTTTTCTCCAAAGAAGACATCCAGATGATCAACAGACACATGAAAAGGTACTCAACATCATTCACCATCAGGGAAATACAAATCAAAGACTACAATGAGATATCACCTCATACCTGTCAGAATGGCTGAGAGCAACAACACAAGAAATAAGTATTGGTGAGGGCGTGGAGAAAAAGGAATCCTCTTGCACTGTTGGTGGAAATGCAAACTAGCACAGCCACTGTGGAAAGCAGTATGGATGTTCCTCAAAAGTTAAAAATAGAACTACCTTATGATCCAGTCATCACACTACCAGGTATTTATCCAAAGAATATAAAAACACGAATTCAAAAGTATATATATGCACCTCTATGTTTATTGCAGGTATTTTTTAATAGCCTAATTATGGAAGCATCACAAGTGTCCATTGATAGATGATGGATAAAGAAGATGTAGTATATATGTACAATGAAATATTACTCAGCCATAGAAAAGAGTGAAATCTTGCCATCTGCAACAACATGTATGACTAGAGACTATAATGCTAAGTTAAGTAAGTCAGTCAGAGAAAGACAAATGCCGTATGATTTCACTCATATGTGGAATTAAACAAAACAAATGAACAAGAGGAAAAGAGAGAGAGAGAGAGAGAGAGAAACCAAGAAACAAACTCTTAACTGTAGAGAACAGACTGATGGCTACTAGAAAGGAGGTGGGTGGGGGGATGGGTGAACTAGCTCATGGGGATTAAAAACTACACTTAACCATGATGAGCACTGAGCAATATATAGCATTGTTGAATCACTGTATTATACACTTGAAACTAATATAACACTGTATGATGACTATACTTGAATTAAAATGAAAAACTTAATTATATTAAAAATTTAAAAAAAAAGCTATGCCCAGGCACAAGCAATTAGAGGTGCAGCATGTGACAGGCCTTTGGTGTTCCCAAAGAATTTTGCAGAAGTGCCATGCCATTGGAAAATGCTGCTAGGGGTTCCACTTACACAGAAGTAACCACATCAAAGAGAAGGTAGTGGGGAAAGAGAACATAAGTAGAACCACCACCCCAGGTGCACACACACAGATATATAAACACACAATTACATACAGTAGGAACACTGTATTTGGTAATACAGTAGCTAAGGTCTCCAAATACGAAACATTTTCCAAAAATATGTGGCAAGGGTACCGAGCAAAACCCCAAACCAGCTACTCAAAGTGTGGACAGTGGATCAGTACAAGGCCCAGGCACTCTTTACTATGAGCCCATAATAAAGTAAATACCAAAACTGAGAGTAAACATTTAGAAACTTCTGTAGCAAACTGGCAGAGTACTTTTATATCTTTTGAATCTAATAATAAAAATTAGGGTTTATTCTTGTCTTTGTCTTTATTTCCTATTTTATTTTTCTAACAACTGATATTTATATTTTTTACAAAGAAGTACCAGTCTACAATGGACTGAAAATATAAACAAAAGTCATCCTTCACCATGGATAACTTGAGAAACACTATCCTAAACCAGCAACTTGGTCCAAACTGAATGGAAGACTCATTAACTGGCATGGCTTGGCCCCTGGGTATTGTCAGCTAGTGCTCCATGTGCATGCTCCATGGCCCAGGGAGCCTCCTGGGAGAGAGAGTAGCTAGACAAGTTGAGGCCGGTGGACTGACTTAGGACCAGGAAGCAGTGACACCTCCGTCCAGGCAGTCTGCCAAAAGAAGATGCTAAAACTAAGGAGGGAAAGTAACAGTGCTCATGACCACAAGTAGGACACAGCGCCACACAGCTCTTCATCAAGAAATCTTCTAAGCAGCTGCTTGACATTTGCAAGGGGTCAGCCACTGTTTGCCATGAATACCCTGATGACCTCAAAAACCAGGGATGTTTTTGTAAATGTGTTCTTTCCAGCATCCTAGATTTTTCTCATGATAGCTAGAGTGCCAGAGATAAATTGAGACAGTACACATATCAGGAAGAGGACACTTGAAGAGAATAAAGGCCATAATCAAAAGATAAATTATAGCGGTGTCTGGGTGGCTCAGTTGGTTAAGCGTCCAACTTCGGCTCAGGTCATGATCTCACGGTTCACGGGTTCGAGCTCCACATCAGGCTCTGTGCTGACAGCTAGCTCAGAGCCTGGAGCCTGTTTCAGATTCTGTGTCTCCCTCTCTCTCTGACCCTCCCCTGCTCTCTCTCTCTCTCTTTCTCTCAGAAATAAATAAAACATTTTTTAAAAAGATAAATTTTATATATATATGTATGTATATATACATACATATATATGTATGTATATATATATACATATATATATATGTATATATATATAGTAACTTACCTGGCAAATGATGGATTGAACCACCCCAACTCATGTTTAAAACAAAGATGTACTATTTATGTAATTTTTAAAAAATAATTAAAAATTTAAGTCTTTAAGACTCTATAGCATGCTCTTAACTAAAATCTATAAGTCTTTACTCACCTCATAAGTGTTTTTCAGACGGGTTCAAATCCTCTGGACTGTACCATCCCTCCTTATAAAGTAATGTTTCCAGTTGCAATTATCTTCACTAATCCAGCAGACATTCTCATCAATTACTTGTCTTAATGCATGGACCCAGTCTTTGGGAGTTTCTGGCAGTCTCACAGATTATATTTAAACCCAGAAGTGGCCATGGATCTGTAAACTGCATGATGGCTATATACAGATCTAAAATTATAAGTCCTTAACAGGAAAGAATTTTTAACAAGACATGTTTTTTAACGTTATTAACGCTCATGGTACAAAGGCCAAATTTGACCCTTCCCTACTGAAAGATGGTTCAGGTTACAGGTAGTGCTAAGCCTAGCCATTCAACATTCAAGAAACAAATTGTGTGTATAAGACTGTCTGTCAGGCATGGTTGGCAGCTCGTGTGCATATGAACAAATCAGACATGGTCTTTCACCTTGGCAGGACTTACAGTCTCAAGGAGAGATATATTAAACATGTCAACTCACAAATAAATACATAATTACAAATTGTGATATTTTACAGAGGATAACTGGCTGCTATGAGCCAAAATAAAAAGAACAGAATGAATCTATTTTAGATTGAAAGACAGGTTTTAAATACTAAGGTGAGCTGTAAATACTAACACAGCAGTGCCTGTTTATAATAGGCCTAGATATAAGGTTTGTATTTGTACTCTTTTCAAAAATATAGCATTTATTGTCTTTTGTGGTATGTTCTGTGATTTTTTAGGTTTTTATTATTTGGCTTGGTAGCCATGCTTTGTTTCTAACATTAGCAGGACATAGAGCTTGAGCTTTAATTCTCATTTTATAGTTCATTAATATTGAACAAAATGTATAGAATGTTTAACAACTCAGTATCTCTTTCTGTGGTCTCTTTAGGACTCTGAGCTTCGTTTTCTCTGGAAGAAAAAGACCGATGTGGACTCTGCTTCACAGCAGTTCAGGTCCATACCGCGCATGAGTCCTGTTACAGCCTGAGATGCAGCCAGAACTTGCATGGGAAGCCGGTGTTAAAGAATTACGGCAATTCCATTCAAATCCTACACACTATATTCATCCTAGAGAACACAGGAGATGAAAGAGGTACAACTAAACACTGTTAGCTTTAAAAGTGAAGGTTCAAAGTGCAGTGAAGGAAGAGTAGAGGGTGTTCTTAGAGTGTAACACAAGCGGCCCTCACTCAATCTGAGAATATGGGCAACCCAGAACAAGGGATGCTTAAGCTGAAATCTGGAGAACAAGAGTTATATTTGCCTGGTGTCCCAATGCAAAAATATTATATGTTATTATGAATTATCATATAGACACTCATCTGAAGATGGAAAAACATTCTCCTTTTTCTAACAAGGACCTATTAACTCCATATAATGTTTACTAACTTAACAACAATGAAAGTAAAAGGGACACTATCCTAAAAGTCACAAATCTATTTACAGGCATTGGCAAGAGAAGGGAAACTGCAGAGCCCAAATTTTATCAAACAACGTGAAACTTTACAGAGCAGCAGCTAACCCGAAAAACAACAACAACAAAAAAACCCATGAACTTTGAATTCAAACAGACTTCAAATCAAATCCCCACTCTCTTAGTTAATAATTGTTCAGAATCAGATAGTATGAACCTTGTTAATTGGAAACACATTACCTACCTTACAAGGCTGTGAGAGAGGATGAAATCAGTAACAAAGTGCCTAACATTCACTAGGCATTCAATAAGGGTTAGCTTCTTCCCACTAAATAATTATTTTTAATTTAGTTAATAATTTAAATACCAAACAAGAATTATAATAGGAACAAACTCCTATGACTCTCTTGGAAATGTCTGAATTAGTCTTCTTGTGCACATAATTAGAGAAAGCCTGTTATAAGACTCAGCAACCAGAAACTCAGAAGTTATTAGGGTCAGCCAATGAGCCCCCAGCTTTGGGGAGGAACCAAATCTCACACAGGTATTCTGGACCTTCATTTGGTTTGTTGTTGCTGCAGCTTTTGGCATCTTTGGACAAACCCATTTGCGTTCTAATTGCAAAGCAGGAAATGGCTAATTAACAGATCCATAAATTATAATGCCATCTTGCAATTAAATTTGTTTTGTAGAGGAGAGATATTTGGAATTTGAACCTTTAATATCCTCTCCACAAATATTAAGTGAAACAAAGGCTGGGTTTCAATTGTATATGTGCTCGTATGTGTTATACATATGAGATATTTTCTCTACCTTCAGATGGCGTTGCTAAAATTAATTTGTAAAGGAGCTTTATTTAATGGCTTAAAGGCAAGTGCTTGTAAAAATTGGGCAATCTAAAACTCTAAAAGAGGGTCACCCGGGTAGCTTAGTGGGTTAAGTATCCGGGTAGCTTAGTGGGTTAAGTATCCAACTGTTGGTGTTGGCTCGGGTCATGATCTCACAGTTCGTGGGTTTGAACCCGACATCAGTCTCCATGCTGCCAGCACATAACCTGCTTGGGATTCTCTCTCTCCCTCTCTCGCTGTCCCTCCCCCACTCATGTGTGTGCACTCTCTCTCTCTCAAAATAAATACACTTTGAAAAATAAATAAATAAATAAAACTCAAAAAGATAAAAACTAACGCAAATATTTTTCAAGTTCACATGCTCTGGGATAATCTTTAGTAAATTAAAATTCAAGGTTGTTGGTTTAATTAAAATAGACATGTCTTTAGATTAACCAGCATTAAATATAAAATGTTTATTCTGCCAAGGTTTACTATAGGTCAGATAAGCTCATGTTATCTCTGTTGCAATTTGTCAGCAAAAATGACTTTAAACGATGGTTAATTTTTTCTGTCTCATGAACTTTTCATGGGTAATTGTTAAAGAGCAAATAGGTTAAATAAATAAAAAAGGTTTATAGGTAAACTTTTAATAGCTTTCAAAATCTTTGGTAACCTGAAACTTTTAAGTTTTGCTAGGTTAAATGATAAGTTGGATTCAACTAATGAAATATCTAATAAGATAAAATACTTAAACAATTTCTAAACACAAGTTTGTCTGCATTTGTTTTATTACAGAGATACTCAGATACTTGGTCTGTTAGGAAATATGCTTTATATTTTATTGAAAACTATACTATAAAAAAACATGTTTCTGGAAGTTATGAAACATATTCCTAAACTTGCCATCCTAAAGAATTCTGATGTAAGAGACAGTTCATAATTGGCTACTACTTAGTTGTCACTGGAGATTGAAGTCTCTAAAAGTTAAAATTCTGATCAGTGTAACTGAGACTGACAGAAATAACAAGGAAAGCAACTCTGCACAGAGGAAAGCAAGAGAGATGTAAGAAAGGTATAAGAAATAACAATACATCTTTGTTTCAGAAAAAAAAAAGTGATTTCATCCTGAAATAAGACTGGTTATTTAGAGAGGGAAAATTTAGGACAAAATCTAAATGAAAAAAAAAAAAGAAAATTGTAGCAGATAAGGTGTGGGGATTTCTTAAAAATAAAATCTTAAAAAAAGAAAAGTATATAAAATGCCTAATGGTTTGGATTTTTAAAAATTGTTTTAGGTTTATTTATTTTGATAGAGCAAGCAGGGGAGGGGCAGAGAGAGAGGGAGAGAGAGAATTCCAAACAGGCTCCACACTATCAAGCCTGACACAGGGCTCAAACTGATGAACAGTGAGATCATGACCAGAACCAAAACCAAGAGTCAGACACTCAACCAACTGAGCCATCCATACACCCATGCCTGAAGTTTTAGTATGTTATATTTTGTTATAATGTTATCACTTGAAATCCTAATTATTAAAATGTTGTAGTTCATAAAAATAACCAAATATTCTTGTCAACTACATTAAAATGAATTCTAATCAGATTTTTAACCATGACCATTTTGAGTCTTTTTGTCACTTATGGTTATTGTTTCCCTCTGATGATCCTACAATTGTTTCAGCCTCAAGGACAGTCATGAAAAGTACTTTTGACAAATACAAGTATCTGATATGTTTAAGATCATAAAACTAAACTAAAAGTTTCCAGAACTAATGGAAAAACTGCATTCAAACAAAAAAAGAATAAATAACATTGGACTAAACGAATTAAGAAGGATGATTATAGTTTTTATGACTTCTGTTTGAAACATTGCTGGTTCTCTAATATTTGCTCTTCAAGATTTAAGGAAACTTTTTCTTTTAATAAGATATCTGCACCTTAGATGAGTGCCTGGGTGGCTCAGTTGGTTGAGCGTCCAACTTAGGCTCAGGTCATGATCTCACAATTTGTGGGTTCGAGCTCCACGTCAGGCTCTGTGCTGACAGTGCAGAGCCTGGAACCTGCTTCAATTTCTGTGTGTGTGTCTCTCTGCCCTTTCCCCCAATCACATGTGTGTGCACACACTCTCTCTCTCAAAAATAAACATTAAAAAATCTTAGGATATCTCCAACTTATAAAAAATTAATTTTAAAAATGCTTTGTAAACAAATTAAAACACTTATCTTTTCCCCTTACCTGAACCCTCTAGAATTCAAAAAACTCTCAGTAAGCATTCTTTCTTTCATGGGAATTATAATTATTTGCAGAAGCTCAATAAGAATCTATTCATGTAACACTGGTTATTTTACTAAGGCTTTGACTGGAATGGCATATTTGAAAGAGACATGCATAGACTCCAATATGATCAGACAGTTTTAAAGAACTAAAGTTAATTTCATGGAGCCAATGATTCCAATTACTTTGGAAATTTTGGCCTGATAACTTCCTTACACAGTTCCCAGCAGCCTTCCTCAGGAAGAGAGGAACTCACCCAAATCTACAAATACTGCAAGTGAGTTTCATGGCAAATATTTGGTTTGGCTTCTAGCTTTGAGAGGCTATGAAAAGTTCAATCTGCAACCCCTTATAAAAACCTCCAGCAAAGCAGATTTTTTAAAAACCTATATTGGTCAATCAGCATTTTGCTGTGCTTATGTAAACAATTAGGCCAAGTTTATTAAAATTAGATTTGTTTCACAAACAATAAATTAGTCTTAATTTGGCTATTCTTGATAGGAATGAGGGTGATTATGGAGAAAAAAAATTGTTTCAGTAACATACTTTATGGATGTTAAACTCTAGTTCTGATGAACTATCTTCGAGTATTTGTTGTTTGCCTATAAAACTAGGCCAGATCCTGAATTCTTCCAGTTTCCTTAAATATCTGGCTATAACTCTCCAAATTGAAGATTCCAATTTTGTTCTCTTGACTTGAAATCATTGAGAACTAAAACTGCTCTTTTTCCTAAAGTCCTGAAAAGTGATGCTAGACAATTTGAGGTAATCTGCAGAGTAACTGCCTCAACAGCCCACGTCTACACAATCTCTGTGCCTGCTGCGCTATGGGCCACTCGAAAGGATAACCAGGGACATCTGAACTACTAACCACAGAAATCCACCAGGTTGCCGCTGCCTGCTCCCACTCCATCCAATGATGCTTCAAGCCTGACCTCTAGAAATCTCACTGCCGGGGCGCCTGGGTGGCTCAGTCAGTTAAGCGTCCGACTTCGGCTCAGGTCATGATCTCACGGTTAGTGGATTCAAGCCCCACATTGGGCTCTGTGCTGACAGCTAGCTCAGAGCCTGGAGCCTGTTTTGGATTCTGTCTTCCTCTCTCTCTGACCCTCCCCTGCTCACGCTCTCTCTCTCTCAGAAATAAATAAAAAACATTAAAAAAAAATCTCACTGCCAGCACTTAGGACTCAAACACTACATTTATACTTTGCTCCAAACATTAACCTGTGCTGTTCATTTGTTTCTATAGAAATGCCTCTCATTAATTACTTGACTGCTTGCACAACACAGGCCTATCTTTGATAGCCCACCAGCTAGACTGTGTCCTAACATGAAACAACCATTTTAACATAGAACAACCGTTTAATATATATACGTATTGCTTAAAGTCATGACAAGATTTATATCAAAATAAAAACAAAAGACTTCTCTGGCAGGAAAAAAAACACTTGATTTTATCAGTTATCCAAATTTCTGTCATGCACACGTGTCCTCACCTTTCATTCACTATCCCCCCTCCAAAAACTGGGGCCCGATAACAATCACTGGCCTGCATACCCCCGCTTCCATGCTTTCTGAGTATTTCTGGGCTTACATTCATGTGGCTGTGCTCCTGCTTCTACTGAATTTTTTTTTATATAATTACCCCATGGGCCAGTTGCCCTCCTAAAGCTGCCATTGTTTGTGCCACTTTTACCACATCCTATACTTTCCTTCTTCCTGTATTTCCCAAAGTACCATGATGCCCTAGGCCTTGGGGGAAAGTAGACTTTGCTGATGACTTAGAAAAGATAGGGAGATTACAGTGCAGTGGGACATGAACAGACAACAACATTAAATTTGACATTAGATGCTGCTACCCCCATGTTCTCTGGCCAGCCTATGCATGGGAATTTCCCATGAGCTGTTCCTCTTCTCACTTAGATCTCTTCCAAGCCTATTCTTGCCCTTCTCTGCATTCCTCAAGTTCTGGTACTACTGTTGCACCCATAAGCAGAAGAATTATATTAGTATAAGTCTTAAAATCCACCTATTTTTATTTCTATTTTTACTACTTACACTAATATAATTCTTCTTTGTCTATACCTCTTTTGTCTAATCTCTGACCAGAAGCCCTGCCCTATAGGACCACCCATGACCACAAAGGGATTTTTTTCTGCACCAGAGCAAGCTTTTCACAATTATCACAAACTATATATAGGCAGATTCTAAAATGACGCTTTTCTTCCCGTTACATAACTATATACTTGCCTAAAATGGATGTGTATCAATGCATCTAAGAAAGCTGCATCTGAAGCGAAAGGGGATATAGAATTCCTTGCCAAGGAGTGATACTCTTTCTTTGACCAAACTTGAGTCCGATCCCTCTGAGCCCTCTTCCCAAGTAGGCCCTGACCTTGGGACCTGTCCTTGGCCTCCTTCCGTCCAGTTTTAGCAAGAATCCTGCTGGATCATTTCAGAAAAACAGAAACAAAAACACCTTTGACATCTGATCTAATTCCTCTTTCCTCAGCTTCAGTATCTTATCGCCCTTGCCTATCTTCAGTACAGATCCTGTTGAGCCAGGCTAGCTCGAATCCCCCTGGTCTTGATATTTGCTCTTAGTAGTTTTCCTTCCACTAACGCCCACCTTGCTCCTTGGCTATAAATCTCCACCTATCTTTGTCATATTCTGAGAGGAGCCCACTCTCTCTCCCCTGCTGCAAAGCTCCCATTGCAAGTCTTTTTTACTGACTTCAACAAGTATCATGAATGATTTTTCTTTTACAAGAGCTAACTACAACAGAGAGTTTTTAGAAAATGAAGGCATCCCAAGATGACCTGTGTGCTTTCACTGACTCATCAAAATATTCGTATTTCTTAAAAAACATGAAGAAGCATAACTCTGCTAGACTTATATTCAAAATTTAAAGAGAATTTGAGACAAGAATTCATAGCATGCGGTTTTTCAAAAATGTCAATTCATTAAAGATAAAGGAAGCCTAAGAAACTGTTCATAATTAAAGGAGACAAATGAGATATGACAACTAAATGCAATCCATTATCCCAGACTGGATGTTGAATTCATTGGGGGGAGGGGGGGAGGAATATGCTATAAAGAAAATTATTAGAAAATGATTAAAACTATAATATGGGTGTAGATTTTTTTCTTCATACTTAAAAAAACTTTATATTTTAAAATAACCCAAACTTACAGAAAAGTAGTATGTACAGAACAAACAATTTACCTGAACTGTTTGAGAATAAGTTGACACTGTAATGTCCCATTATCCCCAATTGCTTTAATGTATATTTTATACAAAGACATTCTCACAGTATAAACATCAAAATCAGGGCAGTCATAGTAATACTTTACTACCATCTATTCCTCAGTCAAGTTTCATTAATTGCCCAATAATGTCCTTAGAGCAAAAGGATCCAATTCAGAACCACAAGCTGTGTTTAGTTATCATACCTTTTTAGTCTTTTCTGAACTGGAATAGCTCCTCATTCTCTCCTTAACTTTCATGGCCTTGATACTTTGGCAATTTTTCTATAACTTAAAAATGTCTTTTGGGGTGCCTGGGTGGCTCAGTTCATTAAGCTTCCGACTTCAGCTCAGGTCATCATCTCACAGCCCATGGGTTCAAGCCCCTTATCAATCTTCACTGACAGCTCAGAGCCTGGAACCTGTTTCAGATTCTGTGTCCCCCCTCTCTTTGCCCCTTCCCCACTCACATTCTGTCTGTCTCTCTCAAAAATAAACATTTAAAAAAATTTAATGTCTTTCAAAATAAAAGTAAATAAAAATAAGAATCAAAGGCATTGTTACTGCAAGCAAAATTTCAGAAAGAACTCCATCCTCAAGACTGAGAGAATTTAGCTAAAGTAGTTATTACATGTAATCACAGTGTTTTATGGAACCATTGAGTAACTCTGTAATAATCTATGAAAAGTAGATTAGGTGACTTCAAAGGTGCCAAATTTCTGTTTTACAGTGGTCCTTACTAATTAATCTAGATCTTGCATAGGAGGTTCCTCGTTGAATGCCATTCTATCATTGGGATTTCTTAGGACTATTTTCTGAACTCCAAACTTTGCATGGGTCTCAGGGATCATTTCTAAAAAATAAATTTATAAGCTACACCTAAGGCAAAAATGAAACTAACTCCAAAAGAGAAAATAATAAAGAAAAAAACCAAAAACATAGGGCGCCTGGATGGCTCAGTCGGTTGGGCGGCCGACTTCAGCTCAGGTCATGATCTCATGGTTCATGGGTTCAAGCCCTGTGTCGGGCTCTGTGCTGACAGCTAGCTCAGAGCCTGGAGCCTGTTTCAGATTCTGTGTCTCCCTCTCTCTCTGATCCTCCCTTGCTCACGTTGTCTTTCTCTCGTAGAAATAAAGTTAACCTTAAAAAAAAATTTTAAAAAAAACAAACAAGAACAAAAAGATTTCTACTTAGAGACACTAATGGTATACATTTCAGGATTCTGAAATAAAATTATAAAAGGAATAAGATAAATGTCCAATGTTTAAAAACTTGACAAGAGTAGAAAAATTAAAATAAAATATCCATAGTTGGGTATGTTAACTATGTTATAAATATGCAAATGTTCTTTCCAGTTTAAAATGGTGAAAAACAACAAAAATACCACAAAGTAAAAATCTCTGTAATACCAGACCCAGAATTTGGGATTACACTTTGTTGGTTCTACCAGATGAAGCTGGGAAGGATATTAAAAAGACTCTAGTTCAAGTCTTTCACTTTAAAGATGATGAAATTTAAGCAGAGAAATAACCATTCTTGCTTAATATTACATAATAAAAATGGTTGGGTCAGGACTTGATCCAGTCTCCTGACTCCTACTCCAGTACTTTCCCCCTACACAAGAAAATGAGTCATTGATTTTACATAGGAAGGGAAATCTTATCCATATATAAATATTGAAATGAAAATTTCTTGAGCAATTTTCCATAATTCAACTCAATATGACGTCTACAGGATTATCTGTCTAGCTTAGCTCTTCACTAAGATTCGCCTGTTCCTTAAGTTTATAAGATCCTAAGGGTGCTTGGGGGGCTCAGTCCAGTAAGCATCCAACTCTTGATTTTGGCTCAGGTCATGATATCACAATTTGTGGGTTCAATCCCTGCATCAGACTCTGTGCTGACAACATGTAGCCTTCTTGGGATTCTCTCCCTTTCTCCCCCACTCCCCTTCTCATGCTATCTCTCTCTCAAAATAAACAAAAATTTTTTATATATATATAAGATCCTATATAATATATATATTTATATATATAAAGATCCCTTTGTTGATGGGACCACATGAAGTCACAAAATTCCCTGGGAATTTGAAATATGGACTGAAGAAAGTGTTTTGATTCATCCTCTTCCTAAAAGTCTGGCCTAGTAAAATGTGAACTGGGGAAATAGTCGTCAAAATTTAAACCACATAAACAGAGATTAAAACGAAAGCTAGTCTACAGTAATAGGAATGAAGAGGCACAGAAAACAGAAGAGAAGAGAAATGGAGAAGTTCTGGTAAAGGTCTAGTGCTTAGTTCCAGCTCCTTCCTGAGCTGATTTGCCTCTTTTCTTTTGAATTCCATGATACGCCCCTATATATTCATAAATAAATCTCTGGCTAATAGCCCAAATGAGATACTGCACCAAACAATCCCAAGTAATGCTATACCCTTTGCAATATGAAGTAAAGTACACTCCAAGTAGCCCTTTATCTGTTTAAGGTGATACCCACCTAATTGACAATAATATATTTACATTTACCTACCTTCTTAACCAATCTTCCCTGTAATGCTAAAGACAAACGTTAGCAATACAGCAATTTGATCTAAAATCCTAAAACAGAGAAAATCTAACACAGAAGAGTTGAACTAATGACACTGATAAAGCACCCTTATTCAACCTGCCAGCTTATTAATCATGTAGTAATTGATACACATGAAACAAACACACAGAACATGAACAAAAGCAGAACATTCCAGTATTTATTTATCCATGCCTATTCATGGGAGAGGTTGTTTTGACTTTAAGCCATTAATTTAGTTTAAGTAAATCTCTATAGCAAAGAAGAAAAGGAAGCATTGGGTGACTCAGTTGGTTAAGCCTTGGACTCCTGATTTCAGCTGAGGTCATGATCTCACAAATCATGGGATCCAGCCCTGTGCTGGACCCTGCATTAATAACACAGAGCCTGCTTGGGATTCTCTCTCTCCCTCTGTCTCTCTGTCCCTTTCTTGCTTGCATACACATGTGATGTCTTCCTCTTTCTCAAAATAAATAAGCATTTTTAAAAAAAGAAAAGAAAAAAGAGCATTCTTTCATGTTTACTGTAATACTGGTTGACTCCCCAATATTATTCTTTCCCCCAGAAAATTAAGCCTAACAGCAACTTTTAACGTTCTCCCTGACAACTGTTATTGGCCTATGGGGATGTGACTTGAATTGGCCCAATCGCCTTACAATCTCCTATTAGTTTAATTAGGTCGGTTGGTTGGTTGGTGGGTTTTTTAGAACCATCTCACTGGGTGAAATGACATTTCTTTTTTCTGGAATTGAGTGAGATGACACTTCTTTTTCTGGAATTTCAAAGCTAGTAATCGAATTCAAAACACTCGCTCTCACCTCTCTCCCACTTCAAATGAACAAGGAAGCATGTGGCACCAATTAGGGATTTTAATCACAAAGGGAAGCATCCCTTAATGAATTCAACAGTGACAGTAGAGCATAGAAAAAGTAAATCTTAGTTTTGATCGACATCATTGACCCACTCAATTAAACAACTCCAGAGCCAGCCCTAGCTCTGAAAATCTAATTAAAGCCATAATGATATTGTTTAAGCTAGTTTTGGGTCAGGATTTCTATCATTTCCTGTTTAAAATGCCTTGAATATTTTAGCCGCTCCCCGCCCCCCTTAGTCTAAATAAAATATCCCAACTTTCTTTTGGTTTCCCAAGAGCCAACTGAATTGTCTCAACTCTGAATTCAAATTTAAGTTTAATAAATGGACCTACCAATGAATAAAGATGTCGCCTTTGTAGGGATCAGTCACACTTTTCTGACAGGCTTGGTATATCTCCTATTATAAATTAACTAATTAGTATTATAGTGTGCAGACACCTATGAGTTTAACTTATTATGTCTCTTTTCTCAGAACTACCTTATCTTGGATTTTTTTAAAAAGTTCTTGTTTTTTGGAACTTTAAAATTAACAATAAAATCATGGGCCAGATGTTTATGATATGCTATATGACTATATTAGTCTGTATTCTGAAATATATGCTTTAAAAGATTAATCATAAAAAGGTCAATTATATAGGGGCACCTGGGTGACTCAGTTGGTTGAGCATCCAGCTCTTGATTTTAGCTCTGGTCATGATCCTGGGGTTATGCAGGGTTATGGGATCGTGTCCCACATTAGGCTCTGTGCTGAGGGTAGAACATGCTTGAGATTCTCTCTCTCTCCCTCTGCACCTCCCCCATTCATATGCTATCACTCTCTCTTTCTCTCACTTTCTCTGTCTCTAAAATTAAAAAAGGTGAATTATATAAATTTAAGTGTAAAAGTAATCATCTCCAGCAATACACAAATACACAATACACAAAACTGTACCAATTTTCTCAGTAACAGATACTAACACCTAATTATTCTGTTCTACCACCTCCTCTCCTCTCACAAAACAAGAAAAAAATGCAATAGTTACTAAACTTTTAAAAACGCATTGATCTCAGGTGGTAACTCTTAATGCAAACTATCTCAAATTAGAAGTAACTTTCATTTTATTAAATAGCCTTAATATTTTAATGTTATAAAAATAGCTACAAAAGTAAAGACCAACAGTGGTCTGGGGTTGGAAAAACACCTTCACATTCCTTGTAATGTCCTCTGGGAGGAGAAACAGAGGGAAATACCAGTCAAACAGGCACATTTAAGCCAGATTTACTGCCCTCAGACAAGGCCACCCATCTTTTCATGACAAAACTGCTTTCACCACCAGCAAATGCTCTGTGACCTGGTTATTATTACTTCAGTATCTGAATTTTGTATCTCCTCATTGGCATAAATGGAAATGTTTTTATAAATCTTCACCTCAGGCCTGTTTGCTTGGTAAAATCCTTACAGGAAAACAAAGGTCATTTAACAACATGGGTCATTGAATTTCTAGGCCACCTAACAGATGTTGAAAACACACAGGTGAAAATAAGGCAATCAGTAAGATATTTACCAAACATGTAACTTGAGTTACCAGATTGACTGGAGAAATTGTTTTCCCTTTGTTGTGCTGGAACTTTCCCAAAGAATACTGTCCTCTAAATTACAGTCCCAGGTCAATCTGCTCTTACTCCATCTAATGCTTTCCCAATCCACCAGCATGATTCCTCCTCTTCAAGGCAAGCTTAAAGTTATTAGATTCACTGATACATACTTCTGTAGATTTCATATTTTCAACACTGTTTCTCCAATTAGACTAAAGGCAAGTTCTTTCTCTTTTCCCTAATACATAACTCAAATGCACATTATACCTGAAAAAGATTCATCTAATTCTGTGAAATCACTGGATGATTTCAAAATCAAATTAGTTAATTGTCAAATATTTTTACATACACAAGAAACTGCAGAGACAAAAGATGAGTAAGTCTTTGTACCTAATGAAGAAGGTCAAGAAAATAACACAATCTTTCACAATAAAAGGCAGAGTAAGATGGACAATATAAGAAACATACCAATTTCTCTGGATGGCCACAAGAAGGAAAATCATGTAAGGTTGGAAGAATCAGGAGAAGGTTCATTTGGAAGAGGATTTCTGAGATAAACCTTGAATGAGAAGTAGAAATTCCAGGGGTGCCTGGATGGCTCAGTCAGTTAAGTGTCTGACTCTTGATCTCGGCTCAGGTCAAGATCTTGCAGTTCATGAGATTGAACCCCGTGTCATGCTCCATGCTGACACTGCAGAGCCTGCTTGGCTCTCTCTCTCTGCCCCTTCCTTGCTTATGCTTGCTCTCTTTTTCTCTCTTTCTTCTCTCAAAATAAATAAACATTTTAAAGAAGAAAGAAAGAAAATATAATTCCACCTTTATAAGTAAAGGTATAGGAAACAAAATTAACAAAAGGACAGTATAAGGGATGTTCAAATGATAATGAATTTTCCAGATTTGTTGAAGCAAAGTACCACCATTGAAGGAATGACATAAGAGCATGAAAAATTTATAGAGAGATATATTTAAAGTCTTTAAGTTCCAGGATAACGAAGTCATACCTAATTTGACAGATTTGTTGTGCAACCATTGAAAAAAATTTTAAGAGAAAATTATGTAACTTCCCTTTAGATTGAATGAACTAAAATGGAAAGAAACCAAAAGATCAATGAGGAAGTCATGTGGGAAACACCATTTAAGAAATAGTGAGGAACCAGTTCACATCCTTTAGGATGGCTATAACAAAAGGAAAATAGCAAATATTGATGAAGAACAGAGAAATTAGAAGCCTCATTCACTGTTGGTAGAAATATAAAATGGTACAGTCACTCTGTCCAGCAGTTTGGCAGTTCCTCAAAAGTTAAACACAGAGTTACCATAACTTAAGCAATTCCATTTCTAGGTATGTACACAAGAGAATTTAAAATATATGTTCCACACAAAAACCTGTATGTGAATGTTTAAAGTAGCATTATTCATAATAGCCAAAAAGTAGAAACAACCCAAATACCCATCAACTGAAAAAGTACAAATAAGTTGTAGTATACTCCTACAACAATAGAATGTTATTTGGCAATAAAAAGGAATAAGGCACTGAACTATGCTACAACATGGATGAATCTTGAAAATGTTATGATAAGTGAAAGAAGCCAGCACAAAAGGCCATATAATGTATGATTCCACTTAAATGAAATGTCTAGAATAGGTAAATTCCTAGAAACAGAAAGTAGATTAGTGGTTGCCAGAGAATAGGCAGAGGGGGAAATTAAAGTGTATGGGGATTCTTCTTGGGGTGATAGAACTACTCTGGAATTATTATTGGTGACAGTTACATAATATTGTGAATATATACAACAACCAATAAATTATACACTTAAATATGGTCAAAATGGTGAATTTTAAGTTAAGTAAATTTTATCTCAATAAGAAAAGGAAATAGGGAAGAAACGAACTATAATTATGGTCAAGTGAACCAAAACACAAATGGTTGAAAACTTAAGGAATTAAAATCTACATGTTTTTACGACTACTTTATTTTATCAGAACTTAAAAATACTATCAAATTTTTAAGACGCACTATAATTTTATATACCACTTTAAGAAGCAAAATTCTACCAATTAAATGATGATACGCTATTGGTGGTAACAAATTTTATCCTGTAGGAGCACCTGAGTGGCCCAATCAGTTGAGCGTCCGACTTTGGCTCAGGTCATGATCACAGCTTGTGAGTTCAAGTCCCACATCAGGCTCTGTGCTGACAGTTTAGAGCCTAGAACTTGCTTCAGATTCTGTGTCTCCCTTTGTCTCTGCCCCTTCCCTGCTTGCACTCTGTCTGTCTCTCTCTCTCTCAAAATAAATAATTTTTTAATTAAAAAAAAAGAAATTTTATCTTGAAAAAAAGGAAATGTGTAATTATTAAATGCAGGAAATTTAAAAAATAAAGAGAAAGACCTAATTTGTGCAGAAACACAATGAATTCATAAGTTCCAAATAAGCTATTTGGGNATTAATCATGTTGAGATTAACAAATTATTATTTTAAAATTATTATATATATACACATCAATGTAATAGGAGGGAAATTACACTTTAAACTGTATGCAACACTGGGAACTTTGAGAACAACAAGCCTAAAAATCAAAGGTAAGAGTAGGAAAAACCAATCTCTCAAGAAGAATCCATGATTTTTCTATTTTTAACATTAAATAAGAAGACCTCATATTTGAAAGCCCATGAATTTACCATTCTCCAGCTTCCTCTCAAAAAAGGTTCTTTTGATATTTAAAGAAAATAAAAGACAGTCCCTATCTTCAAAGAAGCTCATCAAAGAGCAACACACAAACAAAGGCAGAAAGACTAATGAGTACATTAATGGCTATTGTATATCCAAAATAAATATTCAATTTGATCATCATTTATTAAGCACCTAGAACTTTTCAGTATCTGAAGTATACTTTGCAGGATTTGAAATGTAAGTAAAATGCAGTCTTTACAGTTAAGGATGCCTTAGTGGAGGGTGTCAAAAAGGAACACAAATAGTAAAACACAAGTGCCGGAGGCCAGCTCCAGCAGGTCCAGGGTTTCCTGATGGATGGACAGTGTCAGCTAGGGAGGGAGTGAGAGAGCCCAGAGATCCTTTCTGATCACCAGGCAGGCATCTCTGTCCTGTCGGTTTTGGCGTCCTTATTTATAGGTCAAATATTAACATGGCATCAGGAAATGGAATTCTTACAATGGATAGCTCTCTGTGATGTTTTTGGAAAGTGTACAGAAACAGGTTTTATAGAAGTCTTCTTGCAGAACTGCACCAATTATAGTGAGGTTGAGTAACTAAGAAAATAACAGGGTGTTTGCATTTTAATAATACTAAGATTAAGTTATAGATTTGTAGATACTCTTATTCATCCTCATCACAGCTGCCAGGGTAAGGGAAGGTGTTTGTGCAATATAGGCCTTAGGGAAGGGGCTGCTATACATCACCAGTTACCAAAGGTATATGTACTAACTTATCTTCTGCCCTTACCTGTTCCTTCTCTCTAAGTTAGGCTCTTTGTCTCTGGGCAAGACTTGATTTTCCAGTTATATTCTTTATGACACTGGAGAGCCAACCATACCTTTAAAGAGCTTAGCTCATTTCCAATACATAGAATAGCCTCTTCGAGTGCATTTACCTTTGTGTCTAGTTTTATGATTTCTTGAATAGCTAGGGCATGAGAGACATTTTTGATTAGCTGATTTACATGTTGAGCTGTATGAACATCTTGGACTAACGCAACGGTAGAAACAGGATTGCACATGTAAAGGTCACTCTTTTATGAATAAGGGTCATTAGTCTGTTCATAGCTCAAGGGAAAGTATGGAGGGAAACAGGACCTGCTGGAGACACGATGTCTGTTCCCATAATCGAAACAAGAAGTTCCCACAATAAGTCCCTTCACAAGGTGCAACCATCATACCAGAGTTGGAATAAGGGGATAAGTCACTCCCGATATTGATCAAAAAGGTACCTTAGAGGTCAGTGCTCAAGCAGAAATAATTGAGTTGGGGTGGATATCAGTTGTCTTCTGACTGGCAAGAGACCGTGCAAACTTGCTTTAACCTTACCAGGAGTTGTCTCGACTAGTGGGCTCAGAATGGCTCCCAACACACAAGAGAATAATATTTGCTTCAAGTATCTATGTCTGAGCAAATCAAGATGTGTAAATACAATGAATGTCATGGGGATTCAAAGGCAGAAAAGATTGTACCCAAAGAGAAAGACTGGAAAAGGCAAGATGTGGACCTGGATGTGGACTTTAAGAATATATTAAAGTTTAGTAGCCACAGATGACAGAAGCAGATTTTCTAATCAGAGCAAACAGTGTGAACCAAAGCACAAAGGCAGGAAGACATACAAGGCATCAAAGAAAGGTCTACCTTGAATTGAGACAAGAATACAAACTTGGAAACCTGGAAGGTAAGCTGTAAAATATAGGTAAGCCTTGAATGCCAGAATGAGAGTTTTATACTTAATCTATAAGAATTAGATAGTTTCTTGATGGTTTTAGAATAAGAGAATGATGTGACAAAAACTACTATGAATACTAATCTAGCAATATTTTGAAACATGGACTGGCAGAGGGAAAGCTACAAATAAGAAAATCAGTAGGAAGGCTACTGTGATAGTGCAAGCAAGAAGTAATAAGAAGTGATACAAGGAGTTAAGATGGTGGAAGAGTAGGAAGACATTATGCTTGCCTTATCCCTTGAACACAGCAGATAAATATCATATCATTCAGAACACCCAGGATACCAATCTGAGGACTGAAAGAACAAACTGCACAACTAGAGGGAGAGAAGAGGCCACACTGTGGAAGGTAGAAGGTGTGGAGACATGACTTGGGGGAGAAAAGAATCACAGGTACTTCAGAGAGGAGGGACCCCCTAATCAGCAAGAGAGGAAAGAAAGAGCAAGAGAGAGACCAGGGCACAGGACATCACACAAGAAAAACACTTCCCCAAAACCACTGATGGGGAAAACAAGAGGGGCTGATGATCACAAGATTTTTATAAGCAGTGGCGCTCAAAGCCTGAAATTTTAGAAGTCTGTGCCAATGCCAGGTGGAGGCTGGCAGGTGTGAAGGTGTTCCTGTGGAGAGGGAAGGAGGAGGTCTGGGAGCAGAAAGGGTGGTCTGAGGACCCCCTGGCACACACTGGGAGAGACACGTCCCTTTCTTGGAATGCATTTGGGAGAACTGGCACTGCCTCTCCAGGGACAAAAGAGCCAGCAGGTGCCGTCTGAGCCGCCCCATTCATTAGCAGAGGATCAGAGGCAGCTGCTGAGGGCAGCTAACCTAGGTGCTGGCTTTTTGCCGTGCTTTACCATAAATCCAAGCCCCTGTGTGTTCATGTGACTACCCTTCTGGGACAAACCAGCGCCAGCCACAGCACAGTGAGACTCTCCCCCAGAGAATCAGCAGCATGGGTCTATGCCACACCAGATCCCTAAAATTTGGAGTTTTGAGGGGCGCCTGGGTGGCTCAGTCAGTTAAGCATCCAACTTCGGCTCAGGTCATGATCTCATAGTCAGTGAGTTCGAGCCCCGCATTGGGTTCTATGCTGACAGCTCAGAGCCAGAAGCCTGCTTCAGATTCTGTGTCTCCCTCTCTCTCTCTCTGCTCCTCCTCCCCCCCTCAAAAATGAATAAATGTTATTAAAAAATTTTTGTAAATTGGAGTTTTAAAACCCAGCCAGTGTGCCAGAAGACCACTGGGCTGCCAGGTGGGCAGACAGCTTGGACACAGACAGGGTAAAGGCAGAGATCTGAGAGAAGTCTAGGACAAATGAGAGGAGATTGTTCGTCCTTCTGGGAGGACTTCCCAGACAGTGGCAGATGTGAATTCTCCTCTCCAGGGAAGAGAGAGCCAGCTGATGCCATTTTTACCCCAGTCCCTCAGCAGAGACTGACTTGAGTGAGCAGCACAGCACCCACAGTGGAAGCCTGAGCCACTTACATCAAGCCCCACACCCCCTGTACTCTGTAGGTGCTTTATTACTAAGATAAGTGTGCCTTACCTTACCACAGCAGTGCCCCCTCCCCCAGAAGACCAGCACAACCTCCCCCCATCCTCAAGCACCAAGTCTACTGATAATAGAGTGCCACAAAGTTTCAGCTCTAGAGGAAAAAGGATCTAGCCTCTTTTAACGAGCAGACCAAAACACATCTAATCAAAACTTACCATACAGTGGACAATGTCCAAACACTCTACACTGCAAGTAAGGAAAAACTTTGCAGAGAAACTGACCTGAAGGAAAGAGCAGCCAAAACATAAGAACAGAGTGCACACACCACACACCAGGAAACTTGAAGTCAGCCACAAGAAAAATCTGGAAACACCACAAACACATGCAGGATAAAGAACATCTTACTAGGGGCGCCTGGGTGGCTCAGTCGGTTGGGTTGCCGACTTCGGCTCAGGTCATGATCTCACGGTTCGTGGGTTCAAGTCCCGCCTTGGGTGCTGTGCTGACAAAAAACTCAGAGCCTGGAGCCTGTTTCAGATTCTGTGTCTCCTTCTCTCTCTGACCCTCCCCTGCTCATGCGGTCTCTCTCACTTTCAGAAATAAATAAAAAGTGTTAAAAAAATTTTTAAAAAAGAACATCCTACTAAAGAATGAATAGTTAACCAGAAAATTAAAGAAGAAATGAAATAAGACATGGAAGCAAATGAAAATGAAAACATGACAGTCCAAACACCTAGAGTACAGCAAAAGTGGCCTTAAGAGGGAAGTATATAGCAATACAGGCCTATCTCAATAAGCAAGAAAAGTCTCAAATACACAATCTAACCTTACACCTAAAGGAGTTAGAAAAGGAACAGCAAATAGAGCCTAAAGCCAGCAGAAAAAAGGAAATAATAAAGATTAGAGAAGAAATAAATGGAATAGAAACAAAAGAAAAACCAGTAGAACAGATCAACTAAACCAAGACTTGCTTCTCTGACCCTTTTTTTATTTAAAAAAATTTTTTTTAATGTTTATGTTGGGGGGAGAAGAGGCAGAGAGAAAGGGAGACACAGAATTTGAAGCAGGCTCCAGGCCATGAGCTGTCAGCACAGAGCCCACCATAGGGCTCAAACTCACCAACTGCAAGATCATGACCTGAGCTGAAGTCAGTCGCTTAACAGACCGAGCCACCCAGATCCCCCTCTGACATTTTTAATAAAATTGATAAACCCCTAACCTGACTTATCAAAAAGAAAATAGAAAGGACTCAAATAAATAAAGTCACAAATTAAAGAGGAGAGATCACAATTAACACCACAGAAATACAAACAATAATAAGAGAATATTATGAGCAATTAATATGCCAACAAACTGGGGAATCTGGAAGAAATGGACAAATTCCTAGAATCATACAAACTAACAAAACTGAAACAGAAGAAATAGATAATTTGAACAGACCCATAACCAGCAAAGAAATTGAACCAGTAATCAAAAATCTTCCACAAACAAAAGTCCAGGGCCAGATGGCTTCCCAGGGAAATTCTACCAGTCACTTAAGAAGAGTTAATATCTATTCTTATCAAATCGTTCCAAAAAATAGAAATGGAAGGAAAACTTCCAAACTCATTCTATGAGGCTAGGATTACTTTGATTCACAAACCAGATAAAGACCCCACTAAAAAAGGGAATTATAGAACAACATCCCTGATGTACATGGATGCAAAAATTCTCAAAAAATTATTAACAAATTTAATCCAACAGTATATTAAAAGAATTATTAACCATGGTCAAGTGGAGTGTATTCCTGGGCTGCAAGGGTGGTTCAATTTTGACAAATCAATCAGTGTGATACATCACATTAACAAAAGAAAGGATAAGAACCATATGATCCTCTCAATAGATGCACAAAAAGCATTTGACAAAGTACAGTATCCATTCTTGATAAAATTGCTCAAAAGAAGCTGACAAAAAAAGAGACAAACTGATCCAGGAACAGGAAAGAAGAATTCGAGAGCTCAGCGATATGGTCAAACGCAACAATATCCGTATCATAGGAATCCCAGAAGACGAAGAGAGAGGGAAAGGTGCTGAAGGAGTCCTGGAACAAATTATAGCAGAGAACTTCCCCGACCTGGGGAAGGAAGTAAATGTGGAAATACAAGAGGCTCAGAGGACTCCCCTCAGACGTAACTTGAATCGATCTTCTGCACGACATATCATAGTAAAAATGGCAAAATACAAGGACAAAGAGAGAATTTTGAAAGCAGCTAGGGAGAAAAGGGCCCTCACATACAAAGGGAAACCTATCAGTGTGGTGACAGACCTATCTACTGAAACGTGGCAGGCCAGAAAGGAATGGCAGGAGATCTTCAATGTGATGAACAGTAAAAATATGCAGCCAAGAATCCTCTATCCAGCAAGCCTGTCATTCAAAATAGAAGGAGAGATAAAAACCTTTCCAAATAAACAGAAATTGAAAGAATTTGTCACCACGAAGCCAGCCCTACAAGAAATCCTGAGGGGGATGCTCTGAAGGAAAGGTTGCAAGGAACAAAGATACCAGAGAC